>NC_137483.1:9937196-10270524 GCF_918807975.1 Aplidium turbinatum | reverse complement strand
ACTAATGCATTGTAAAGGCGAATCGATCCTTATTCAGTATACGCCACCCCTGTTTGCTGTGATCGGTAAATAGTGCTTCAACTAAACTTGCTGTAGTTTTCTTGTTTCTGCTCCGATTTGAACAATTTTGCCATCGTTGGAAAGCACAATCATACATCTACCCAAATCAATTGGCTACAAATCCAAAACAAGTACTATCTTTATCTTGCAATAACTTAAACTTCACCAATTTGTACCAATTCTCAGCAATTTAATTTTTACAATAAAATCATTAATCCTTTACAAATTGAAAGAGTATGTCTTGCTTTATTCACCTGAAAAGTTTCAGGTTTATATCTTATCTACCAAACGAGCAATCGTTGTTCAAACTTAACCGCCCAGCAAAGCTTTTTTTCAATGCATTGTAAAGGCGAATCGATCCTTATTCAGTATACGCCACCCCTCCTGTTTGCAGTGATCAGTAAATAGTGCTTCCACTAAACTTGCTGTAGTTTTCTCGTTTCTGCTCGGATTTTAACAATTTTGCCACCGTTTGAAAGTACAATTATATATCTACCCGAATCAATTAAATGCAAGCACAAAGTAAGTACTATCTTTATCTTGTGATAACTTAAACTTCACCAACTTGCACCAATTCTCAGCAATTTAATTTTTACAATAAAATCATTAATATGCTGCAAATGGAAAGAGTATGTCTTGCTTTATTCACCTGAAAAGTTTCAGGTTTATATCTCATCTACCAAGCGAGCAATCGTCGTTCAAACTTAACCGCCCAGCGAAGCTTTGTTTCAATGCATTGTAAAGGCGAATCGATCCTTATTCAGTATACGCCACCCCCTGTTTGCAGTGATCGGTAAATAGTGCTTCCACTAAACTTGCTGTAGTTTTCTCGTTTCTGCTCGGATTTTAACAATTTTGCCATCGTTGGAAAGCACGATCATACATCTACACGAATCAATTAAACAGTAGCACAAAATAGGTACTAGCTTTATCTTGTAATAACTTAAACTTCACCAACTTGTAACGATTCTCAGCAATTTAATTTTTACAATAAAATCATTAATTTTTTGCAAACTAAAAGAATATGTTTTGCTTTATGCACATGAAAACTTTCAGGTTTATATCTTATCCACAAAACTGGCAATCGTCGTTCAAACGTAGCCGCTCGGCGACACTTTTTTTCAATGCATTGTAAAGGCAAATCGATCCTTATTCAGTAGGCTATACGCCACCCCCTGTTTGCTGTGATCGGTAAATAGTGCTTCCACTAAACTTGCTGTAGTTTTCTTGTTTCTGCTCGGATTTGAACAATTTTGCCATCGTTGGAAAGCACAATCATACATCTACCCGAATCAATTGGCTACAAATCCAAAACAAGTACTATCTTTATCTTGTAATAACTTAAACTTCACCAATTTGTACCGATTCTCAGCAATTTAATTTTTACAATAAAATCATTAATCCTTTACAAATTGAAAGAGTATGTCTTGCTTTATTCACCTAAAATGTTTCAGGTTCATATCTTATCTACCAAACGAGCAATCGTCGTTCAAACTTAACCGCCCAGCAAAGCTTTTTTTCAATGCATTGTAAAGGCGAATCGATCCTTATTCAGTATACGCCACCCCTGTTTGCAGTGATCGATAAATAGTGCTTCTACTAAACTTGCTGTAGTTTTCTCGTTTCTGCTCGGATTTTAACAATTTTGCCATCGTTGGAAAGTACAATTATATATATACCCGAATCAATTAAATGCAAGCACAAATTAAGCACCAAATTTATCTTGTGATAACTTAAACTTCACCAACTTGTAACGATTCTCAGCAATTTAATTTTCACAATAAAATCATTAATCTTTTACAAATTGAAAGAGCATGTTTTGGTTTATTCACCTGAAAAGTTTCAGGTTTATATCTCATCTACCAAACGAGCAATCGTCGTTAAAACTTAACCGCCCAGCGAAACTTTTTTCAATGCATTGTAAAGGCGAATCGATCCTTATTCAGTATACGCCACCCCCTGTTTACAGTGATCGGTAAATAGTCCTTCCACTGAAAGTGCTGTAGTTTTCTCATTTCTGCTCGGATTTTAACAATTTTGCCATCGTTGGAAAGTACAATTATATATCTACCCGAATCAATTTAACACAAGCACAAAGTAAGCACTAACTTTATCTTGTGATAACTTAAACTTCACCAACTTGTACCAATTCTCAGCAATTTAATTTTCACAAGAAAATCATTATTATTTTGCAAATTGAAAGAGTATGTCTTGCTTTATTCATCTGAAAAGTTTCAGGTTTATATCTCATCTACCAAACGAGCAATCGTCGTTCAAGCGTAGACGCTCGGCGAAGCTTTTTTTCAATGCATTGTAAAGGCGAATCGATCCTTATTCAGTATACGCCACCCCTGTTTGCAGTGATCGGTAAATAGTGCTTCAACCAAAATTGCGGTAGTTTTCTTGTTTCTGCTCGGATTTTAACAATTTTGCCATCGTTGGAAAGCACAATCATACATCTACCCGAATCAATTGGCTACAAATCCAAAACAAGTACTATCTTTATCTTGTAATAACTTAAACTTCACCAATTTGTACCAATTCTCAGCAATTTAATTTTTACAAGAAAATCATTAATCCTTTACAAATTCAAAGAGTATGTCTTGCTTTATTCATCTGAAAAGTTTCAGGTTTATATCTCATCTACCAAACGAGCAATCGTCGTTCAAACTTAACCGCCCAGCGAAGCTTTTTTTCAATGCATTGTAAAGGCGAATCGATCCTTATTCAGTATACGCCACCCCCTGTTTGCTGTGATCGGTAAATAGTGCTTCAACTAAACTTGCGGTAGTTTTCTCATTTCTGCTCGGATTTTAACAATTTTGCCATTGTTGGAAAGCAAGATCATACATCTACACGAATCAATTGGCTACAAATCCAAAACAAGTACCATCTTTTTCTTGTAATAACTTAAACTTCACCAAATTGTACCAATTCTCAGCAATTTACTTTATACAATAAAATCATTAATATTTTGCAAATGGAAAGAGCATGTCTTGCTTTATTCACCTGAAAAGTTTCAGATTTATATCTCATCTACCAAACGAGCAATCGTCGTTCAAACTTAACCGCCCAGCGAAGCTTTTTTTTAATGCATTGTAAAGGCGAATCAATCCTTATTCAGTATACGCCACTCCCTGTTTGCTTTGATCGGTAGATAGTGCTTCCACTAAACTTGCGGTAGTTTTCTCGTTTCCGCTCGGATTTTAACAATTTTGCCATCGTTGGAAAGGAAGATCATACATCTAAACGAATCAATTGGCTACGAATCCAGAACAAGTACTAACTTTATCTTGTAATAACTTAAACTTCACCAATTTGTACCGATTCTCAGCAATTTAATTTTTACAATAAAATCATTAAACCTTAGCAAATTGAAAGGGTATGTCTTGCTTCATGCAACTGAAAAGTTCAGGTGTATGTCTTATCTATAAAGCGAGCAATCGTCCTTCGTATTTGGACAACTATGATACATCTCACATCTAGGAAAAGAGCAAGATGCTAGCCGTTTTTGTCATTCGTCCAGTTCAAAGAACACGCAACACAATTTAAACCCTTTGAATTGGGATTGTTTGGAGGGTAGCTCATAGCCTTCCTACCAGTTCTGTAGCCAAGGGGGGGGTTACAACCCCCCTTTAGCACGCGTGTGACGTCACGATATTGAAAATGATGCTTTCAGTCTTTACGTCTCTAAAACAAAGTTTGCCTAATTTTAAACGAAACTGCATTAAAAGAGCGAGTTTTGCCAATACCAAACATTCAAATATCTCAACCAGGAATACGCAACAAGAAAACATAGCGACTTAGCTCTATTACCAAAAAATGTTACGTTTGAACGACGATTGCCAGTTTTGTAGATAAGATATAAACTTGAAACTTTTTATGTGAATAAAGTAAGACATACTCTTTCAATTTGCAAAAGTTTAATAATTTTATTGTATAAAGTAAATTGCTGAGAATCGGTGCAAGTTGGTGAAGTTTAAGTTATCACAAGAAAAAGATGGTACTTGTTTTGGATTTGTAGCCAATTGATTCGTGTAGATCAGGGGTGCACAACCTTTTTGCTATTGCCGGCCGCATTCCGAATAATTCTATAAAGCACGGCCGCCAGTGAGTTTTAAATGATCTTTTTTTTCAATTTGCGTTATCTAAGAAAAGAATTTATTCGTTAATATTTACTAAACTTATCATACTTAGGCTATACCTAATAGTACCATGAAATATCAAACATTTTGAAATGAATTTATTCAATAAAAGTCTGCGACATTGCAACTCCCTTGATTTTGCATACGAGCACCGGTTAAGACACCAGTCTCAGTTAGCCTGATTTGTTCGGTACTCGTTTTTGTAGGTACTTCATTCGTAAAAAGGCAGACTCACACTTTTCTTCAAATTTTCGACACAGATTTTCCTAGACTCGCCTTCCAATTTTGCATAATGGTGTGACATATGACGACAAAAATGCTGTTTTGCATTATTTCCTTTAACAGTTTTAACTACTTGACTGCATATTAGACACATCATAGTATGCGCTGCCGTCTCCATCATGAAATAACCCAACTCCCATTTGGAATTGAATACCCTTTTCTCCTCTGCTAGTGTTCTTTTTCTTTTTAAGGACATAATGCAATGTAGACAGTGCCGGTCTTAGGGTATTTCGGGTCCTGTGGGGAATATGCTTTGCGGGCCCTAATGACAATGATCCAATTCAGTAGCGTAGCTAGGTATTTGAAAGGGGAGGAGGTTTTGACGGCGTGTTCGCCGAAGGCGACACCCAGCGTCTGGACTGGAATGCCTCAGAAATTTTTGAAAAATTACTTTGAATTTAGTGCATTCTGAGAGCATGTTCAACAAAAATTAGGGTATGAATATTACTGTAAAATGGTGCTTGCCTCACCCTCACCCTCAGCACTTGCCTCACCCTAAAGCCGCAACTATGACTTCAAGGAATGGGCTACCGGTACTTGCTTGTGAATCGAATTGAATTTTTTTCCATTGGAAATGACAAAAATTACTGCATTTTTTGAGTAGCTTAAATTGGGTGCACGGTCGTTTGGTCGACAGACATTTGGTCGACAGGACGTTTGGTCGACAGGACGTTTGGTCGACAGGACGTTAGGTCGACAGAACGATTCATTTTTGGGTTAGGGTTAGGTTTAGAGTCAGGGTTAGATTAGGGTTATGGTTAGTTAACTAACCCTAACCCTAAAATAAATCGTTCTGTCGACCTAACGTCCTGTCGACCAAACGTCCTGTCGACCAAATGACCGGGTACCATTCAGTATACGCCACCCCCTGTTTACAGTGATCGGTAAATAGTCCTTCCACTGAAAGTGCTGTAGTTTTCTCATTTCTACTCGGATTTTAACAATTTTGCCATCGTTGGAAAGTACAATTATACATCTACCCGAATCAATTTAACACAAGCACAAAGTAAGCACTAACTTTATCTTGTGAAAACTTAAATTTCACCAACATGTACCAATTCTCAGCAATTTAATTTTTACAATAAAATCATTAATATTTTGCAAATTAAAAGAGTATGTCTTTCTTTATGCACCTGAAAAATTTCAGGTTTATATCTTATCTACCAAACGAGCAATCGTCGTTCAAACGTAGACGCTCGGCGAAGCTTTTTTTCAATGCATTGTAAAGGCGAATCGATCCTTATTCAGTATACGCCACCCCCTGCTTGCTGTGATCGGTAAATAGTGCTTCCACTAAACTTGCTGTAGTTTTCTTGTTTCTGCTCGGATTTTAACAACTTTGCCATCGTTGGAAAGCACGATCATACATCTACACGAATAAGTTAAACAGTAGCACAAAGTAAGTATTAGCTTTATCTTGTGATAACTTAAACTTTACCAAATTGTACCAATTCTCAGCAATTAACTTTATACAATAAAATTATTAAGCCTGTGCAAATGGAAAGGGTATGTCTTGCTTTATGCACCTAGAAAGTTTCAAGTTTATATCTCATCTACAAAACTGGCAATCGTCGTTAAAACGTAGCCGCTCGGCGACACTTTTTTCCAATGCATTGTAAAGGCGAATCGATCCTTATTCAGTATACGCCACCCCTGTTTGCAGTGATCGGGAAATAATGCTTCTACTAAACTTGCTGTAGTTTTCTCGTTTCTGCTCGGATTTTAACAATTTTGCCATCGTTGGAAAGTAAAATTATATATATACCCGAACCAATTAAATGCAAGCACAAAGTAAGTACCAGATTTATCTTGTGATAACTTAAACTTCACCAACTTGTACCGATTCTCAGCAATTTAATTTTCACAAGAAAATCATTAATCCTTTATAAGTTGAAAGAGCATGTCTTGCTTTATGCACCTGAAAAGTTTCAGGTTTATATCTCATCTACCAAACGAGCAATCGTCGTTCAAACTTAACCGCCCAGCGAAGCTTTTTTCAATGCATTGTAAAGGCGAATCGATCCTTATTCAGTATACGCCACCCCCTGTTTGCTGTGATCGGTAAATAGTGCTTCCACTAAACGTGCGGTAGTTTTCTCGTTTCTGCTCGGATTTTAACAATTTTGCCATCGTTGGAAAGCAAGAGCATACATCTACACGAATCAATTGGCTACAAATCCAAAACAAGTACCATCTTTTTCTTGTGATAACTTAAACTTCACCAACTTGTACCAATTCTCAGCAATTTACTTTATACAATAAAATTATTAAACTTTTATAAATGGAAAAATTATGTCTTACTTTATTCACATGAAAAGTTCAGGTTTATATCTCATCTACCAAACGAGCAATCGTCGTTCAAACTTAACCGCCCAGCGAAGCTTTTTTAATGGATTGTAAAGGCGAATCGATCCTTATTCAGTATACGCCACTCCCTGTTTGCAGTGATCGGTAAATAGTGCTTCCACTGAACGTGCTGTAATTTTCTCGTTTCTGCTCGGATTTTAACAATTTTGCCATCGTTGGAAAGCAAGAGCATACATCTACACCAACGGTGTTCAACCTGCGGCCGTACGGCCGCATGCGGCCGTTAACACGTAATTTAATAAGCATGTGTTGGCGGCCGTGCCTTGTTTTTAAAATAAAAAAGTTATTTCATTAATAAAAATGAAATGTATTTAAAATATTATACAGGGATATCTAGAACCACTGGATACCCTTGTAGCTTGTAATTATATATAATATTTCAAATTTTAAAACTTGAAAAACATTCTCATCATAAGTTTTTGAAGCTAGGCTATATTGTTAAAATCGTTTTGAGACAAAACTTTTTCCTCAACCTAATTTCATTGTAACGGTAGCCTACATTCAGTGCCGGTCTTTGGGGTGTGCAAATCGTGCGATCGCACAGTGCCCGAAAATTAGGGGGCCCCGCAATTTAGGGTACCCGGTCATTTGGTCGACAGGACGTTTGGTCGACAGACATTTGGTCGACAGGACGTTTGGTTAACTAACCATAACCCTAATCTAACCCTGACTCTAACCCTAACCCTAACCCAAAAATGAATCGTTCTGTCGACCTAACGTCCTGTCGACCAAACGTCCTGTCGACCAAATGTCTGTCGACCAAACGACCGTGCACCTACTGAATAAGGATCGATTCGCCTTTACAATGCATTGGAAAGAAGCTTCGCTGGGCGGTTAAGTTTGAACGACGATTGCTCGTTTGGTAGATGAGATATCAATCTGAAACTTTTTAGGTGCATATAGCAAGACATACTCTTTCAATTTGCAAAAGATTAATGATTTTATTGTAAAAATTAAATTGCTGAGAATTGGTACAATTTGGTGAAGTTTAAGTTATTACAAGATAAAGATAGTACTTGTTCTGGATTTGTAGCCAATTGAGTCGTGTAGATGTATAATCGTGCTTTCCAACGATGGCAAAATTGTTAAAATCCGAGCAGAAACGAGAAAACTACAGCAAGTTTAGTGGAAGCACTATTTACCGATCACAGCAAACAGGGGGTGGCGTATACTGAATAAGGATCGATTCGCCTTTACAATGCATTGAAAAAAAGCTTCGCTGGGCGGTTAAGTTTGAACGACGATTGCTCGTTTGGTAGATGAGATATAAACCTGAAACTTTTCAGGTGAATAAAGCAAGACATACTCTTTGCATTTGCAAAATATTAATGATTTTATTGAAAAAATTAAATTGCTGAGAATTGGTGCAAGTTGGTGAAGTTTAAGTTATCACAAGATAAAGATAGTACTTACTTTGTGCTTGTGTTTAATTGATTCGGGTAGATATATAATTGTACTTTCCAACGGTGGTAAAATTGTTAAATTCCGAGCAGAAACGAGAAAACTACAGCAAGTTTAGTGGAAGGACTATTTACCGATCACTGCAAACAGGGGTGGCGTATACTGAATAAGGATCGATTCGCCTTTACAATGCATTGAAAAAAGTTTCGCTGGGCGGTTAAGTTTTAACGACGATTGCTCGTTTGGTAGATGAGATATAAACCTGAAACTTTTCAGGTGCATAAAGCAAAACATGCTCTTTCAATTTGTAAAGGATTAATGATTTTCTTGTGAAAATTAAATTGCTGAGAATCGTTACAAGTTGGTGAAGTTTAAGTTATTACAAGATAAAGCTAGTACCTATTTTGTGCTACTGTTTAATTGATTCGTGTAGATGTATGATCGTGCTTTCCAACGATGGCAAAATTGTTAAAATCCAAGCAGAAACGAGAAAACTACCGCAAGTTTAGTGGAAGCACTATTTACCGATCACTGCAAACAGGGGGTGGCGTATACTGAATATGGATCGATTCGCCTTTACAATGCATTGAAAAAAAGCTTCGCTGGGCGGTTAAGTTTGAACGACGATTGCTCGTTTGGTAGATGAGATATAAACCTGAAACTTTTCAGGTGAATAAAGCAAGACATACTCTTTCCATTTGCAGAATATTAATGATTTTATTGAAAAAATTAAATTGCTGAGAATTGGTGCAAGTTGGTGAAGTTTAAGTTATCACAAGATAAAGATAATACTTACTTTGTGCTTATGTTTAATTGATTCGGGTAGATATATAATTGTACTTTCCAACGGTGGTAAAATTGTTAAAATCCGAGCAGAAACGAGAAAACTACAGCAAGTTTAGTGGAAGGACTATTTACCGATCACTGCAAACAGGAGGGGTGGCGTATACTGAATAAGGATCGATTAGCCTTTACAATGCATTGAAAAAAAGCTTTGCTGGGCGGTTAAGTTTGAACGACGATTGCTCGTTTGGTAGATGAGATATAAACCTGAAACTTTTCAGGTGAATAAAGCAAGACATACTCTTTCAATTTGTAAAGGATTAATGATTTTATTGTAAAAATTAAATTGCTTAGAATCGGTACAAATTGGTGAAGTTTAAGTTATTACAAGATAAAGATAGTACTTGTTTTAGATTTGTAGCCAATTGATTCGGGTAGATGTATGATTGTGCTTTCCAACGATGGCAAAATTGTTAAAATCCGAGCAGAAACAAGAAAACTACAGCAAGTTTAGTGGAAGCACTATTTACCGATCACAGCAAACAGGGGGTGGCGTATACTGAATAAGGATCGATTCGCCTTTACAATGCATTGAAAAAAGCTTCGCTGGGCGGTTAAGTTTTAACGACGATTGCTCGTTCGGTAGATGAGATATAAACCTGAAACTTTTCAGGTGCATAAAGCAAGACATGCTCTTTCAATTCGTAAAGGATTAAGGATTTTCTTGTGAAAATTAAATTGCTGAGAATCGTTACAAGTTGGTGAAGTTTAAGTTATCACAAGATAAATCTGGTGCTTAATTTGTGCTTGCATTTAATTGATTCGGGTATATATATAATTTTACTTTCCAACGATGGCAAAATTGTTAAAATCCGAGCAGAAACGAGAAAACTACAGCAAGTTTAGTGGAAGCACTATTTATCGATCACTGCAAACAGGGGGTGGCGTATACTGAATAAGGATCGATTCGCCTTTACAATGCATTGAAAAAAGCTTCGCTGGGCGGTTAAGTTTTAACGACGATTGCTCGTTTGGTAGATGAGATATAAACCTGAAACTTTTCAGGTGCATAAAGCAAGACATGCTCTTTCAATTTGTAAAGGATTAATGATTTTCTTGTGAAAATTAAATTGCTGAGAATCGTTACAAGTTGGTGAAGTTTAAGTTATCACAAGATAAATCTGGTGCTTAATTTGTGCTTGCATTTAATTGATTCGGGTATACAGTAGAACTCGGTTAATCCGGATTCGGTTAATCCGGATCTTCGCCTAATCCGGATGAAACTGGAAGTACAAATGATTTGTAATCTTTTTCTTAAGAAACAGCTTCGGATTATACGGATTATTTAATCCGGATCTTCGCCTATTCCGGACAAAAGTTGCGCTTTCTCTATCGCTTTATCCGGATTTTCCAGACAGTTTTGCCATTTTACGCTAAAACGTAACGTGGCTTATTGCGAGAAATTTCTTATCTATTGTTCCGTTAATGTGACGCAATAAATTATTGCGGATTTCTTCTTTTCATAAACAGTAATCCCTCCTAACGCAAAATTCCTGCGCAAATGCCCAAACTCGTACTGTAACTTGAAAAGATGTCGGTGGAATTTTCGGCGGTATGTCGGTGATGTTTTTCCAATAGAAGACTTTGTTTGATTTTTTGTAAGTTTTCCAAAGAAACTCGTCTTCCGTAACTGTTTTCAAAAGTTTTGAGTGACTACAGATTATTCCTACACGCATGTCTGAAGATATAACTTTTGCCAGTGTGTTCTTGCGTTAGACGCAGAGTCTACAAACCTACAATCGTTTTACATGCATAGGCTACTGCATTTCAAAAGAATTCCATCGCTAATATGGTGATCGCGCGTCTCGGAATTGGCAGATGACCACACTAATGCGTTCAATTTCGGTGATTTTTACCGATTCCCTTCTATCTAGGTAACGTCAGGCTTGATAGAACCGTCATCGGTTAATCCGGATCTTCGCCTAATCCGGATGGAATCGCCGGTCAAATCGAATCCGGATTAACCGAGTTCTACTGTATATATAATTTTACTTTCCAACGATGGCAAAATTGTTAAAATCCGAGCAGAAACGAGAAAACTACAGCAAGTTTAGTAGAAGCACTATTTACCGATTACTGCAAACAGGGGGTGGCGTATACTGAATAAGGATCGATTCGCCTTTACAATGCATTGAAAAAAAGCTTTGCTGGGCGGTTAAGTTTGAACGACGATTGCTCGTTTGGTAGATAAGATATGAACCTGAAACTTTTTAGGTGAATAAAGCAAGACATACTCTTTGAATTTGTAAAGGATTAATAATTTTATTGTAAAAATTAAATTGCTGAGAATCGGTACAAATTGGTGAAGTTTAAGTTACGTATTACAAGATAAAGATAGTACTTGTTTTGGATTTGTAGCCAATTGATTCGGGTAGATGTATGATTGTGCTTTCCAACGATGGCAAAATTGTTCAAATCCGAGCAGAAACAAGAAAACTACAGCAAGTTTAGTGGAAGCGCTATTTATCGATCACTGTAAACAGGGGGTGGCGTATAGGCTACTGAATAAGGATCGATTCGCCTTTACAATGCATTGGAAAAAAGTGTCGCCGAGCGGCTACGTTTGAACGACGATTGCCAGTTTTGTGGATAAGATATAAACCTGAAAGTTTTCATGTGCATAAAACAAGACATATTCTTTTAGTTTGCAAAGATTTAATAATTTTATTGCAAAAATTAAATTGCTGAGAATCGTTACAAGTTGGTGAAGTTTAAGTTATTACAAGATAAAGCTAGTACCTATTTTGTGCTAATGTTTAATTGATTCGTGTAGACGTATGATCGTGCTTTCCAACGATGGCAAAATTGTTAAAATCCAAGCGGAAACGAGAAAACTACAGCAAGTTTAGTGGAAGCACTATTTACCGATCACAGCAAACAGGGGGTGGCTTATACTGAATAAGGATCGATTCGCCTTTACAATGCATTGGAAAAAAGTGTCGCCGAGCGGCTACGTTTGAACGACGATTGCCCGTTTTGTAGATAAGATATAAACCTGAAACTTTTCAGGTGCGTAAAAGCAAGACATAGGGGAGAACCTCCATCAATGGGACAAATTTTGCGTTTTGCTAATTTTTTTTAATTTTGTAACGAAATGCAGTGCTTTTTTTTTACAACACTAATGCCAATGCATTTTTTTTTCAAGTAACACTTGGTTTGATTTCATTATCTCCAGTGGTTTAGAAATAACGCGCAGTTTTTTAAGGTTACTCAAAACGTCCCATTGTTAAATCTGGCTCCACCATTGGGACAGGCAATTTCTAACAATGGGACACAATTTATTATTTGTGTAAATGCATATTATAAACTTGATATTCACTTTGTTATTGATTATATTTACTGTAGTACATTATTAAAGTTTTCTAAATTTTTCTCAACTTCATCATTCAAAATCTTTTTGACACCATAATGAGTTTGAAAACTTAGATTGCTTTTAAGATCATTATTTGCTTGGGCTCTTTTGAATGTGTCAACCCAGCTTTTCAATGTTTGGCTTGGTATGTCAAATTCTCTTGCTACAGGTTTATTTTTTCCGGTTTGTATTGCTTTTTCAACAGCAGTTTTCATAGTTAAAGGATCTGTGTTTCCATTTTTACGAATAAGTCGAGTTGATTTACAGTGTCCCATTGATGGGCAAGACCTGCTGTCCCATTGTAAGATGCCATCCGCAAATGCAAAAAAAATCAGCTAATTTTTTAAAGACTACTTCACTGACAACAACGTTTTGTCCTAAGAACTGCCAGACATATAGACTATGCTACCATGCTTTTTCAACCTGCTTCGCCAAGTATGTACAAAAATATGTTCAAGACAAGTGACCTATCTTTTTTTACTTTGAGTATCACAAAACACACTTTCTTTAACAAACCAGCCATGCATGCAAATTGAAGGATCCCACTGTTGGTACAAGCGAAAGACTACATGGCGAATTGAAATTCGTCATATACGTTGTGCTCGCTTGATCAACCAAGCGTGGGAGACCAAGTGTCCCATTGTAGAATCGTCCCAATGATGGAGGTTCTCCCCTACTCTTTGCAGTTGCGTTAGATTGGTACTTTTATTGTAAAAATTAAAATGCGAGCTGAACTTAGATAGCTACAACACATTTAGTTGGAAACGTTTCATATTTTTATTTTTAAACAAGTGGACAAGTGAAATATTTAGGTATACTGATTGATGATACCATCAGTGATGACGCAGATATTAAAAGGCAAGTGCGATCTCTTTATGTCGCTGCCAATCAGCTTAGGTCCAAGTTTGGAAATTGCTCTACCGAAGTTAAAAATGTAATGTACCAATCATATTGTATGCCAATGTATGGTTCGCAACTATGGTGTAACTATAAAACTTCTACTTTAAATCGCATACGAGTTGCTTACAACGACTCATACAGAATTATCCACAATTTGTCGAGATGCGACAGTGCTAGAGTGTATCAGGTACAGAACGACGTGTTAACATTTGATGCTCTATTAAGAAAAAATTGTTATGCATTTGTAGAACGTTGCAAAAGATCAATTAATCCACTTTTGCGCAATGTTATGTCTTCTGATTATTACTTTAATTCTACATTTTATATTCACTACAACAGTATTTTGTACGTTGTTTGATGTAGCCTGCTTGATGTTGTGTTAGTCTGATATTTTGTGTGATGACTGTTAAAAATTTAAATTCTATGGACTTTGAGTCTGATTGCAAATAAATAAATAAATAAATAAAGTTTAATTGGGTAAATTTTTAGCTGAATTGATGCAATTTGGTAAATTTTTTGTCATTCTAGGTAGTTATATTCAACACTCGACGTTGGTTTAATGTTTTTATTGTAAAAACACAGTAAAATTGTTAAAAAATCCATATCCATTCCGCTTTATCACCTTCATTCCGCCGCTTTTCAGCATCCTTTTTTTCACCCCTTATGTAGTAGTTGCGTCCGTTTTGTGACGTCATGTTGACTAGGGTGGCGGATTCTATACTTGCACCGAATTTTACACTAGCTTCCATATTTGTATACATACGGTAACTTCGCATTCTCTGATTTTATAGGATATTCAACTTTTATACTGGCTTTGTGAAATCATTCTAAAACAATCTGTAATCAATCCATTTTCTAATGGTATTTGTAAATTTACTTGCAGAAGGTAGCCTAATCTAAAAAGAAATTGCAGACTTGCAAATCATTTGACACTGAACAATTCAAAGTGATAAATCCTATAATTTATTTTTTACTTACATTTTTGTATGTAGATCAAATTTCAAACATTATAAGGCTTTGATGAGTGGATCAAAATAGCTTTGAATTAATTTAAAAATAATTTTCAATGAGCAAGACTTACCTTAGGCTACCGCAGCTGTAAAATAACACTTACTTATATCACAAATTTTGCAAAACATCTGGCAACACTTAAATAATACAACATACCATTTTATTAGAAGGGAGTCTCAACTCGAACTAGGTTGGTTATACTCAATGATGCCAGCGCTAGGTTTTTCCACCTAGATCTGTTTTTTTTTACCACATCTGGGTTTTAAGTTTTTTTTTCAAATTTGGATAAATCTAGGTTTTTCGGATTGTAACTTTTCTTTGATTCAAAAAGTTGCTGATACAGCTCAACATAAACTTCCAAAACTCGCACAAACGTAATGGTAATGGCTTTCTCGAGAACAGGTCCTCAGAAGCATATTTCAGCAGTGGGAAGTGCTAGTTTTGTATTTTCAGTCTCAATGTACGACAGACAGTCTGACAAGGTTGATGGTGCAAAACAGATTTATGATGCACTTGTTAATCGTGGAACAAAGCATATGCTCGTTTTTTTTGCAATATGTTCTTAAAAAGGTATATAAATAATGTCAACCTGAAATTCCATTGTGAGCATTTTCGTCTGCACAAGTCGTATGTTATGGCTTCTACAGAATATAGAAATACTTTGAGTCTCTTCATCAGAGAAGATTACATCATGCAGTGGCGTAACCAAGGGGGGGGGGTTTGGGGGTTACAACCCCCCTCTGGCACGCGTGTAACGTCACGGTATTGAGAATGATGCTTTCTGTCTAAAAAAAATTGCCAATTTTAAACAAAACTGCATTAAAAGAGCGAGTTTTGCCAATATCAAACATCCCAGCCAGAAATTACCAACAAGAAAACATAAAGACTTAGTTTTATTTCCGAAAAATGCCGAAGAAAACATGATCTTATCCTTTTGCTGTGCCACCGGACAGCACCATTTTACAGGAATATTCATACCCACATTTTTATTGAAAATGCTCTGAGAATGCACCAAATTCAAAGTAATTTTTCAAAATTTTCTGAGGGAGGCCCCCCAGATTCCCCGCCGCTGGGTCGTCAAACCCCCCCTTTTTTAAATTCCTGGCTACGCTACTGACCATCATGCACAGAAAATTAGGAGAAATAAATCCAAGCAATGCTGAAAATCATAGGAGCATGTCAGCTGTGCACCTTGGTGGACGAAAAATGGCCCTGTTAGAACAGGAACCCCTTTGTTTTTGTATATAGTTATGTGCATGAGGTCCATTAGAGGGGAGGCCGCGGGGGTGATTACCTTCCCACCAATTGGAGTGGGGGGTAACTGATGCAAAATTACCCCCTCACTAATGTAGAGATAAAAATTTCATTTTTAATATATTTTTTACTTTTGTGTTTTATTTTCATGTTTTTATTTTGTTGCACAACTTTTGAGGTTTTTGCTTGGAAACTCCGACTCGCAAGACAACGCCAAGTCATCTATGGCCAATGTATCCTGTCAAAAATATACGCATCACAATGCGCTATGTGTGACGTCATAGTTTCTCATTGCTACAAACTGTTTAATTTCGCTTTTACCACTCACGAACGAAACCCACTACAGCAGTGTTGTCAGATTGGGCGATTTATCTGCAATTGGGCTACTTTTAGTTGGGCTTGGCGCTAAAAAATGTTGGTTTCCGACTTGCGCTTTTTTGGGCTACTTTCAGACTTTAATTTGGCGCGAGACCGCGCTTTTTGGCTTTCTATTTGCATTTATTCGTCGGTATCGGTGTGAAATGTGGAACGATAAATTATAACAAATCGCAACAATTGATGCATTGTTACGCTATCATTGCTGTAACGTGCTGACCAAAAGTAACCTTACGTCTGCTGCTTTTCTTGAGTGTCCTTGCGTCATATTGCCGTTGTGAAATCTGCGTTTGTTAGTAATTTGAAACACTAACAGTAATTGTGCCTTCTCTTGCAATTGGTAGTTTGATCCACATCTGCCTACGTAGTTTTACATTTTTTTAGCGCTGTAGCCTACATCTGCCGCATGCTGCATTGTTTGAAGCATTCTAATCACACTGAGTTTCCTTTGTTTAAATCAACCGTCTAGCACAGGGGTCACCAAGCTACGGCCCGCGGGCCAGAACCGGCCGCGAACTCATTTCATCTGGCCCGCCACGTGCTGCGGAAATTACAGCTGCACTACAAATGATACCTATAGATTGCAGAACAAATACACAATATGGCAGCTCATTATCAAGATAAAATAGTTAAAAAAGCTTTGTTTTTTAAGAAATTAATTTAAAAAACAAAGCTTTTTTAACTATTTTATCTTGATAATGAGCTGCCATATTGTGTATTTGTTCTGCAATCTATAGGCTACTTAATATCGTTGCTGCGAACACTTTATTTCTGTATAAAATCTGTAAATAATCCATGTTTTGATAGTCCATTACCTAATTACAATATGTGTGTGTGTGTGTGTGTTAGTTTGTTTTTGTGATGTTGTTAGGTTCAGTCGTGTTCTCGTTGCTTTAAGAATTGGCGCTTCAATTGTTTCAGCAACGAGGAGGCGACTGATTCTTAACTAATTCATCTAGGCTACTTGTTTTACAGTATCAGGTTTGGTGGCCGTGCTTAACTATACTTATCGATGCAAATACCGCAATATTAGATCTTTTTATGCACGTCTTAAACCATTAAGGTTTTGCCACCTTTTCCTTTTGTTGGTTTTGTTACTGTATTTCTTTTTTACAATATCATTTCTTTTTGCGTTCTGACAAAGAAAAATAAATTGAATTGAATTGAATTGAAATGTTAAGGAAAAAAGTTACTAATCTTTTTGTAAAGGAGTGACGTGTTCTGTTTTTATCGTTAGGCCACCACAAATGGGGACAGCCTAGGCCAAATTTGGAAAAATGTAATGTTTTTTCAAGAGAACGATGCCCTCTAGTGTATTACAGCAGGGGATAACTTTTCCAGCAACCTTTCAATTTTCATAACAACTTTGCAATTCCACCGCTGACTTTGTTATTTATTGTGCTCAATTCAAGTCAATGGAGATTTTAAATAGTCGTATATCTTTTCGCAATTTACATCCGGCCCGCAGCTGTTAATCTCGCAGCAATCCGGCCCTCAGAGAAAAAAGTTTGGTGACAGCATTAAACTAAAATCAGTCTGGGTTTTGCTCAGTCATAGGGTGATGTGTTAATTTCAGTCTTTTATTGAAAGTCACAGTGTCAGTTCAGTTATGGTTGTAGTTTAGTGATTTCGATTCAGTTCATTGTATTCTGTTTGTTATCAAAGCATTATTTGGCTGCAAAGTTTTCGATCAGGAAGTTTGTTTTTACTTTGCAATAAACTCATACTAGCAGAAAACTAAGGTATCATTTTCAGATCATCTCCACTAGCCTACTATGCTTGTACTCGGGATGTTGCTTTAACAGTTACAGCTAGATACTTCAGAAGAAGTTCAGATAATTCGACGTCCGCTACAGTGAACAAAGATGTTCCTTTTACCATGCCCCTTGGAGGGCATGCCCGCAGACGCCCCTAGAAAACTCACGCCTTCGGCTGTCGACGTTGCGACGTCAAATTGGGCTACTTTTAGATTGCTTTGGCGCATTTTTGGGCTATTTTTTTAAAAAATTTCTGGCAACACTGCACAACAGTTGCACTGTTTCAATGTCTTTATATTTTCGGTTGTTGTAAAAGTTAATGCATTTTAGCTTTTATTTTATTTTTTTCTGAATTGAATGTAGGCCTAGACCCTAGAACTAGATGCTGAAACTTTTTCTTTCACTGCGGATGTTATGGCACAGGTTATCGTGTTGTATTCATGCAATTGTAAATTAAGTTATAGAAAACTTTGGCCTTAACGCTTTTGATCTTTTAAATCTAACCATTTAGCGTCTGAAGTGCAAAATTTGGAAGACTTGAGCCAAGGAAGAATACAGAGAGGACTTTTGCGTACGTCCCTTCTTCCAGTCAAAATTGTCTAAAAACCTCAAAAAATGTGGCCAATGTTAAAGAGCTTTTGCTCGCGATTTTAGATTCGTTGAAATAATTTTTCGATTTTAAATCGTGCTAAAAGGCAAAAATTTTGCGCCTTCGGCGCGAAACATGCCGCTTAAGACGCTGTATAAGAAACTGAAGCTTTCAGTAATGCGAAGGAGGGTCTGGGTGGCGACCTCCCAGAAGTATTTGTGATGCGATAATCCAATAAGCCCCATGTCGATGTCCAAACATCGTTCCCACCCCTGCTTAAATTACCTTCCACTCTCAGGAAGTGTCCTGAGCCCCTAGTTATGTGTCATAATAATCACTACCAACATAATCATGAATAATATATTTGTATAGCCTAATTATAATATATATAATATACGTGTTACTATTTGCAGCTTTCTGCGGTTTCTGTGTAATGATATAAAGCAGGGGTGTGCAACGTGCGGCCCGCGGGCCAAATGCGGCCCGCGAAGAAAAATTGTGCGGCCCGCGAAGATGTGCCAATTCTGAATTGTGTCCGGCCCGCACAACGTGTTTACAATTTAGTTTAGTCTGGTACGTGTGAACAATTCGTTGTGGAGCGGATTATTGTAGATTTCACACCTTCTGTTAACCATTTTAGAAATCTTCTACCGGCCACCGCTAATCCATTGTATTTAAGTTAATTATTTGTGGAAAGTAAAAATGTATGGTCACATAAAAGGCATTATGAACAATTTACGACTTTGAAAAGCTCACGTACAGACAGGAAATCTTTTTCACTTTCCAACTTTGAGAGACTATGGAATGCATCCTGAGAAGAAAACTGAATTTGCAGACCAACTTGAAAACATTGTATGAATTTTTGGCTCGTTTCAAGGACTTCAAATCGTTTCAAGGACATTGACAAAGCACCAGCAGATATAACTTGAACTTATTGATCTTCAAGAGAAAAAAGGATTTGAAAACAAAGTATTTAGAAATGAATCTTGGCGATTTTTACCGAAAACATCTCAACTAAGATGACTTTCCACCTTTGAAGAAAATCCATGGCTTCAAAAATGGCTCTTTTTGGCTCAACGTATTTGTGCGAACATTTTTTTCTAAAATGGGCGTCATGACATCACCCTATCGATCGGTTTTGACAAACGAACACTTGGAAAATGGACTTCGAATTGCAAGCACTTCCATTAAACTAAATTTGGAAAAATGCGGATGGGAAAAGAAGCCAGCTGCAAACTTCTCACTGAACTCGTTTAAAGACGGTGTCACATAAATTAGAATAGCAGTTTTCTTCAGAAATTTATGCGTCTTAACTTATTATTTCTGAAAGAAGATAGCCCCTAATAACGCCATAAGAATAACATGAATAACAAAAAAACTTCTTTTTTGTGCCTGCAACTACTAGCCTAGAAATCATGTTAAATAAACGTGCGGCCCGCGGCTTCACCCAGTTATTTATATTTGGCCCTCCTGTAATAAAGGTTGCACACCCCTGATATAAAGTGGTGGTAAAAGCGGGTGCAACCTAATTCGTACCATGAACAATTCGTGCCGTCAGTTCGTACCTTGAAAAGATCAAGAGAAAAAATTAAAAAAAGCCGAAGTCGCTGATCGCAGTTTCCGCAAACATTTTACAATTTTCCCCCTGAAATGATCGAGAGAAAAAATAGCACAAAGCCGAAGTCGCTAATCGCAGTTTCCGCAAACAAACAAACTGAAAAGATCGAGAAAAAAAAATAGAACAAAGCCGAAGGCGCTGATCGCAGTTTCTGCAAACATTTTAAAATTTCCGGTAATGTTCCTAAGAGTTTGCCGAAGTCGCTGATCGTAGTTTCCGCAAATATTTTAAAAGGGTTAGGTTTAGGGTTGATCGGAGTTTCCACAGACATTTTAAAAGGGTTAGGGTGTTTCTGCAAACAAACAAACTGAAAAGATCGAGATAAAAAAATAGAACAAAGCCGAAGTCGCTGATCGCAGTTTCCGTTTTTCCGCAAACATTTTAATATTTCTGGTAATGATCCTAAGAGTTTTCCGAAGTCACTGATCGCAGTTTCCGCAAACATTTTAAAACTTCCGGTAATGATCCTAAGAGTTTTTGTTTGTTTGCGGAAACTCCGATCAGCGACTTCGGCTTTTTTAATTTTTTTCTCTCGATTTTTTCAAGGTACGAACTGACGGTACGAATTGTTCATGGTACGAATTAGGTTGCATCCGGTAAAAGCACATGCAGGTACTTTTAACCGCTTTACTACATCTTTTCTGGGCCTGGGTTTTCTTTGCCTTATCTGGGTTTTTTTGACCACACGAGCTAAGTTTATTGGAAATTTGTCGCTGGCATCCCTGGTTATACTTGGTCAGACAAAGCCATAAGTTAGGTTTCGCTTACTCGTAGGAGCTTTGAATAATTGAATCATTGACGCAAGCGAAAGAATATAAAATATTTCCAAATTACCAAACGAAAGTTTGTAAAATAAAACAAAAAAGTAGCAATATCAGCAAAAAACGATTTGCATATTCTGCAAAAAAAAAGCGTGATGATTCAGAAGTTCGAATTTCATCTTTCGTGCAGATCCAAGTCGAAAAAGTAACCTACAGAATTCTCTTGTGTAGCAATGCTGGGTCAAATAATTTTAGGACAAGATGACAGTTCAGAGACACCAGAAAAAAAAATAATCCAGGAATCTGATAATGTAAGAAATGAAATTCACAGCATCACTGTAAAAACTGATGGTGTATTGAAACTAGCCAGGAGAGTAGTCATGGGGAAGGGAATTATCTCCCTCACAAAAAATTTTAAATAAACATTTCACTCTCTGTTACAGCATCATTTGACAGAGTTTTCCATTTGATTTAAGCTGAAAGTACTCTCAGAACGCGCAATTTTAAGGTGCTTTTTCAATTTTTATGAAAAAATTTCTATGAAAAAATTATGAAAAAAAAAGGGGCAGATGATGCAAGTGTCGGTATATAAAGAACAATGGCACGGAAGGGCATCATGCTATGTTATTAGGATTGTAGGCTAATCTACTGTGATACAGAATTTTGTGTCGTGAATATTAGCCTATTTTGAGGCAGAACTGAAAGATTATAATTAGGCTAAAAGCGAATAGCTGAAATTTTATATCGTATTGCAAAATATGCAGTAGCTTACATGACCTTAAAAGGGCGCCATTGCTAACCATTGCTCCCCTGCTCCACATCCACACAAAAATTGAAGGCAGGGGGGCATCCGGCGACCCTGGGCTTACTTCTGCTTAGTTCCTGAAGCGTTCCTCGGCTTGTAATTTCACAAATTTGTTTTTCACTTTTGTAAATTTTCTCGCTCGGTTCGCTCGCTCAGCCACATTTTGTTCACCTCGGCGACATTGGGCATTCATAGTTGAAGATTAAGGGAGTGAAAAGTTTTTTGTGTCTCAAAAAACTTACAAACTGATGCAATAGTCCCAAGTAGCTAAACACTGCTCACTCAAACAACCTATTTAATTAATAATTATAAATTGATAAATTTCAATGTGAATCGAGATAGGTCATGAAGTAAAAAGCCTATAGCCTAGGTGAAGGTAAGGACACCTCAGGAAAATTTTCAAAGTTCTAGTCTGCTGAAAGGCTGCACCCACTAGCGTACGCAGGGGGGCATTGGGCCATGCCCCTCCCCCCTTAAAAATGTTTTAGTAGTTAACGACGTAGATAAAGGCATTTGGCCGAGTGGTTAGCGCGTTGGGCTCGCAGTCGAGAGCCTGCATGTTCGACTCCAGCCACCCGCAATTGCTGTTGTTTCTCTGGGCAAGAAGCTTTACGATAATTGCCTCTACCCAGTGATCGATATCGAGTAATGGGTAGTACCAAAATTTAAGTCATAAGTAGAGTAGACAACCGGAAACAGACATTACCGTCGGCTGCAGCGTGGGTCAGGTGTACGTCGGAAGGCGTACACCGATGCATAGCGCTCAAGTCCGCTTTCCCGCCATGCAGGATAAAGATAAACAAACAAACAAATGTTTTGGATTGCACTGTCAAAGCAATTAACAATGTTGTTTTATAGACTATAAGCCAATACGAAATACATGGCCCAATCCACCTACCCCACCCCAGGTATGCCAATGTAGCATAGAGTTCTGTAAGCCTATTATAATGAGAAAGAAATGGATAAAGTCTAAACTAAAACCATACTGGGATATCATGAAGACGTCTGGGATATCAATGGCCAGTGGCATAGCCAGGGGGTTTGGGGGTTACAACCCCTCCTTTGGCACGCGTGTGACGTCACGATATTGAGAATGATGCTTTCAGTCTCTTTATGCTTGGGAATGATGCTTTCAGTCTAAAAAAAACTTGCCTAATTTTAAACAAAACTGCATTAAAAGAGCGAGTTTTGCCGGTTATAGGCAAATTGCTCGTAAACAATTGTTCGTAAACAGTTGTTCGTAAAACAATTGTTCGTAAGCAGTTGTTCGTAAAATTGAATCCCTAAAACATTTCTTCGTAAATCATTTCTTGGTATATATACATCAATTCTCAATTGCATGCACGAAGAAATGCTTTATGAAGAATTGTTTTACGAAGAATTAATTTTACGAACAATTGTTTTACGAACAACTGTTTACGAAAAAAACGTCGGACACCAGTTTTGCCAATACCAAACATTCAAACAACTCAGCCAGGAATTAGCAACAAGAAAACATAGAGACTTAGCTTTAATTCCGAAAAATGCAGAAGAAAACATGATCTTATCCTTTTGCTATGCCACCTGACAGCACCATTTTACAAGGAATATTCATACCCACATTTTTGTTGAAAATGCTCTCAGAATGCACCAAATTCAAAGTAATTTTTCAAAATTTTCTGCGGGAGGTTCCCCAGACCTCCGCCGCTGGGTGTCGTCTTAGGCGAAAACGCCGTCGGGCTTCGCCCCCCTTGAGAAAATCCTGCGTACGCCACTGGATGCACCACACCAGGCTATACAAACTTTCAATAAATAAATTCTTGAAATAAAACTTCTACCCAATCCAATTTCAATTTGGTTACATAGCCTACAAAGTGTGCTGTGTGCACCCAGATAAAAAAAAAAACAACAAAACATTAATGCTCCTAAAAATGCCTAAAAAGTGACCTAAAGGGTATAACCTATTGTCAAAATTTTCTTGAGGGCAAGCTCTCGACACCCCTTTCCTTTTTCGGACAGTTTTGCATTGTTTATTTATGTTATAAATTTTACTTTGTTAAAACTCTAGTTCTTTACCAACTTTTTTTCAGATCCGCTACTGCATTGTCGGCATGGCATAGCCTATTAACTGTTAGAAAATCTTAAAAAGTTGCTTACTCATTGCTGAAATGATGATTGTAATTTTTTTCCCACATTAAAAGAGTTTGTGGCCTTAAACGCTGTTCAGTCCTATTTTTAAGAGCAATCACTAAGCATAGGGGTCCACTAATGGATCTCGGGCGCGAGATGATGCTCACTCGGCACTGGATGCAACTTGTCTTTCTTTAGGTGTTTTGGTTGGGGCTTAGACCTCTCATCGACACCATGCCCTGATTTTCATCGGCTTGTGTTAGACCGAGAAACACAGCTCTGGTTTCATATTTTGCAAAACACACTCATTCGGATGGAGTAGTGCGATTATGATCTTGTAGCCAACTGTCAACCTCCCGTTGTTGAACCCTATTTGTTCTTTCTGTCCGCCTCGTTAGCTCAGTGGTTACGCGCCCGGCTCATAAACACGCGGCGCTAGTTCGACTCTCGGGGTGTGCTCTCAATTCAGCGGCAACTAGTAAATGGAATAATTCCTCGGCAACAACACTTCAACAATCGGAAAACTTCACTCTGTCAATCTCGGTGACTGGGCCTGCTTCAAGAGCCTTTACAAGTATGCGAAACTACCAGGAATAACTTATCAAGGCTTTGTCAGTCCGAGGATAAAGATTTAAAAACCAAAACCAAACCAAACCTTTCAAAACCATTGGATTGAGTGTTGGTTTTACGTAGGTGGAAATCAGTCTCTCTCTCTCTCTCAACGATCTTCCGAAAAATGTTTGATTTATTTTTATTGTAATATTATCCATTTCTCTAGATATTTTTTTTAACGTTTTATGCGTCTAAGCAGTTTTATCTCTCTGTAGTAGACAACAGTAAAGTGAACTCTCCACCAAAGTCGTGTGCTGCATATTCATACAAAACATTTTCCAGCATAGACTAATATTTCATTTTTTCATACTTCAGTGAAAAAATATGAAAGTGGTGTATAGGCTAAGAAAGCTGGCAAACAAGTCACAGGGGTTGTGGGCTACAGCCTACTTCCGCTCTTGTAGACTAAGTTACTTATAAAAATTTCTTAGTTTCCAAAACATGTCAACGAAAAGTCATGAGTAGCAGCAATATTTGTAAAACATAGGCATCATTTTTCGACTTTATACAAAAAGAAAGTTTTCTCTATGATGGCCCGAGATCATCTACTTTCTATTCGATTATATTACAACGAACATTCCAGCTAGCAAAATCTATTCTTTTTACATTAATTCAATATCTGCAGACGTTGAATCAACGTAAAATTGACGAATTCTGCTAGATTGGGAAATGGGTATAGTCATTACATTTATGATGTTATGGTTTTACTGTATTTAGGCTACTGTCGCCTTACAACAGCTAAGGTCTTTTAGCGACAGAGATCACTTTAAATTTTATATCATGTTTAAGATGTCTTCATACCCGACTTATTTTCTTTTCCATTGCGTTTTGTAAAGGACACAATCGGTATCGTTTTTAAAGTCTTCGGTTTGATCAAACCTAGAATCGATCTCAGATGTACCAGCACCAGAGCCTAGACGAAACCACTCGCCACTGAGCTGGTGGATTTATAATGTAATGCTGCAACCAAATGTTTAGGAGCCAAATCTACGTGAACGCAGACCTCTAAAGTCCTTTCTTTTTTAAGCGACCAAACATGGCCTACCGACGCGGTAGTTTCGGAGGCCATTGAACGACTTCTTGGCGGCCATGTCCGCCGGGAGCTTAGAGGCCTGTCAAAGCATAGCCTATAGTCAGTTTGCTAACAAATGTCAAAATGACAAGTTTAGTTCATGATAAAGTAAATGCAATCAAACGCATTACGGTAAGTCAACAACAACAACAAAATAAGTAGCCTACGCTTCTACATTGCACAAACAGATTACGGTACACTACGTTTATAAAAAAAAGGCAATTGTTTTCTGAGCAAATAAATTTCTTATCGGTTTGTGCTCAATTTGTGTATGTGACAGTTTTCAACGTTAGGGTCCGTGAAATTGTAGATACACTGATTTTAAAAAGTAGTATTTGATATGTAGTCGACACACTTCTGGTTAGATTTAATAACAGTGGATCTCGTAAGCAGGCGATTAAGCTAACCATCCGAATAGTTAATCGAGAGTAAGTTTGCGTAAAGTTTATCCAAGGATCACTAATCGTCGATTTTTATCAATGGATTATAATTGGTGTTATATATTATAAAACAATTGTTCGTGCAATCAGTAACTTAATCGGCTGATTAGCTTAATCGCTAAAAGATCTACTGATGGTGCATCTACTCTAAAACTGACATATTTAAGATGAAGTTTGCAATTTTTTTTTTTCAGGGTCACGCTTAAAAGTCGAGAGTTTCACAGGCTTGTTAACATTCCTTTAAAAAGGGTTTGTCCATGGCGATCTATATTAGTAGGCCTATAGATCGCCATGGGTTCGTCACTAAAAAAAGGTTGACGACCAACACTGGCCTATGGTCTTGGCAAGATATCACATTTCCACTAGCTTTTGTCATGCAACAAACTAACAAAATATTAAAAATAAAATACGAATTGCTTGAAGAAATGAGCTACACAAGATTCGCATGATCAATAGCTACTCGGTAGGCTACCACTACAAAAACATGGAGTTTTGCTACAAAACAAAAACGCTTGCAAATTCGCAACCACACTTGTTTCTCTACAATATTTTGAAATCTCAAAACAAACGTCAAGCCAACAAATCATGTCACAAACACACGCAAAACAAAAAAATAATTTTTGAAACATTTTCGATGATTTAAAATCCAAAAATTTTTTCACTAGCCTACCACGTTCATTGAAGATCTGATTGATTGAATCTTTATTCTTGGACCGGGAAAGCTTCTTTGATAGTTTAGTCCTGGCAGTTTCGCATACTTGTAGAGGCTTTCAACCACTGACGCAGACCCGGTCATCGAGACTGACAGAGTGAATTTTCCGATTGTTAATGTGTTGTTGCCGGGGAATTATACCACCCATTAGCTCCCCCTGAAAGCAGTCCTTAACGTGCGTTGCTCAAGCGCACACCCGGAGAGTCGAACCGGCGTAGCTTGATCTTGAAGCTTCTTCGTTCCAAAAGTCACGTGCTAATCAACTGAGCTAATGGGTCAAAAGGTCAAAGAGTTAAAAGGTCAAAAGGTAATTGCTCTAGATAAAGTATAATGAGACATGAGAGGAGAGTTGGATCAATTACAAATGTAAATGAATGTAATAATTACACATTTTCATGTAATTGTAATTACAGTATATAATTGCAATTGAAACTTTTTGTTGTTGTGCAGTTATAATTGTAAGTTGAAAATTTCAGAACAATGTAATTGTAATGCAGCGGAATTAATAATTTTGATGGTGTAATTGTAGTGTAATTAAACTGAAAACTATGTGATTGGGCCAACTCTGCATGAAAGTAAGCTAAGTATTGGACTTCTCAATCATTGCGAGTATGGCTATTTTTAAATGGCTTAGTCTTTTAAATGGCTAGGGAAAAATCAATCAAACATCACCAAAACAGGCACATAAAGAAATTTGCTTGCTCAGTTGCATGCGTTTCTCTGTAGCTTGGAACGCAATCAATATCTTTGACGCCCACAGACTACACGTCATCAATTTAGTCACTAACGCACAATATGCCCAGATGATCTCACAAGACAAACAGATCATCACAATATTGAGTTCCGAAATTAAGGAGGGTCATAGAGGGTCTTCGTCTTACCAACAGGCTAACAGCAATTAGGTTTTTTTCCTTCTGCTGCAGCAATCATCACAACTCGTATTTGGAAGGTACTACGAGTGCACTTTTATAAGTTCTTGAGAGAGTGCGACACAACCAGAAATATCAGTCCATTTTAACATTGACTTGACATCTGCATAGGTTTGATCAAAGAAAAAAGAGCCTGATTTGCAAGATGGTTATTTTTTCAATGTATTGGGAAGCCTATACTTTTGATTCGCATTGCGTTTTTACTAAAGTTCAGTACAAATTCACTAAATGTTATGGCAAGATCTTGCTGCATCGTTGTTTTATGGTAAGCGTATTCATAAAAATATTCAAACGAGAGAATGTTGCTCATCAACGTCGCGCAAAAGGGCGAACACTTCATGCTTTCCAGCAGCGCGCTGTTTCCACTTAACGTATTTAATCACTTTGGCAAGTACGAAGCAATAGACTGGGCATTTGATGGCTTCATCTGTAACATTCCACCAAAAATACTCCTCTTGAAGAACAACTTGCGATTTGGAAATTTGTTAATTATTCAACTTAAACGTAGGATCTTTCATGTTTTGAATTTTTCCTTTGAGAGACGAAAATCTGTAACAAAAAGTTTGCGTCAGGCGCACTCCGCAGACAATTGGACACAGCACCCTATAAACGAACGCAAAACCTACTGAAGGCAAACATACCACTTGTACTGTAGGCCAATAGGAATCGAATACTGTACAGTTCTCAAACTATCGCGTTTATTGATTCTGGTTTAATCATTATAGTCGATTATATTCCTCATGTTATCATTTTGTCTGCTGCCGCCTCATAGCTGTTAGGCATTTAGGCAATAAGCAAAAAGAAATACTGTATCAATCGTCAGATCATTACGTTCGCCCGTTCATCAGTCAAAGCCACCGTCTTTGAACAACCTTCAGCAGTGACAGGAACAGGATACAATGCAAGCAGGACACGGCACAAAGCAGTTATTAGTGTCGTTACCCGCGCATCCTGTTTGAGGCACGACCAAAAGTGTGTCTCAACAACCGAAAAGACGTAGGCTAACTAGTACTAACTAGCCGTAAACACCATAGGGACAAGCTGGTATTTCCATCGTGATGTTCAAAAGCTTCATTCTTCCAGACAGCAAATCAGTCGTTGTTTATATTGTTTTAACGTCTGCAGACGTTGAAACAATGTAAACAACGACTGATTTGATGTCTGAGCTGTTATCGCAAAGCCTCTTGGGTCTTGAGAGAGTCCGGTTTCAAATACCATGGTATAATGTATCGTTTCTTGCATACAGTGCAGGCATAAGCTAATTGGAGTTTTTAGGTTTAGTTTTCTGTTTAGTTTCATTTTGTTTAGGCCTTACTTGTAACTTTTATGTTTAGATGCGATGCACGTGACAATTTTAAATTAAGCTTTTTTGTTAGTTCTGTTTTTATTTGTATCGTCTTGTATTCGCATTGCAGCAAAAATAATACCGCAGTTAAATGGCTTAACTAATGTATACTATGCTTTACGATTACGTGGATTTGTTTTTGCATTCTGATGTTCAGCCTACTTACTTTCCTATATGCTGGAACAGCGAAGGTTTAATGTTGGGTACTTTGCTCTCGCTCCTTTTTTTGCATTGTTGTTCGTTTTCGTCATAGCTGCAATAAAGTGCCCTTGCATAGTCAACCTAAATAAACATGATTTAAGATGAAAAATTACTATTACAGTAAATGAAGTTTGTCCAAGCTTATACATTGGTGGTAATGTTGTTGAAAGTGTAAGTAATTTCTGCTATCTTGGCAGTGTCATAACTGACACTTATGATGATAGCACGGATATTAGAAGGCAAATTGCTATGGCAAAAACAGCTGTGACATCACTTACAACGGTGTGGAAACAGAGATCAATTGGTAAAAACACAAAATTAAGATTGCTGCGAACTCTCGTTTTCCCAATTTCCACATATGGATGTGAAATTTGGACATGCAAAAAACGTGACATTAAAAAGTTAAAAAGTTTTGAAATGTGGTGTCACAGAAGGCTATTACGTATCAGCTGGATGGAAAGAAAAACAAATGAATTTGTTTCCCAACAAATAAACGATAAATGGAGTCTGATAAACAACATTAACCTTAGAAAATTGAGATATTTCGGACACATTGCAAGAAGCAGCTCGTTGGAAAATTCAATGTTAACTGGGATGGTGCAAGGCAAACGAACAAAAGGACGACAAAAAATGAAATATTTTGACAATATCAAGCAAATTACAGGAATAAAAAGCATGCCGGAAGCACTAACAAAAACAAAAGACAGAACAAAATAGAGGCAGTTCATAAGGGAGATCACAGCTGATCAAACATGATCAATCTGTTGAAGAAGAAGAAATGAAGTTATCAGGCAAATAATTAATTGACAGTAGGGTGGAAGTAAAACACTCCCTCTCAACAAAAACTCATCCCTTTTGCCGACATGTAGCGTCAAAAGTACGACATGTGTAACAGAACTGTGGCAAAAACCATTTCACTTTTAATAATACCACTCTCGGAATAATCTTCAAGCATGCCTTTTCAGACAAATGTGATGCAAGTACTTAGCCTACATCTACATTATGAGTAGACGAGCTACACAGATGTTTAAAAAATGTCGTAGTGTTTCCGGGTTTCCTTTGGTGATAGTTCACCAAAGTTCCAAGGTAACTTCTCCATCAAACTTGTGAAAATAATGATTTTAGCACTGTAACAGAACACATATATCAAATTGATTAATTAATTTGATCTTGGTAATCTTAATCATCTTGTGTGTGGCCTTATTTTAGAATGGCACTTCATCAGAGTAGCCTACTAATGTTACAATAAAAACAAAAACATCAGGTCTTTGTAACGCCAGAGATGCACATCTTAATGATAGCGTGGTAGGCTTCATAAAGTAAAATTAATTGAAGAGAAGAGTGTAATTTTAAAATAGGCTAAGTCCAAAAGTAAGTTCCCAAATTTGAGACACACTCCTCAAAACTACACTTTTCGATTGCAAATGAAAAAAATCTCATAGCTGTAACTAGCAATGCAATCGCAATAAAATAATTCTTTATTTAGCTCTTACTGTGCATGAAATAGTACCAATTTTTTTTTTTTAAATACTGTTAATGTAAAGATTAAGTGATAAGTTCATTGATAAACGTTTGAGACAATGCTTTGCAATCAATCCACTGATGTCGATCAAAGATCGGACGCGTAGCGTGTTAGATGAGGCTGTGGAATACCCATGAGAAATTTTACTTGCATTCTTCTTCGTCGTATGAGCTGTTCTTCCGGACTATATGTTTGGGCATGATGTCATCAGCCACTCGACAGTCTCGTCATCCAGGGCCTTCAGTCCAAGCGTTCCATGTGGTGGTTGATGGATTGGGCAGTCATGGACGATATGATCTACTGTCTGGTCTGTGGCGCCACACTCGCATCCCGGTGAGGGAGCCAGGCCCCATCTGCACATGTCTGAACGAAAGCGACCGACGCCGGTTCGTAGGCGGTTAAGCCGGACCCACGCAAGTCTTGTGAGGGACATTCCCGGAGGGTGGGGATCGACGTCGGGTAGGAAATCACGGAGTCGGGAGGTGTTGTTTTGCCACTCCATGTTCCATGTGTAGTTCGTCCAGTGTGCCGCACTTATTCCAAGATCTTCAACGTTGTTCAGAAGCTGTCGTGCGGCGGGCACAAATGGGCGTCTTGATTTCAGTCGCTGCTGTCCTCCAGGTAGGCGCTGAAGTGTACTGTGGAGGAGGTGGTCGGGGTCCAGTGCGCGACAAGCAAGGGAAATCATGGCTCCTTTACGGCGAAGCTCAGCAGGTTGGATGCCTGCAAGGATGGGAAGGCAGTCCGTTGGAGTGGGACGCAGGCATCCAGTCACAGTGCGTAGTGCGTCATTGATGGCGGTGTCAATGTGGCGGGTGTGAGAGCTGCGGCACCACACTGGTGCGCAGTACTCAGCGGTAGAATGGACGAGGGCCAAGGTAGCTGTGCGAAGGGTTTTCGCATCAGCTCCCCAGCCGGAACCCGCCAGCCGCCTCAAAAGTGCAACGCGCGCAGATAGTTTTTTGCGCAGTGACTCCAGGTGTCGTCGGTACGTGAGTGACCTGTCCAGGGTTACGCCGAGGTAGGTAGGTTCGGCGCAGTAGGGGAGGTGTTCGTCATCGGTGGTAATGTTGATCTCACGTTTTGCTTCCTTGTTGTTTAGATGAAAGGCCGCCGACACTGTCTTTGCCTTGCTGAGCTGTAGCTTCCATTTCTGGAGATATGTTGATATAGTTGACATGTCCTGGCTTAGGTTCCTCTCCATTGACTGCCAATCTCCGGCTGGATGCAGGAGAGCCAGATCGTCTGCGTAAGCATACTTCCTGGAGATGGTGTCAGGCAGGTCATAGATGTAAGTGTTAAACAGGAGGGGAGCCAGGACAGAGCCCTGTGGGACGCCGTTCCTGAGTCGACGTAGTCTACTTCGTCGGCCGCTACCGGTGGAAAGGGTAAAGCTGCGGTTTTGCACAAGTTCCATAATCATATGGACCATGTGCCTGTCAGGAAGGAGACGAAGTAGTTTGCAGGTAAGGCCGCTGTGCCATACAGTGTCGTAGGCAGCCGTGAGATCGACAAACACGGCGCCAGCCTTCTTTTTTGCCGAGAAGCTGTCCTCGATGTCTTGGGTCATCAGAGTGACCTGGTCTACGGTTGATCTTCCGTGGCGAAAGCCGGCTTGTTCCCGAGGGAGCTGAGGGTCTATTATCGGTTCGACACGGGCGTAGATAAGTCTCTCGAGTATCTTGAATGGGATACAGAGCAGAGAGATGGAGCGGTAGCTCTTCGGATCCCCTGGGGGCTTCTTCGGCTTTGAGACTGCAAACACTAGGGCTCTTCTCCAGATTCTTGGGATGCGCAGGTGACGCAAGCATCAGGAAAGGAAGTCTTTTAACCAGGACCTCATAGAGGGGGAAGCTTGGAGTATTAGTTCCGGGCATAGGTGGTCAAGGCCCGGGGATTTGCCTGGCTTTAGGTGCTGGAGGGCGGAGGCAAATTCTTCTGGGGTAAACTCACCAGAGATGTTGCCCTCGACAGGTGTTGGGACCTTCCAGAGGTCCGTCATTTCCTTGAGGACGGACTTGTCTGATTCACGGTCTCTCGTTCTGTGCACTCCATTTTTCACCATTTTTCACAAGTTGTGAGGCGATGGCATTTGCTGAAATGGGGCATTGGCGACGAGAGGCACGTGATCTGCCAGTGAGGTTGTTGAGTGTACTCCATGCTGTGCGGCTGGAGTGCGTGAAGTCGATTGAGTCAATGGCTTCTGTCCAGCGCTTCTTCCTCTTTGAATCCAATCTTGCCAGCAGGGCTGTTGCTGAGTTGGTGGTGGCGGTGCCCTGGGGGGAACGGAGGAAGTCGCAGTAGAGCCTGTCGCACTCCACATCCCAGCAAGGTATGTAGCTTTTCCGTCGACCTCGCGGGATGGAGTCTTTTGCCGCAGATATGATTGCATCACAGAAGTCCTGGTAGGCTTCATCCACTTTGATGGTGTGTGGGGATGGGAGGTATTGCGTAGCTTCGTTTGTGAGGAAGCTGTAGTATTCCCAATCGGCCTTTCTGAAGTTCCATCGCTTGACAGGCTTGCTCGGAATAGGTGTGGCAAGCAAGGGGGCCGTGATTAGCGAGGGTCGGTGTTGAGACCTTGGGAACTTCTCTAGCACACGTCTGTCCGGCTGGCGATCATCGGGGTCATCACTTGCGAAAGCCAGGTCTGGGTTCGTGCCAGTGTTCCAACGACCGGAGTGGAAGCTCGGTGCGCCCTTAGGATCGTATAAGAGGGCGAGGTTGTTGTTGGTTGCCCAAGCGGCCAGACTATCTCCGTCGTTGTTGATGGAGTTGTAGCCATAGTCAGTGTGGTGGCAGTTAAAATTGCCAGCGTAGAGGCTGGGGTGGGGGAACACTGGGATGGCTGTTGATGTTATCCGCGAAGGTGGGGGCTTGTAGACATTGACGATGTTGAAGTTGATTAGTACCAACTTATCCACAGATGTACAGTGAGTCTCCTGGAGGAGGATGCTGAGGGCTTGATGCTTGGTGGCCAGGTGCTCGATGATGTTGAGCTTGCTGGCCGTGATGCCCTCGGTGTTCAGCTGCAGTACGGTGGGTCGTCGGTACTTTTCGACAGTGCGAGCACTGCCGTGTCCTAAAAAGGGCATTTCCCTACCTACTTGCATTATAAACACTGGACAACTTCTATAAATCGTTTTAGATCAAGCTTTCTCACCTGTAACCAATCAAGTGGTTTTTTATTCCAAAACGTATGAAGAAATGAGGCATAAGATGCTAAGCTTGAAGTACGGAATAACTTCCCGATAGCACCTAATCTGCAGAACGAAATGTAAAACCAATCTTCGTTCTGTCGTTTATTTGCTTCCTGCAATGTACGAACAATTGAACATTAATGACAATCGCTTAAGAATTAAAGTTTTTTTGGCTTTATTTGCAGTTCATTAATTTTCAGAAGATGTTTTATGGTACTTAATAGTCATTACAAAATGAGAAAACGAATACAACTCAAAGCAACAGCTGAAATTTGAATAGATCAAAGAATTGATTTTCAACCTAAGGGTCATACATTGATACCTATTCAATGAATCAATCAATCATGTTTTTGTTTACCATTTAGTCGATACAACGAAATTACTAGCCATGGAGGAATCGATAATCCACAATTCCTACAATAAAACATAGAGAGCGAAAAGGTAACAAAGGGTCAAGTCGGCCGCCACCTTCAATAAAAATTAATCACCTGACAAAAAAAACATACAAACAAAATGAATTTGTGTTAATAGAAGCGTCTTTCAATACTGAAACGTTTGGGTGTGCATCAGAAATATATGACATCACATATGACATGTTTTATGACATCACATTTCTTTTTTTAAAAATGCCTTTGAAGATTCTCAAAGTAAAAAGTTCAGGAACCTTGTAACCAGTGGCGTAGCTAGGGGGGCGGGGGGGCGGACCGCCCCGGGCGGCACGTCTGGGGGCGGCACTTTCAGACTACGATTTTTGATTTTGATTATAATCTGATAAAAAAACGCATTTTATTTTCACATGCTTTTTCTTGAAGGGGCGGCAAAATTTGAATCCGCCCTGGGCGGCACATTCCCTAGCTACGCCACTGCTTGTAACTCTTTGAAATTGTTTTGTCTCTAATAAAGTTTAAATCACCCTTGTTGCACTTGCAAGTGTTAGTTGTAAAAAAGTTTTCTTTTTTCTATCTCTTTTCTAGGTTTGGTGGCAGTGCAAATTCAAGATAGTGTTTACTGTTTATAACTCTATTTTATGTTTTACCATTGGTCACAGCGGTAAACCATAATCTCTTCGTGGGAAAATTGTAACATAAGATTCCCGAATCCGTTCGTCTGCATGTAATGACCGAAAAAAAAAACACTCCTTTGAAACGTCTATTCAAATTTGTATTTCTGTAAAATTAGCCACCTGGCTGTCGAAAATGGAATGCAACGCCATACACCACTAAAACTTGTCACTACAGAACAGATTACTTGTATAAAGACGGAAAATTTGTCCAGCTAGCAAGCAATAAGCAAAACAGTTAAATTTGCGACTCACTTTCAAGCAACAATTTTACGAATGACCAGAATAGATATCAATATCTCAAACTCACGTACGCAGTACTGTGACGTAATAGTGAAAGACATTGTCACGCAATTCAAACAGGTGTTCAAAGGTGGTGATGCCATGTTTCATGTTTAAACAGGCTTGCCAGATTGGCCCTTTTGGGGCCAAATTTGTGAAATTTGGCCCTTTTTAGAGGTAGTTGGCCCCCAAAAAAATTGTTTGGCCCCTTGGCCCTTTGTTTTCAATATTTGGCTCTTTTTGGAAGCAGTTGGCACATACTATCAAACTAGCTATTTAAATAAATGTCTTTCGGAAATTGAGACTGAGAAGTGTTATTACGATTTTTTAGACAGTGTTTAGCTGACAATGTTTATGCCAATGCCAAAGATTCGAGTGGAAACATTGTAGAAGATGAAGATTTGGAATTGTTCTTGTAGAATGTAGACTGTGTTGTTGCAATGTTGTAACGTTATTGACGTTGGTAACGTTATTATGTTTTATTAGCAACGTTATTAACATTATTGAACAATTTGGCTCTTTTTTACCCAGTTTGACCCTTTTTTCGACATTGTTTGGCTCTTTTTCTCAATAGCTGTCTGACAACCCTGTGTTTAAACAGGTTTGACACAAGTCTTACGAACGATGGTGCAATTTTGGCTCATTTTCTAGCAATTTCCATGACGTAAGATGCCAGCTAGGTTAAGTAGACCATAACGGTTTTTATATGACGTTTGATTTGGTGAAAATTGTCGGGAACAACCATCTTTGCCTTTTGTTCGTGTCAAATTCGTGTGTTTACTTTGCCGTTCTCTACATGTTTGCCCCAACAGCAGCAAAAAAAATGAATGAGATGAAAAAGATGAATGCGAAAGTAGGTCTACAATCAGAAACATATCATACAAGTAGCTTTATTGCTTCACTGGCGTTTCGCGGACCATGTCAATGCGCAATTGCGCATCCTTAGAGCGAATAACATACAAAATAAACTTTACAAAGCTTGCAACTCCGTTAATCGTTTTCTGTTGCAAATCAATTCGAAGTACAGTAGCTTAGATGTTTCAAATTTTAAAAAATTAGTTAGGTTAATGTAGGGTGGATAATCGCGTATGGCAATGCTATGCTGGCTAGTATTATTATGTAGACAATATTTTTAAAACAAGAAAATTGAAATGCCCCAACCCTCGTTAGGAAAATTCTGCGTACATCGCTGCTTAGTTATCAACTTTGGTTGCATTGTTAATGAACAATGCATGTAATGCTTGGCTGAAGTGAGGTTGAATTTCTAGGTCTAAATTTCCTTTTATTTACATCAACACCATTATGCAATTGATTGACTGCCCAGCACACTTATTTCCTTATCGCCACATTTGTGCTGCTGCGCAGTGCTAACACCACCACTGATTGCTAAGCAGCACGCAAAGGTCGGTTGCGTTGATTGTATCATGGCTACATAGAAAGATAGTTTGTCACATTTTTCAGACGTTTGCAGATTTCGACGACTTTTACCAACAGTATTGCCAATTGAAATTTTGATTTTTAAAATTTTTAGAATTTTTTTTAAATCTCATTTTCTCACTTTACGACATAAGCTCTTATTATGGCATCACCAAGCAGTGACAGGCGGTAAAATGTGCCTTCCACAAAAATGTCTCTAAGACTTTCAGCAAAAACCTGCAAAATTTGACAAATCAAACAGCGTCTTTATGATTCCATTTAAGCCAAGGTATCCAGTTGTCATTTTTACTTGACATACGTCATACAACCTACGAGTAGACCCTAATGACAGCTGTTTGCTGCGTCGTAGCTATGCGATCTCTGCTATGCAATAAACTATGATTATTCATTAGCACATGTAGAGTTAGTGAAAATACTCATAGTCGGTCTGAATCATTTAAAAGTATTTTTGGCAAGATCAAAACCTTAGATTGTATCACGTAAACAAGTTACTTTCTTACAACAAAAATCTTTTTGTCATATCCCTTATACGCAATAACATCATCCTCCATCATCAGATAGTACGTAGGTGAAAGATTGTAGATATGCATCATGAGAAAAACCTGATCAAGGTTTTGCTTCGATCTCCACTTCACTCGATCCATAGGATCATCAAAGTTCGGAGCCAGTGTCGTCTCCCAGTCTGGATAGAAGTTCTCCGATGGACTAATTACCTAAACAAGGTTTACATTGTGTTTGCTATTAAGAATAAAATTCAAGTACCGTATTAAAAAAGTGGCGCAAAGGCAAATTTTTTTATCCTGGTTTACTCTCCAGCCAAGTACTTCAAATACCAAAGCTGAAAAGATATTGCCTAAGACCCTAGGAGCATAGCCCAGGTTGTACTGTACATGGTGTGCTATATAAATGCTCCTATTATTATTGCTGTGATGATAACAATGTAATAATTACAATGACTACCACGATGACTAATAATTACAATGTTACTACCACGTAGATGAAAATATAGATCAGTGGTCGATCTCGTGGTCTTCGGATTCCACCACGGGTCATTAACCTCCGCAAGCAACCACCAGTAGATATGGTGTCAACTGTCGATTAGGACGTTCCAGCGATCTAATTTTATTGTACTTGGGCCATGACGTATATACATGACGTATATTTTAAATCCCCACAAAATGTAGGCTATTTTTATGAAACAAAGTTTGAAATCCTCAAGCAAATGAAATCTTGAAATCCTCAAGCTTAACTAATAGCCACAAAGAAATCTCTAAGATTCTTCAAAGGTAATTTTCATTGTCAATGTGTTTGTGAATAAATAAGTGGTCGTAATTGTAACTTTTCCAAGAAGCCGTAACAACTCTTCAAAATACTTTTTTTTCTTATTTAAATCCTGTAGATTTGTTGTAAAAGTACTTTTATAGTTTTTCTGTTTCATGTTTTTTGTCCCTAGTATTCCTTGTCACATGTAGTTCATCGGTTCAAGATAAAAGCTTGGCGGGTTAAAAAAATGTTACAAGAAACAAAATTACATACTTGCAATATACCAGATTCAAGTTCATGTTTGAATGAAGATTTGATCTCGTTGCTTTTTTCTTCCACAAACGTTTTATTTGTTTCTCCAATGAAAACAACAAATTTGACAGTGCCCGGTTCACTGTCAGCTTTGCTTAGCAAACTTTCAAGAGTACTTTTCAAGTAGTCACCTCCTTCGCGCTAAAAACAACATAAAGCAAACGCTGACATCCTTTATATATATAATGTGTAGGCCTATACAGTGCTCAAATGAAAGCGGTGTTAGTTGTGTCTTGAAACCAAAGACAAGAAGAATATCAACAAATACGCCAGAAATGTCAAAGAAAAAGCTGTGAAGACCACTCGGTAGCAACCAAAATATGTCGCATGTGTGAAAAGTTAGATGTCAACACTGCCCACCATGGAAAGGGGAGGGCAGCGGCCTAGCGAGACGGCCATAGCGTCTGGCGTTAGGGTTGTGCTTGTCTATCATGCCAGGCTAGTAACCAAACATTTTCAGGGGGGTCCTAGTCCGCAATCATAAATTAAAGAATGATCCGTCAGTTAACTTCAAAAACAGGGTAAATTGAAACAGTAAATTAAAGCGATTCAAAAAAAAATTCACTCTTCTTTTCGAGATGGTTGTTTCATTTTTACAAGATCACCCAACAAGTCTTTTATAACTCAATAAAAATCATCATTTTACAATCGATTTATTGTGACATAATTGATGCTATGTTAACCAAGCTGGCAAAATCCGTCTTTGACGTTGAATTAATGTGAAAGGACAGATTTTGCAAACCGACAACAACATCCAATCGCTACAAACAATCAATGAGCAACTAATAAACGAATTTACCCGAACAGTTGGGATCCCAATAATCATCTCAGATTTGTTTGTTAAATCGCCTAACTGAAGTTCTGGCTTGGGTAAAGACAGCGCTCCTTTCAGTGGAGCGTTTGGATTAACAACAAGAAACTGTCCAGGGCCTTTGTTTGACGCGATAAGCAAACTTCCATTTTTTATATAAGTCGGAGGTGGAGTCTGGAAGAACATAAAAAAGTGAGTCGTTATTATTTTCATAGTCAACTACATACTGCACAGTACACATAATACGTAAAAAAATCAGTCAGGTTCAAAAACTTACATAATTTACTGATAAAGCTTTCGTCACACAAAGGCGGCTTTTTCAGTATCTTGTTCAAATAGAACACATTGCAATATTGAAAGTTTCAAGGCTAATGTGGAAATTTCACCCATCATCGTCGTGATTTTATTTCGGATAAGATTGTTGTAAAAATTTTCGTTTCGACCTAACAAAATAATTTCGAACAGAAGCCTTACTCCTAACGCAAATGCCTTAGCTTTTAAATACTTTTTTCAAGCTGTAAAGAAGGCTTTTTTTCCAGGTTCGTCGCCTCTCAATCAAGAGTACTCCGAGTTTATAAGTATCGTTTAATTATATTACGTTCACTGTCAATTACTGCATGCTGAAAATTATTGTAACCGTCAACAAGGGGGATTGCTCGTTAGGCCAGGAGGAAACATAACAGTGTAGCATACAGTGGGGCATGCAGGGGGGCATTGATCCGTGGATTTAATATTTGCCTGGTTTTTAACTATATTGTTATTTTCTGTAACAGTGCTATTCAACATATAGCCTATTGAATGCCGTACTCTAGTTCGTTAAATTACTCAAACTTTTCTTTTAAACGAGAGGCAAAGCTCAACGGCCCCCTTCTCTGCGTACGCCACTATATGCGGAGCATATCACTACTCACAGTGTGTGGAGGTTCTGGCTTTTTGGATCCCTTTAATATTGCAACGTCGTGAAGAGATGACGACTCATGTATTTCCCCATGTCTGCTTAACAGTATGTAGAAAGTCAGCACAAACACATATGCCAACAACAGTCCCGCAATCAACTTGCTCCTAATCCGCATTGTACCATACTTCGCTTGTGAATAGTTGTAGCACTTCAGTTTAAATCCAGATCGATATACTGCACGACACTGCTGTACGGGAAGCTTCTCTTATTCTTTCAATTGACCAATAATTAAATTTTTACACGTTTTTTGTACATCAAGCACAATAAAATTATTTGCTTCTTCAAGACCGGAGTCTAATCATAAAATCGATTTTTGTTTAGTTCGCCCACTCCAAAATGCTGCTACATTGAGACTTTATGTGCACTATGAAAGCTACTCAATGCACTTTACATTTGTAGAAAACCACGCGAAAGAACATTAATTTAAGAAGAAAACAAAAGCTTGCTTTTCTGGAAGGAAATCAGACAATGAGATGATGACCGTTGAAAATAAAAATGTGTAGAACAGAAAAAACTAAAGGTATGGGTCGAGCGATCATAGCCGTACGAGCCAGGGGGGGGGGGGGGGCAGCCGCCCCCTTTTTGTTTCAAAACGTCGCGAATTCGGGCAAAATCTTGCAATTATTAGGGCAAAAATTGGTATATGAAAAGCTTCAAAATTGCATGAATTAAGAAAAACTACAAATTAATATATTTTACCTATCAAGCTAAGTACAGCCTCTTATTTACACAAGAAATGTGCCGCAACATTTTCATTTGACACACCCGTATTGATGTATTGTATTGCATGGTGATCAAACTTTAGTACGAAATGCATTTAACCAACTGCATCATGCCAATTTGGGCAGCCACCAAAATATGTCTCTAATAGTTTTGTGAAACTGCCCAAATCAAAACGCAAAATTTGCTATAGGCTAGGCCAGGGGTGTGCAACCTTTATTACAGGAGGGCCAAATACAAATAACTGGGTGAAGCCGCGGGTCGCACGTTTATTTAACATCATTTCTAGGCTAGTAGTTGCAGGCACAAAAAAGAAGTTTTTTTGTTATTCATGTTATTCTTATGGCGTTATTAGGGGCTATCTTCTTTCAGAAATAATAAGTTAAGACGCATAAATTTCTGAAGAAAACTGCTATTCTAATTATGTGAAACCGTCTTTAAACGAGTTCAGTGAGAAATTTGCAGCTGGCTTCTTTTCCCAACGGCATTTTTCCAAATTTAGTTTAATGGAAGTGCTTGCAATTCGAAGTCCATTTTCCAAGTGTTCGTCTGTCAGACTCACCAACATTTAAAATGCTACTGCTGAAATATATAATACTCCTAAATGTTACTCCTACCTACCATGCCAAAGTGCAGAAGCATCGAGCAATGCGAAAGCAGGGCATCTTCAAAGATGAATTCAGATGTTCTATCTTATTTACTTTGGTAAGAAATTCTAGCTAGCTGGTGATCTTGTTATGTTAGTTTTTCACTGTTATCATGCACCGCATACACTATATTTGGGCAATTTCTATAAAAGCGTGCAGATTTGGGCAAATTTACGTTCTGCCCCCCCAAAATGGTTTGGTCTTGTACGGCTATGCAAGCGATAGACAACAATCTACCAATATTGCTGTGTTGGATGATTGAGGTGCAGTGAGTAAGTAAATGAAACTGTTCTAAATTATTAGGCTGTATTCCAAATCAGACTGGAGGCTGCTGTACTTCAACTACGCTTCAAGGAAGCTGTCACTTCCTTCTTTTCTATGTGTTACCCATTGTGTAAAAACTCTGTAAGTCTGCTCATTGCTCAATAAAATTATAAAGTGAGAAATTGCCAATCCAAAGTGATTGGTTATCCTGCTAAGAAATAGTTTTCTAACAATTACTTGTCTGTCTGTAGGCGCGTGATAAAACTCAGATTTTAATTTCAACTTTAACTATTCAACCACCAGGCGTAGGCAGGGTTGCCAGATTGGCCTTTTTACGGCCAAATGTCAGAAATTTGGCCTTTTTGAAAAGTGTTTGGCTGGACAATTTTTGTTTGGCCGCTTGGCCTTTTTTTGGCCTTTTTTAGTTTTCCGATTGGCATTTGTTTGGCCTTTTTTTCTTTTTGTTTTCATAGTTCTTTTGGTTATCCCTAGCAACAGTGAAAAGTTTTGGTGTAGCGTTTTACATCATGCTCATTTCAAAGACCTTGCTAGCTATGCTTTAACATGTCTCTGCATCCCTGTCAGTAATGCAGTAGTAGAGAAGATTTTTCATTACTTACTGCAGTGAAAAAAAAACACGAAACAAAATGCAGACTGAGCTTTTGGAAACGATTTTGCGAATACAAATGGACATGCTGCTGAATGGAAAATGTTGCACAAACTTTGATGCCAGTGCCATAATGATAAGGCGTTTCACATCTGATATTGTTTATGGTAAAACTAGCAGTAACGAAATGGCAGAGGCGCTAGCATTCCTAGAATACTAAGGAGTGTTCATTGTGGAAGGATGTTGGACATAAATGCAATTGATTTCTCTAGATTTTGCAGTGTTGGGTGTTTAATGTAGCCTACAAGTAATTGTATTGGGTATAAATATTGTATATATATATATACTATTTCATATTGCATTAAGTGATATGCCAATATTAACTCCTTCTCACTAGTCACCAGGGTCTCACTGGTGGACGTTAATGGCTTTTTAGTCTACAGGATGATGCTTAGCCTAATGTTGTATGCATATTTCAGTTGTATTGTAATTGTTTCCATACCTATCTGTTTGTATTTTAAGGATTGCATTTTTTCAGGAATTTTACTAAGCGATTCTTCTTTAACAGATAACATGTAAAACAATAGAAACTGGGTAAATATTATATAATTTGTTGTTGAAAGTAAGTGCAAAAACACCACTGATTTCAACAAAGAGAATAAAACCTCAGGTTTGGCCTTTTTTTCTATAATTTGGTCTTTTTTGGGGATGCATTTGGCCTTTTTTGTTTTATCAATCTGGCAACCCTGGGCGTAGGTCTCATTATTTCAAAGACTGCTACGCCGACAACATACAGTAGCTCCATTATTTGAAGTGACTAAGCTGATTGAACCTATAAGTTAGTGTTAAACATGCTGCTCATTGAGTTCAAAAAACTTTCTCGAAGCTATTACAAACTGCAAGGTTCTGAATAACACCAGACACGTGTCGCATGCAACAAAATTTCATGTAATTGATTGCACTGTTCTGTTCCAAGAAACAGCACTTTCACAAACGTCACCAATCATCATCAGCCTTGCGTACGTATTATGATGCAGCCTACTTGTTCTTATCACGTTTCTGAGCAGCTTTTTAACATCACTGATAGTGTATCGCAAACAAGCACACAAACTTGTTGCTGCTGTCTTGTCAGAAACTAGTATACTAGTATGGAAGACATGGTAGCCTTGTTACAAGAATAGCTATCAAAGAGGGACGAAAGAAAGGAAGTTTTTAAAAGCAATTTGTTAGTAGATTGTTAAACGTCTTTTCAATGTTATCTTCATTAGCTGGCAACATAACATATATTGCGCTGTCTTTGTAACAAAACAGGAAATTACTGACCAATGATGCTTAAATTTGAACTGGACTTTCAACTACAATACGTAATCTCAACGATAAAAGCTTTTAAAAAGTGTACTTTCTACAGATTAGCCTACATGTGAGCTATGGCTTCTTTCAATGGACTCAATCATACAATCAATAAATCAAATGCAGAGCTTGTAGAAACACTACAGTATATAGATCTGTTCGAACCCAATATATTTTTAATATTGTATATTTTTAATTTTTAAACGTTTGGAAATTTATTTTCTGACACAATGCTCTTTATCTTGACTTGGTTAGGTTTTATCTTAAAGGATAAAAACCAAAGCTTTTGCATTTACTGTATGGACAAAATACCAACTTTGCTCGATGAGTTTTTAGCTTGCAGCAGCAAAAATATGTCAAAATTATAAAGTATTTGTATTGTGAATGAAATGCAAATTTGAAAAAAAATGACTGTTGCTAAAATTCTTAGCTGCTGCAGAAAGCCAAACAACAAGCTATAATATTATTGTTATTGTTGAATACTTCATAAATATTTAATATTTCGAAAAAAGGGGCTAAACCAAGCATAGCATTGAACGTCACAATCGCCTTGTAAATGATCAGAAACCAACAATGAAAAAACGAAGTGCCGAAAAGAAGTAGAAAAATCTATGACAAAAACCAGTCATTTTGTTCAATAGATTACTCGATTCTTGTTGGAACGTTCTTCTGTCTCTGTTCCTTTTTCAAGTTTAGAAAGTTTCTTTACACTGTCAGCTTACCAGTGGTTCCCAACCTGGGGTTCCCAACCTGCGGACCCCTTGGGGGTCCGTGAGAAACCATTTGGGGGTCCATGATTACCTTGATGAATTTTGGAGAAAAAAAAAACGAAAAGCGATCTATTTACTTTTATTTCTCTCTTTAAATACAAATTTGTCAAGCTTTAGTAAAAAACGTATCTCCTCGCGTGGTTGTTACACCCATTGCTTCTTGCACAGGTACGCCTTAGCAGCAAAAACTTTACCAGCAAGTCTACAGCAAGAAATTCTGACGAATTGCGTGAAAGTCGTTAATTTCATCAAAAGCAGAGCTGTAAACCACCGTACTTTTAAAGCGCTCTGTCAAGAAGTAGGGCCAGATTATGAAGTACTTTTGTATCATTCTGAAGTACGTTGGTTATCTAGACTCTAGAGGAGAAGTTTTAAAACAACTGCAGCAGCTAAAAAATGAGGTATCAACTCTTTTGAAAGCAAAAGAAAGTCCCCTCTCAAAATTGTTTGAGAGCAAAAGTTTCTATACGGCATGGCCTACTTATAGCCGATATTTTCGGTCATATTAACAATGTTAATCGTGGCATTCAAGGACCAGGTGTGACCATAACTGATGCAGCTGAAAAACTGAAAGCGTTTTCAGCCAAGTTGCAGGTTTGGAAACGCAGATTGGAAGCAGGTAATTACGCTAACTTTCCAATGCTAGAAGATCATATCTTGATGGATGAAGCTCAAAGAGAATGTACTCTTTTGATCTCTATGAGAAAAATTTTGCACACACTTGGAAACCCTGCAAATCTCATTTAAACGTTATTTTAATTTAGAAAACCTGCCGAACGAAGTTGAAACATGGATTCCAACACTTAATCTTTTTGACTTGAACAACATTGGCGATGACGATCTCAGTAAAGATGACCTAATTGATTTGAAATTAAAAGAGTTATTACGCATTGAATTTCATTTAAAAACTGTGGAAGAATTTTGGTGCTCACAACTGCAAACCTACCCATTCTTGGCAAAACAAGTGATTATTGTTTTGTTACCATTCATTATTCATAACCACTTAGCCTACCTTTGCGAGGCAGGATTCTCAGCTCTTGTTACAATAAAAACTAAACATCAAAATTGCCTGGACGTTGAAGATGACATGCGTGTTGCATTGTCAAAAACTCAACCACAGTTCAGTCGTTTTTTTCAGGACAGGCAACAACAGCCCTCCCATTAAATTTGCTTACGTTGAAAAAGTTTCGGCATGGCACTTTGGGTCACCTTAATATTCAAATAGCCTACTGCTGACATTTCTTGAACAATTCATTCATTTTTTTATTTGAGCAACTGTTTAACCTGATATTTGCCGCAAGAGTCATAGCGGCAATGCAATATGACACAGTAGGCCTACAGTAGTTGAGTAGCATAATTATTACAATAGTCAATAGTATGTTAATTGAGTTTCAGGCAAAATTTAGGTAGGGGTCCGCAGAATTAATAATTTGTCTAAAGGGGTCCGTGACAACAAAAAGGTTGGGAACCACTGGCTTAAACCGAAAATGAAACTCAAACGCAGGTAGAAAACACTGTAGCCACAAAACTCGAAGTTTGCGTCATCTCCTTCGAAGGTTTGTTAATCAAGGCTCAGGAATGTTCAAACTTCAAAACAACAATATTTTGAAACAAAACTGAATGACCAGGTTCGAGTTGAACTCAACAATCTTGAGAGGCCAGTCTAAACCTGCATTTTCTCGCACTTGTTCGCTCGCATTGGCTTGCCAACTCCAATATTGTGGCCTAGAATGGTTGTTGAATTTTAACATGCTGGAATTCAAACCTGTTTGCTTAAGCGCAAATTATCCAGAAAAATCAATTAATCATGGGAACTTTAAGCCAAGCAAATCTTACAAGATCATGCAGATTACGCGTAAGTAGACGTTATATCAATACAGTAGAAAATGGTCCGGTCAACTTATACCTTCAATAGGCTATTGATCAAACAAATTTTCTAAATTTTTAACATACGGACAAAGAATTACGCAACTCAACTTGCAAGGAAATCGCTAATGACAAATGAAACCACTTTAGCAGCTTCTTTTCCTCCTGGTTGTCGTCGTTAGCCTGGGAAAGTTTTCACTGAACCTAATCCAAGTGCCCGACAAAAACCTTTTATCAGCACATGTTTTGACGCAACTGCAAATGCGTTGTGACAAAGCCAAAGTAGCAAATCAGCTCTTTTTTGCATTAGTTAAACGTCTACGGACGTTGAATTAATTTAAAGAAATGATTTTCTCAATGCCAATGGCTATGACTTTCGATTCAATGTAGATATGAAAAGCAGGGATATCTAGAGAAGGGGATACGAAGGCTTTTATTACGTCTGACAATAGAAGGGCTTCTATTTATCTCAAATAATCTCTGTTTATGGTAAAAAGACAATTGGCACATATAGGGGAGGGTGGGGTAAGATGAGCACCTTTTTGCTTAAGTCGCTTTTACAAAAGAACGGTTTGTTTTGGAAAATTTTAAAAGGGTGAACTTGAAGCACTAGTGAATCAGCTACATTTTAGATTGAGTTTTATCACCTTGCAATTTTTATATTTTTTTATATTGATGCTTATTTGCGTGTTGCTCAACTTACCCCGGCATAAATTGTATGGGGTAAATTGAGCAATGACCTGGGGTAAGTTGAGCAATTCGATTAAGTTGAAGCATTCCCTTGTCAGTTTATTTGTATAATTGCGAGGCATTATGCTTTACAACACAGCACTGTTTTTTATCCAATACGAACCTAAAAAGACACAAATTCAACAGTTCAAACATTAAATAAGCTAAGGCTATTTTTTTTGGGGTAAGTTGAGCAACTGCTCCAAGATACTTCAACTAGCATTGCACATTTTACCCCATCCTGATTTTTGTGACAAAATTACAAATATTTAAAAAACTACAAGACTAACCATCCTGAACGTTTTATTGAATATCCTCACACTTTATACTTACCAATACAAAAAAACAGATTTGATTTACATAGTATAACAATAAAGTTATTCAGCTTTTGGCAAAAAAAATTTTTTTTCGAATTTTCGACATAAACAATATAATTGCGTGCCGTTGTAAAATGCAATTCTCAGTGGACATAACAAATACATTGAATGAAGTGGCATTATGAGTGACATATCCAGAATAAAAAAAAAAATTCCGCCGACTCGTTTCACCAAAAACAGGGGTTGCTCATCTTACCCCATTGCACACTTTACCCCAGTCTCCCCTAGTAATTTAATAAACTTTGTTATGACAACCTGCATTGCACAATTACAACCAGGTATGGCTATTCAATGAATGCTCATAATGACTTGCTAATTCAACTACCCGTATACTTGCTTTACACCTAGCCAACTGCAAAGGTTTTGTCAAAAAAACAGCTAAACTGGTAACCTTTCAACTGTCTTTTCAAACAAGTATTCGTTAAATATGTTCTACATAACACTTGCTAACTGTTTTGTGTAGCTGAGTGTACCAGCTGCACTACAAAACTTTCTGCAATTTTAAAAAGAACCGCATGTTTAACGCTGTACCAACTACCGCCCTTCTGGTGTCATGAGAATCAGCAATCGCTCTGGGCCTTCGTATCCCCTTCTTTGGAGATCCCTGATGAAAAGTTTCTCACCTTTTTACGAGCTGACTTCATGACATACAGCAGGGGTCACCAAACTTTTTTCTCTGAGGGCCGGATTGCTGCGAGATTAACAGCTGGGGGCCGGATGCAAATTGCGAAAAAATATACAACTATTTAGAATCTCCATTGACTTGAATTGAGCACAATAAATAACAAAGTCAACGGTGGAATAGCAAAGTTGTGATGAAAATCAAAAGGTTGCTGGAAAAGTTATTCCCTGCTGTGATACACTACAGGGCATCGTGCTCTTAAAAAAACATTACATCTTTTAAAATTTAGCCTGTCGCCATTTGTGGTGGCCTAATGATAAACAGCAACGTCAGTCCTTTAAAAAAAGTTTGGTAACTTTTTTCCTCAGCAGTTGTAGTGCAGCCTGTTATCTCCGCAGCACGTGGCGGGCCGAATGAAATCAGTTTGCGGGCCGGTTTCGGCCCGCGGGCCGTGGTTTGGTGACCTCTGACATACAGCAATGAAATATTGTTGGCAATGTTGCATTGCGTGGTACTGTTAGACAATGCTTTGTTTATTATTTACTCAAAATAAGCTCAATTCGGCAGGGTCATTGTCTAACGTTATCGAAGTAACTTAAAATGGCTTATTCCTCATAGCCAAGTTGAAATGTCAATGCTGAAGTAAATAAGTTTTTCTTCCATAGCATCAAAGGTACGTTTACAGGTAGCGCACGTCCATCATACTAGAGAAGTCTGAGAAAAAAATATATTTTAGAAACGAAATTTGTCAAAATGAATGTAATTCGAAACTTAACGCCGTGAAGACAAGCTAAGTTTGTATTGAAACGACGTATTTTTGTTTTCAGCAGTTTTACTAAATATAAACAAACGAAACCAAGCTACAACATCGTGTGCATCAAGCTACCAAAACATGTGCAATTTCGGCTATGCATCAATTAGCTCTAAATGAGCATTTTAATTTTTAAATAGTGTAATCAAAAAATAAAGACCCAAAGTAAACTCATGTTTAGGAAACGTTTTGAAAACTAGACTGCTTTCATTTTCATCCAACAACATTGAAGATAAAAACAATGTAGTTTTAAAAACGTTTGCTAAACGTAAGTTTAGCATCTACATGTCTTCATTTCGGGCTCTTTATTTTTTGATTGATAACCAAGGATTTCGTGGATATTTGTGTTGAATTCAGACCAATTTTTACAAATGCTCGAAAAGGCACAGTCGATAATGGTTCTATTGTTGGAAACAATTGTTTTTTTTATAACGCTATACATCTAAATAAGTAAATAACCTTTCTATAGCAAATATTAAAACACTAGAATTAATTGAAGACATGTTTGAGCTGGCCATTGTTAAGCGGTTTTTGTCGCTTTTTGCTTGAATTTTGTTGTATGATTTTGAGCCATGAAAAGCATTTCATTCTTGGTTGAACTTGCTTTACTTGGCTGAGCTTACATCCACTTTTCAATAACTGTGGCATTTAGAACCATTGACCATGTGATTCAGTTTTTATGCTCAAGCAGGCAGACACAATGAATAACTTTATATGGCTTACATTACGTTGCTCTTGTGGGAATGCAAGCCCATGGAGAGATGTGTGGTATTCATGAAATCTCATTTTTAAGCGCGTTCTAAAACTATAATCCTTCTAATCGCGTGGGCCATCGCATTGATCTTGGATGTGAGGCTGTTTGCAATCTCACTCCAAGTTCCAAATTTCATATTTTTTTAAATTACTAATCACATATCTTTCATTTACTTTTTGTTAGGAATAAACAAGAGTCACAGACAGTTCTAAAAACTACTTGGTTTGGCGAATACAGCAACGAATAGTTGTCAATATAATTATAAAACGTACACAGAAACTATTCTACCAACGACCGTACAAAAATTTAATAAAAAGCTTTGGATGTTCTTGTCTGTATCAAAATTTCTTTTCCAGCAGTGACTGCAGTTTATTACTTAACTTATGGCTTGTGCAGGAGTGTAATGAGGAGATCATACATCACGTTTTTGACGCAAAACATAAGCAAAAGCACGGCAGTTTCTCCATTTTGCTTGCGAGTGAGGCAGTTTGTCCCATCCTACCAATTAGTTACGGCACTGGTTGCCAAATCTATCCCATGAAATGTGACGTAAAACTAGTGAATCATCAAAATAACCGATAATTGTGTTTCTGTGTTTGCTTTCTATTTCATGGAACAAAAAAAACTACAACGACGGGAGAAAAAATATTAAAATGATTACAGCTTTAAAGCAAAAATAACCCGTGACAGGTTATCGACATGCCACACACAAGAATAAATGGGAATGACAAACTTGTAGCAGTTAAACACACGCAAACACACAAATACTGAAACTGGAAATTTTCCAGATGTGTGTGTTTATAGTGCTACATTTTACATCATCTCTGCGTCGAGCGACAAAGCAAACCGAGAAATGATATGCTGAAATTGTGCGCCACTTGTCTTCACACAGCAATTGAAATTGTTCGTCATGACATGCAGGGTAGTGAAACCATTTCTTGCGTAGCCTGCCAGCAGCTGTTAACCAGTCAGCAAAAGCTGTCTTTTTTACAAATGACTTCACCAAACACGTCTAAAGACGTTAAATCAATGCACAAATACACTAGGGAAATTTTGATTGCTTGATACCACTGTCGCAGATACTTCGTAGATGCTTGATACCACTTACCACTTTCGTAGATTTTAATTTCGTAGTTTATAGTTTATGCTCACTTTAATGTATTATGTTAAATGCCCTGTGGTTGCTTGGTTTTATCTGTGTATAGTTGAAAAAAGTCACCTCTTTACCAAAACTTTATGATATCAAAACTTTTCGAAACGTGTATGTGCTGTGCAAAGAAAGATAAAACTACCTGACTACTTTATTCACGTCTGTGTCTTCATTCTTATCATTGAATAAATTAAGGCTTTCTTATCATAGATAGAAATTTTGTCAAGCCCTTATTGTTTTATGTTCATCGCTGCTGTGAAGGATTTATTGGGTTTTAAGGTTGCTGTAAGTTCAAGTTTGTGCTACGAAGGAAACTTCTGGAAAAATCCGTTCGTTAGCTATTATGTTTATTTTTTCCAGCAGAAGAATAACGAGATATTTATAGTAATGAGATATTTTAAACACAAAATATAAGCCTGGTTTTCACAACTCGCTTACCAGAGGAATGGCCCTCGAAGGGCACCTGTCAGCTGGTCGTCTATCTTTTACGTTAAAGGCTTGAAAGTTCACTTATAACTTACAAAAATGAAAGTTTTAAAACGCATTTTACAGTATTCGGTCGATAACGTTGCCTGCTAACCCTAACGAACTATGTCGATGTTTCTATATTTCAAAAAAGGAACTTAAGTATCAGAAAATATCATTTCATCTGCGTTGTTTGCTAAGATACTACTAACCTAGACAGCATAACCTGCCATTTTTACATTGATTTAACGTCTGCACACGTTAAATCAATGTAAAAATGACAGATTTTGCCGCCTGGGAAACTACTTGTTTGTGAACTGTCCTTTACACTAATTGTTTCCAGCTCGCTGCTTTGGAACGCACAATAAAAAAAAACAAGTTTCACTTACCTTTGAATATAAAAGCAGCATTAATATGTTGAAGCTTTGTTTATTAAATCATTGGTCACACTTCGTTGGCAAGTGCGTCCTACTGCTGTGACGTTGTTGGTGCTTCCGGACCATTTATGCAGTAGAAGACGTAACATGCCGACTTTGCATTGTTTTCAAGTCATGTTTAGGGCTGCCGTACAAGCGTTTTCGCTAGTTGGCAAAAGTGATATTTTGTCTTAACTTTTTGTTTTGTAGCTTGCAAACGCTGACATCTGACAAATAAAACTTGATTGACAAGTCACTGCTACACTAATAAGTAGCCGAATACTGGAGTAGATGGTCCGTGAACTCCTCAACACAAAGCTTTAAGCTTCAGGTCTGTAAGTAAACAAAGACCCTATATAACAAAACAATGAATTTTCCCTGTGTCAAGGGCTGCAAGATTGCTAGTGATCGAAGAGTAGACAGCCACACATGGCAAAATTCGTCCCAGTAGTTCCAAAGACTACTTTACAATCAGTAAAAGTAGCACTGTTCTAGAATTAGTTAAAAAAACTACAACATTCAGTCATATATGAAATCGATCATTTTCATTTATTGTCTTGTCTTGAAATAATCCTACTTCCCATTCAACAGCCAATTGCTTTCAGGCAAGTGACAAGGGATAAATGTCAGATTTTCAGGAAAGACCTAATTCATACTCGACTTTGGCTACTTTAGAGTCAAATATAAACATTAACCAACGACTGTTTCATGAATATGTTAATAACTTAATTCAACCACTCTCTATTTTTCAGATTTTTGTTACCGGTACCGCAACTTTACCTCTTACCCTTCAGTTGATTAGGTTGAAATACTGTATTGCTGAATGATTTATGAGGTGAGCGCAATCACTTCTACATATTTAATCTTACTTTTTGCTGTTTTTTTTTTGTGGACTTGGCTACGCCAAGCCACCACTATCTTGTGACAGTAGGCACACTGGCACACCCATTCTAAACCACCTGAAAATGTCAACGTAAGAAATCAGCTGGTTGTTTACTTGTTGCTGTCAACATCCTGAATAGTGAACAGCCTACAGTCATCTGAAAACAGGGAAAGGTTTCCACACCATTTCCTTGTCGGGTTTCCTAAACAGCTGGCAGCTAACAGCTTCAAACTTGACTAACCATTCTGTTGATCGATTTCGCGAAGTTTCACTGCTTGCAACTGCAGCAGATTTTTTGTAACGTGCGGTTTCTTTTCTTATTTGGTCAAATCTAAGCACATGTAATCGCATAATTAGCACCTTTTTCCACATGCAAAAACGCTGGTTGCCCACACCGGATTTGGTGTTAAAACTATTCCAGTTCTATTTGCATTGCAGTTAAGGCTAGTTCAATTCAGTATATTTTTCTTTCTTGAAATGCAAGAGAAACGATGCTGTAGAAATAAGATACAGCAGAAAAACCAACAAAAGGAAAAAGTGGCAAAACTGTAAAAGCGTCCCAAATTTTAGTGAAAAATAGAACCATTTTAGAGTTTTGTCTTTGTTGCAAACCTAGGCACGTAGCTACAGGAGTCTCTGGAGTGCAGCTGCTTTGAAGGATTTTATTTTAATCTCCAAAAAACAATGTTTTGAATGGGGTTACCTAAAATTAATTTTTAGGTAGAAACCAAATTGTTTACGAATCTGTTTTAAGAAAAAACAACGTATCTTCATGCAATTCACTGTTAATGCAAAACTTGAGCTTGCGTATCGGATATATCACATCAAGTCGTGTCTGGACATAAGACAAGCAACAACCATTAAGACTTCAAAGAGTGTCCGTTTTCAGGCTATTCCCAGCCTTTGATTTAGTTACACCTACACTACAGCCAATAGATATTCCTTGCTTGCATGGAGCCAAAACGAAGTAAGATCTAATTTTTTACATTTAAATCTAAGAGTGCTGAATTCAGAAAGTTCGATACGGTACCTATATTCTTAAGTTCTACGGCATAGGCACAATCCTGATTTAGCCAGTAGGCCTAGGCTATTTAAAATGCAGCTCATTGGACAATTATGCAAAATGGGATCCTTGCTACTGTTTATCCAAATTTAACAAGTTTCTAGACTGCTTAGTGATTAGGAGCCTACCTGCCCTTTGCAACATTGATGGATTTGATGTTTAACTTCGGACTGGAAATTTTTCTTTTGAGAGCTTTATCCTGGCAGTTTCGCATACTTGGAAAGGCTTTAAACCACTGACGCAGGGCCGGTCACCGAGATTGACAGAGAGAAGTTTCCTATTGTTGTTGAAGTGTTGTTGTCAGGGAATTAATCCATTAGGTGCCGCTGAATGGAAAGCAGTCCTGAAATGCGTTACTCAAGCGAACATCCCGAGAGTCGAACTAGGTCCCCTTAACCTTGCGTGAGAGGGGGAAAGAGGATATTGAAATTGTTGATACGACAAACGCATAATTTTAATTGTTGCATGTTTTTCAGACGGCAAATCAGTCGTTTTTACATTGACAATGTAAAACAATTACTGGTTTGGTGTTTGGGTTATTACTCTACAATGCTGCGTAGACTAATTAGAGTAGACGGTAGTAGACGGCACCGTACTTTATAATAATGTAACAATTTCTCGATCGAATAGCAAACTCTAGCTTTTAGAAATGCTTCGCGGCCTACCTGAAATAGCTTTGCAACCGACAATATTGCTGCCTAAGTTTTGTATTGCTGCTCAGTGTTTAACGTTGATGCTGCCCATCTAATCTTTCGACCAAAACTCAATGTTCTTCTGTCAATGCTCTCTGTAACCTGCTGAGGCCTCGAGCTCAAAGTTCGGCGTTTGTTCAAGTAGTCTCGGGTGCTGAAAAGATTTACAGACTCTGACTGATAGCTATTGTTCTCCATTAAATCTGCCTACTTATGAGTCTGAGTACGCACTTATAGGACTCATTGAGAGAGTAAGCAAAATAAACACTTTATGTTACCATAGAAGACTTATTTTATGGTATTGTCAGTTTTTTACTGCATTCTGCACAATTCACAATGTGAAGTGAATTGTGTGCATCGTCAGCCATTTGTTTACTTGTTAACAGGGCAGAAATAACGCAAGCTTCACATGAATTGAGCTTATAATTGCTAGAAACCACTTTTAATTGCTAGAAAATCAAAAACGTCGTATTGATAGCTTGGCAAACCCCTGGCCCCTGCATGCGTAATCAATGAAGTTGAAAACTCAAAGAGTGTTAAAGTTGGCTTAACTTTCTGCAGTGACTGAAAGAAATGTAACATTGATCACTTAAGACCAGTGTATTTTTGATATTTCAATCTGAAAATGATGTTTGTAATAGTCTTGGAAGATGCCCAAGAAAACTACTATGCATCCAGCACGGATGAGCAAACTTTTGGAACTACTAACTGAAAGATTTGTGAGCTTATGGCCTGGACTTAGACTGGTGTCCAAAGATGTAACAGTTTCTACAAAATAGGCTACTAATCTTTTAGTTTTTGCTACTTATACTTCAGTTGATTAAAAGCTTGCAATATGTATAAAAATTGTTCTACAGCCCAGATTTATCAATGAAAGAGGCCTGATTTGGTTTACAGACAATTGTTTTCCCAACCTTGGGCTATAACCTAATAAAAAGATGGGGTGATAAGGAAAGCACAAGACTACAGGTGACAGCACAACTTTGGTAGTCACGCAATTACATCATTTCATTAATCTTGTGGGCTGTGGCTTCTGCAAGTTCTGCTTGCCTGCAATAAGTTACAACAAATCATTTCAAAACTGTAGCCTAACCCTTATGTCCACAATTTAAGATCATGATATTGCCAAAAGAAAGCGCATCAAACGAACAGTGATCTGTTGATTTGAGAACATTAATATTTAACTTTAAAATTATTGTTTATCATGTAATATTTAAAATATATAACGTTCAAAATGTCGGTGGCATGTCACATTAATATGGCTTAGCAACATTTTGATCTGGTAGCATAAATCGGTGTGACGGCGCTTCCAATTATGCAAACCTGGTTCGACTCGCGGCCTATGCTGGTTGTTGACAAACACCGCTCGTTGACAAACAAACAAATGACCGTTGTTGACAAACACCATATCAGCATCTCCGCACTCCTTAGCGGTGCGTGCATCATTGGTCAAGAACCTCTGATTTTTCGTGAAAGTAATAGGGTTTGCCACAACAAAATGTAGCTCTTCTGTGGCGACAAGTAGCGGACATTTGATTTCTGTACCTACATCACTCTACGGCGTAAAAGACCAGAAATTAAAGTGAGTAAAGTGAAACGCGTTTAAACTTTGAAGGAAATATTTTTTGAGGGCCCAAACTCAAAACTTTGAACTAAGCAAAATGAAATAAACTTTTCACTGCTCAAAAACTTTCAACAATTATCGGCCATTTAACTGTTATGCAAATAATTTGTGATTCTTCAGTACCATTTACAAATCACTCTATTTTTGATTTGGAGGGGAACCACTTTAGTATAACAATTTTGTAAGCGCCTGTAAAGCATGAACCAATCAGAAGCTGCGTTGCCTGTGACGTCATTACGTAAATGGAAGTTAGAGGTAAAACAAAGAATAAACGCAAACAGTTCTGATCTGATAGAAAGTTAATCACCGTAAGTGAGCGTGCCGCGGTACCCAACGTATCACCCCTGTCATAACTCTTTTTTCTTCTGTAATTACCAAACAACGTTCAAAGCACTAATCAACTCTCTAGCTGAGTGCTAGAAAGGTCACAATCGGACGGTAGCCACCAACGCAGCTTCTGATTGGCTCATGCATTACAAAAGTTACGTTAAAGTGGCTTCCAATTTGGAGCGTCTCTCAAAGCTGCCGAAGAACACTTGCTGCGTGTTGTGTTATGTCTGCCCTATTAGCTCAGTGGTTACTGGTTATACTCTCGCTTCGAAATCAAGCACCGCTGGTTCGGCTCTCGGAGTGTGCGCTTGAGTAACGCATTTCAGGATTGCTCTTCATTCAGCGGCACCTAGCAGATGGAAATATTCGCTGGCAACAACATTTCAAGAATCGGAAACTTCACTCTGCAAATCTCGGTAACTGGCTCGGTATCAAAAGCCTCAACAAATATGCAAACCTACCAGGAAGCCCCTATCAAGGCTTTGTCAGCGGAGGTTAAAGATTTAAAACCAACCAACTTATCTCTACTACGATGTTGAATACAAAAAAAGCGATCTACATCCACAATATGAAAAAGAATGCCTTAAGACCTTAAGCTATTTTCCGAGAAACCTCCAAAGGCGTAGCGTAGAAGTAGGCTATTGGTGTCAAGTAGCGAGTTTTTTTTAAAACGTATTTATTATAAACATATCAAAACACGAAACGAAACATATTAATGAAATAACGTTTTGTATTCACTGTCAAAACATTTATTGCAAAAATGAGTAACAAAATGTAAATAAGGCAACGATATAAAAATTCATATATGCATCTTTAGATTGTGTTCACGTATAGCCTACACATATACAAAGGTGATAACAATACAAATTCAAGCAAGAGAAGAAACATGAAAAAAATTGATTGGTCTACGATAAGTTTCCTTTGAAAGTAAGTTAGAACACAACCGGGCAGAAATAAGCCACAATTGCCTAACATAAAGGGAGCTTTGAAACAAAGAGATGGAATTATTTAACGCATAAACAGGTTAAAAATATGACAAAAAGTAAATTGATAGATGGATGATTACAATAGTCCAGCGGAATAAATAGAAGAGTGAAAAAAATGATTAAATTTCTTTGAAGAAATTTATTCAATCGCACAGCTGCGGAGCATAGCCAGGGTTGCCAGGTAACTCAAGAACAATTCGGACATTATTAGTATGAAATTCGGACGTTTTAGGACAAATGTTAAAAAATGTTTATTTTTTAGTACAGCACTTCACTGATAGCACAGGAATTTTTTAATTAAACATATTGTTTTTTGTCCGAATTTTAGACCACCTGGCAACCCTGAGTATATCAACAGACACAAATAATGGTAATAATATGTCGTATCTACAGTACATACGTATGTTTTGTACGCTAGCAAGATTCAACATTTAAAGTGCAATTTAATGTTTTCACTTCAAAACAGAGGTTGAGTTCTGTAAACCACTGCAAGGTTTTATTAATCTCATAACATTTAACAAGACTCTGTCTTAAATAACAAACAACCTCATTCAATTTTCAAGACTCTGTCTTGGCAAAAATTACCTATACTTGGCCAAGCAAATCATATCGTTTTCAACAAATAAATGAAACATGGTCGACGTAAGTCTCCCGTGAATAATTTCACTTTCAATGAAAGACTTCAAAGCTCTTGAATCTCTGAGGATTTTAAACAACGAAAAACAATAGACTAAAAATAGTGTATTATAACAGTGTGAGCGCCTCCAATTCAATGGTTACATACAGTATAAAGCAGTTGAGACAGCCCGAGTTGTGAATAACACTTGTGGCTAAGGCTAATAAATAAAACCAACAATGCGATGACATCTTCAAACCGGCTGTTCGGACGAGTCTCTCATCCTTTATTGCAGTCGTCGTCGGTGACTGACTGCAAAAAGTTCAGCAAAAAAGTAAATAAGCATAGAAATGATTTCAACAAGGTGAAAAATGGCGTTGTGGTTGAATTCGTTTGGAATAGGGCAGTCTACGGACCCTTGACTGCACCCATAAACTCTTCCGAAAAGTGTCTGGAAAGCACCTGAAAAATTAAAGCGTATTAAAATTTTTGAAGAACTCTGCTTGTCAACAGCCAAAAAAAGAATCTTTGTTTTGAAATAGAGCGTCAGTTTAGAAACTTCTGGTCTTCAAAGAAGTCATTGCGACATTTCAGCTGAAACCGTAAGATTCTCCGTAGAGTACAGTAGAAAGATTACAAAAATCGCTTTCCATTCAAAAAAAATTCGTCTTTCATGCACTGATTTAACGCCTAGCCTATAGATGTAAATTCAATGCAAAAAGAACAGTGACGAATTTAACTAGAAACAAACGTCATCGCAAACAGACCTTCCGGTCGACAAAAACAAATTAAATTCTTTCAACCTTAATAATCTTTTTCCAATATCTGTGCCAGTCATAATCTAGCTGTTATCACCAGTCTCGTGTTTTTTTTCGTGTGGGATACAGGATTATTGCCATTCATGAGCATGTGACAATCTAAATTTAGCAATACTTTATAAAATAGTTCAGCTCACTCGAAATAATAGGCTACACTATTTCCGCGTTGGTTATAAAAAAGACATAAACGATTCAGTTCATCATAATGTCTATCATTTTGATATGGACACCTGGTGCTTTAACAATTTCATTGCGATAATCTTCAGAGAGTCGTGACCAATGTAAGTTATCAAAACTCTGTTGGATCACTTTTCTTGCTTAAATTACACAATTTTTTATCCTTGTCACAATAATTTCATTTTTTTTCTTTACAGCCCAATTCCTTAATCAAAACAAGAGTGAGGCAATCCTAAACGACCAAAGAGAGTTGAATCAAATAAAAAAAATTTTTGCCACTTCGGAAGCGAAAAATAATTTGCCCTTGGAATCATGCCACCCGCAGCACTGGAGAAATCGGCATTGTTTTTCGACCTTCTTTGTAACAATTTTACCGGAGGAAGCCTACTTCAAATTTGAGAATAGTTTTGACAAATAGGGAAACTTGTCAAGCAACGATAAAGAAGAAACCTCGCTTAGAAAACTTGAAAGATTGCAGAAAGGTCAAAAACTTCTTTTGTTTAAGATCAACAGGATTTCAGTAAAAAATATCGTGTGAAGATCTTTTTAGAGACATACTTTAATGAGAAAAAGTCTGGAGAAATGTGTATCGGATTGGGGAGTTTTTGAAGCGGTTTTCGAAAAATTCATTTTAGGCGTCTGGCAGCACTGTTTTGCCACCACCCAGTCGCCTACGTAAAAAGTATCACCTACTCATCCTACTGTATAACAAAATGAGCTTCAGATAATTTTTTGATTTTGTTGGAACAGCCATAAGTCAAACAATATCACAGAGAAGAAACAATGTTTCAGAAAGTCTGTTGGCAGATTGTAGGAGTAGAAATCAAATATTTGACATGAACAGCAAGATGATTAACAAACTAGTTCATGAACTAAATTTTCAAAGCAACCACAACCTGCACCGCCTTGGTGGCACCTAGTCAATAGAAAAGCCATTTTGCCTTAAAATAACCACTTTTAGAGTTAATTAAAAACCATAGACTAATTTTAATCTAAACAATATTAGACTAATCTAAACAATATAGACTAATCTAAACAATATTGTATCTACCCAAACTAAAAATATTTTTGAAAAAAATTGCGTTTTTGACCCCATTTTTTCGATTTTTGAGCCCCATGAGGAGGCTGAAGACAATTTGTTACGAATCTCAAATTTTGTCATGATTGTTTTCTCACTCATTGGCACCATTTCCCCACTACCCGGAGAGAATTAAAAAAAAAAGTTCAAAAACGAGCCACCCTAAATTGCAGACGTTGAATCGATGCAACAATGACGGATTTTGTTGTCTAAATTGCCTTCCTGCTTTTCGAGAGCAATCTGGGCAGAAGGAAGTTAACAAGATTGAGATAACGGACATAATTTGTTGACCCAGCAACCATCAAAATTTTTTACATCGTTTCAACGTTGTTAGACGTTAACAGGACCATTTCTGTTGACTGGGTTCTCCAAGGGCACTGGCAACTGACAAGACCAGTTGACTTGATAAGCAGGAGATAAGCTTGTGACAACAGACGGCTGCTAATAACAGTCCAAAAAAAGATCAATCTTTATGAAGAGACAAGTAAATAAAAGCACCCTGGTTCAGAAACTTGTATAACATTTTGATAAAAGCTTTTTCCAACGTCAAGACGGATTCTTCAGTATCTTATTCAAATAAAAATTATTCCATTGTTATTCTATTCAAATAAAGCAATAAATCAAGTCATTCAAATTTGATTTCTTGCAGTTCTACGTTGTACACATATAATCAGTGGTAAAGTATTTAATCCTTCGGTGATCATTTCTCCATGCAAATGTCTTTTTGGAAGTACTGTAATAAAATTAACATTACAAGCAATTCTCCGCTTAAAGTTACACTCATAGCGTTGATACTACCAACAATTACCGCAAAGGTTAAGCTATTCCATAACATTTTCATTAATAGTGAAGAACATCAAAGGTACCGTTTCTTCATCTTCCGACTTGAGATCTTAAAATCAAAGTGATTTTGCCAAGGTTATCGTTATTATTGATCAGCTGCTGTAATTGAACGCAACTAACCGCCAAACAAGCATTATAACTATGCAAACATACCGGTCGCTATTGCCAAAGCCATTATCACCAATTGCAATTACTGATTTCAACATGCCATTCTATCCGACGCTCAAAGCTTCTCAGAAAACTTGAAAACCAATGAAGACAATCGCAATGAGCTATGGTGGCTATAAAACGATTCTTTGTCTGTTTTTTGTGCTGTTATGTTTAACATTAAATCGTGGCCTACGCATTAAATACATTTAAAACGATCTAGTTTTGATGGTTTTGACAATTGATGGCGTGACAGAGACTGGGAGGGCAGTTTAAGTGGAATGGGTCTGACAAAGTTTTATACAATAATAGTTTGTTCCTGAATTTTTGAAGCGATGTGTAACGGTTTTTACTCGTTGATAAAATCCGCTCTTTTCACATTGGTTCAACGCTTGCAGACGTTGAATCAAAGTAAAAAAACGGAGTTTGTTAGCAGAGACATTTTGCAATTCACAGAGCGAATGGCGACATTCCTGTTTTCCAAACAACTCACTAATTTGTTTATTTTTTTAATACAACAGAGCAGAGACCAATAAAGCGTAGTGCACTTAACTTAACCATTACGGCACAACAAAGGAGAACGCGAATGCTAATAAATATTCAGGCACAACATTGCAAAACAATATTGTCAATAAAATTTGAACATTGAACAGCGAAAACCAATATTTGTTTAACTTCAAATAACCTGACACTATGATTCAGCTATCCCTAATTCAAGCCCAAGATACTTCAAAACAAAGAAACGTTGCAGACCAATGTACTTGCGAGTACAGAAGAACTCACTGGATCTCAAGTATGAAAACTAACATTAACATCATATTATTTTTCTTCTAACCATTATTAAGCTGTTCAAGGAAGTCTGAAGATATAAGAATGACTTCATCAGGCAATACGTCGTATAGTACGATGAAACCACCGTACTATACGACGTGAAATAATGTTAAAAACAATGTCATTCTTCAAAGTCCTTCAAAATTGGAGAATTAGTCTGGAGTTTTTGTCAATAGGGCGTTAATATCTACATTGCGAAGTAAACAACGATTATGCTGCTAAAAGCGAAACTCAATCTATTGAGTTTTTGTGAATATTTGACATATGGTGGAAGTTGTGGAGCAAAGGCCAAGGAAAGGCTGTACCTGTATAGCACGCCTACACTCAGCGTACAGTAGGCTACGCTCACTCTCATGCACTTCTAAGTTGGAAACGCAAAGATGTAAGATTGAGTAAACACTCTCGCTTCACAATTTTCTAATGATTCCTACGTCAATGTACAAACCGGGAAACAAACAGGAAACACATCGTTAAAACGTCAAAAAGTTATAAAACTTAATTTATTGCACCAAACCCTAACCCTACTCAGCACTACTGTACAGGTAATGACTCTAGAATCCTAGATGATACTGACTTTGTGTTGTTGGTCAGACAACCATCAACAAACCCCTTCACAATTTAGCATTACAAACATCAATCTCAATATTGTTTAAACTTCTGTATACCAAAATATTTTCTACGCCTTTTGTACCAAACAGTGGTGTCGAAGTTAGTTGAGGAATGGGGGAGATAAATTAACAATTTATCAAATTTTAGACGATTTTTGAACATTGGGGGATGCATATTTTTATACACAATTGTAGTGGTACCGGTAGTAAGTTTATTAAACAATCACCGGACCTCGGCAAATTAGCTGCTAACAGCATAATATACAGATAAGAAATCATGGAGATAAAAGTGCTACCAGTGCTCTTGTGAATGACTGCTGCAAGATTAAGAAACAAGCAAAGAAAAATTGGTAGGCTACCTTCAGCGGGATTCGAACCTATGACCTTCCAATAAATGCTTAGTTTTTCCAAAAAAAACAAAAACAGAAGTGATACTTTTCTGCTTGTCCTCTCCTTCACAAGAATCACTACACTTATTGCACAATAGGACAAAGTCACTACAGTCAGGATACTGAAAACAATCGAAGCTACAGAAGAACATCTGCAAATTTATGACAAAAATAATAACTTTCAAACACATGACAAGAACTTGTTAAAACCGAACATGTTTCGTCTTACGGTAGCGCGCATTGAAAACTCATTAGCAACGTCATTTACAGTATGCTGATGTCATTAAGAATATTTCGCTGAATGTTGCAAATAATGCTAGCATTCAGCCTTTCCTGTCCCAAAGTATTTCTCAGAAAGGTTTTCAATCTACGAAGATTGGAAAACGACCTCTCACAAGCAGCAGAAGAGCATAGGCTACCGGGCAAACTATAGTAACGAGTGGTTAGCGCGTTGGGCTTGCAGGAGAGAGCCTGCATGTTCGATTCCAGCCACCCGCACTTGCTGTTGTTTCTCTGGGCAAGAAACTGTACGATAATTGCCTCTACCCAGTGATCGATTTCGAGTAATGGGTAGTATCAAATTTAAGTCATAAGTAGAGTAGACAACCGGAAACAGACATTGCCGTCAGCTGCAGCGTGGGTCAGGTGTACCTCGGAAGGCGTACACCAATGCATAGCGCTCAAGTCCGCTTTCCCGCAATGCAGGATAAAGATATGAAAAAACAAAAAGCAGAAACAATAGTTACGAGCTGTAATTAAACGCAGGAGATTAATCCATTGCATACCAGAGACACAAGGCCTGCACAGGAGATTAATACAATGAGTGAATGAGTCCCCTCATAAGCATTACTGCAGTGCATTGGCCAAAGGCCTGGTCCAACTCGTCCTTAATACCTTCAATGAAGGTCCTTCATTATCTACCGTCAAATCCAAGACAATTTAGAACTGTGATCAAACATCAATAAAACAAAAACAACAGCAATTCAAGAATCAAGATGCTAGCAAACAACTAAATCGAAGTACAATTTCATAGCAAATAATTTTTTCTGAATTATTGGGGTGCCGAAATATTGGGGGGGATATATCCTCCCCATCCCCCCCCCTACTTCGGCACCAATGGTACCAAAAGGTGTAGAATCACCGCAGTCAAAACTGTTCTTCAGAAATTATCGATTTACAGTACTTTGTAGACATTATGCAGGCCATAAGACCATTTGTTGGCACTGATGTGTTGCATTCCATAAACAACAGCGCAAACAACTTACCTCCAACAAAAAATATTAAAGTAGCAAGAAAATGAAGAAGAAGATCAGTTCTTCGAGTCGTTATGTAAGATTTGTTGTTGTTTAGTGTTTCTATCGCTTTTGCTTCGCTTTTTTGCTCTTCCGCTTTCTCGATACCTGCAATGAACCAAAATCAGTGTTACTCCTGAAAGAAAAATAGGAAATAACTCGGGCCTTTAACCTTTCAGAAAAAATCAAAGCTAAAGCCAAGTGAAAACATGACTGTGTGTCAGTGGCACTCAACGTTCTTGCTGTTCTAATCCCTAAAAACAACATCATAAAGCTTCTTTTAATGTTTTCAAGTTACGAATATGAGACAGATAGCGTTCTGGGTATGCGAAAGGTGAGTTGTATAACACAGGCATACCGTTTGTTTATAGGTTCTTGGTCACTGCTCAATGCAAAAGCAAATACCCTTTAAAAAGTTATAAAATTTAAAAAAATTATGTAACAGCTTAGAGCGCATATTCACCAACTTCTTGTCGTCTGCCTATGAGAAATGCAACCACTGCATAAAAACTAAAAATATTATAGAAAGTTGTTATGAGATTCTGTCTCATTTGGTAAAATACACTCTAGCTATGACCTGATATTTACAGCCATTAAGAGTGCACAGCATCACCGAATAAAACGCGACAATGCAAAACTGAAACATATTAATATTATGACAAGCTATTACAAAGACAATAACGCCAAGAGAAGAGAAAGTATCAAATCACAGTTTCTTTGTATGACAAACATTGCAAATTGGTAAAGCAAACACTCAAAAATAAAGATTGCATCTCTTTCTCGCCAGTTCACTTTATCGTTGTTGTATCAGTTTAAGCTCGTTAAGCGTTGTAGATAGAAAATAAACGCCGAACTTTGTTTAGTACATCCATGACATAGATAGTAACATCGCATAAAAGTAGCAGCACTGAAGCAAAAAAAAGTCTTACTCATCAATTGCTGCAAAAAAGTTATTGCAGCACAATGCCATGTTGCCATTAAAAAGTCTTTCAAAAAATCTAGCCAGACGATAAATCAGTGAAAAAAAGAACTATATAATTTTCTGGCTGGGAAAGTTTGCATAATATTCAAGAGCAGCATAATTTAAAATTTTTCAATTTGCCATGTTTGAAATTCTTTTGCAGTTGAACTATTTTAGAAAACTTTTAAAAAAAGGAACCGCTCAAATACTTCAGTAGGAAAACGATTACGTCATGTTACTCTTTTTTGCGCTGAAAAAGAATTTCAAACTTGGCAAATTGGAAAAAAATATAGAAAACTTTAAAAAAATGGAACCGCTCAAAGGTAATTTCAGTTTGAATAAATACAGATGTTGTCCATTTAAACTTTGTGACACATTGAATCCTGCATTGAATCACTGAAACGTCTATTAACGTATAACTATGATGAAGAAATTTTGCTGAGTAGCGTTGCAAAAGCAAAAAGGAGGTTATAAAATATTTGCTTCGTGTCAAATTTTAGAAAACAATTTTGCGTAACTTTCCAGCCGGCAAAAGTCGCCATTTTTGCGTCGTTTTAATGCTTAGCAACGTTGAAACATTTGCTAGATGGGCTATGACTGAAATGATTAAGAGTTTACAATTAATTATGATTGATCTAGTAGTAAATTACAAGGAACGATCGCCATTTACAGTAACACGCCAATTCGATTCGCTTGAGAAAAATAAACAATGGCTGAGTGTCCAAATCACTCCGCTAGCAGCCAGTTCTTTTTTGCATTGATTCAACGTCTGCAAAAGTTAAATTAATGTACAAAAAATGATACTGCTATTTAACATTCATGAAATGCTGGCATTTGCACAAGATTGTCAGACCACTCGGCATGCGACAATTCAGCAAGTGTTTCAACTCAGCAAGTAAATTTCGGCTACTGCCAAGTCCGCAAATGAGATTTACGTGCTCAAGTCGGACTTCAAGAATCGATTTTTCTATAATAATAGCATCTTAAGCTAGCGCATGTAAAAAAAAAATTAAAAAATATGTAAAACGAGCAAATAAAGCAAATTCCGATATTATCAACTCACATAAAAATTATATTCTGAATAGATGGTTACATGGTATTTCTATTTTGCCTTCATCTACAGCAGTGGTTCCCAACCTTTTTGTTGTCACGGACCCCTTTAGACAAATTATTAATTCTGCGGACCCCTACCTAAATTTTGCCTGAAACTCAATTAACATACTATTGACTATTGTAATAATTATGCTACTCAACTACTGTACTGTGTCATATTGCATTGCCGCTATGACTCCTGCGGAAAATATCAGGTTAAACAGTTGCTCAAATAAGAAAATGAATTGTTCAAGAAATGTCAGCAGTAGGCTATTTGAATATTAAGGTGACCCAAAGTGCCATGCCGAAACTTTTTTTCAACGTAAGCAAATTTAATGAAAGAAATGAAAGTAAAAAGATCGCTTTTCTTTTTTTTCTCCAAAATTCATCAAGGTAATCACAGACCCCCAAATGTTTTTTCACGGACCCCCAAGGGGTCCGCGGACCCCAGGTTGGGAACCACTGATGTACAGTAATAGTCACAAAATATTAAAACTAAAAGCTGCTAGCCTAAATCTTAAGCTGATGTTTTGCCACGATTTCCAACAATGTACTGGTACAAAAGTCAAGAAATACATGGACAGATCATCTGATTTTCAGGCAGTCATCAGAAAATTACAAGCGAGCACGGGTAGAGATGGAAGATGAAAATGACAAGGATGTAAAAAAGTGAAACAATGCGATTAGTTGATTGTTTTCAACTAAAGTGACTGCTACTGAGACGTTGTTTGAGGAAGTTGTAAAACAACGACTTGTACTTGTGGTAGATACATGGATTTGCGGCAGGTACAGTTATATATACAGAAAAAAGCACAAAGTTTTGGAATGAGAATGTCAATTAAAGTAAAAAAAAATTGCAAATGTTATAAAAAGTAAAAAATAGATACTCGGTTTCATGTGCACTACACACTGCAATGTATTTCTAACACAAAACATCTTCCATTCCATCCTATACGCCGATAAGAGATATTAATGTTACATCGTAAAACCGTACGTGAAAACGTGGAGATGATATCGCTATGTTTGAAAAAAAATGCAATTCTTCATTAGTCTATTTCTATTATCAAAAAAACATACATTTATGCGTTGCATCAATTAATTAGGCAACTCACTGTCTGGATTCAAACACAAGGTGTCAGCAGACGATTGGGAGCTGACGATATCCGTGACGCGAGGAAAGCTCTTGTACCGCTTCCGCAATACAAAACCTCCTACTATCAGTTCGATCAAGGAGGCTGCAAAGTAAATTGATTGATATGATACCTATGCATGACGGAAGTGATGAGAAAACAAATCAATGCATCATACGTAAAATATGGAAGTGTGGGGAACACAATCAAACTTTCGTGGTGCGAGTGTTTATTTTCACACCAGTCAGTTCAATCAACGAGTTTCGCTTTTAGCAGCATAACTTATTTCAAAAGTGTAAATCAAACGAGCTCGAATACGAAACTCGTTTTATCAACATTTGTATAAGTTACATTTATTGAAAACAAAAAAATAATATTTGAAATGCAATATTTAGACCAATATAACCTATAAACAAAATTTCAATCAAACTGAGTCATATATTATTCAGATTGTCCGCAAGCGTTTTTGAAATTCGTCAGCATCTCTAAATTAATCGGCTGTTCTTTTTATTCAGGTCAATAAGATTTAACTCTCAAAGCCAATGATCGGAGAGAAGACAAAAATGTAATTCGGTTTTATTTTTCGTAAACACTTCAAGCTTCTTAAATCAAGGCCACAGACTTTTGTTTATATAAGTTTCAGTTATCACTGTGTTGCATCGCATACGGTACTTACTTAAAAAAACAAATGCAAATGTAACAAGCAAAGTCCACGGATCGTCAGTTGCAAGAAGCCAAAAGCTGTGACAAGTTATGCCAACACATGCTAAGATGGAGATGCTGTAATATGCAATGAGTGAGGTGCGAGTGAAGTTCAGAACGTTTTCTGACGTTAGCTGTAAAAACAAGTTTAATGCGTGTTACCAGCTAGTAAAATTGCTATTCAAAAATCGCTTTTTTTTCATCACCACCAGACGTTAAACTGTTGTAAAAATGGCAACTTTAATTGGTGTTTGTAGTTCTTCCGTCTTCCTGCTACTAAAATGCAAGACATCTAATGGAAAGTAAGTTATCGTATCACTTTCGGCGTTTAATTAACTAATTTCAGCATTGTACAAAGTGTTTTTCAATAGTTTAGCTAAATCTTGATTTGAGAAACCTTTGCAGAAGATTGTTAAAAAGCTTCATATTAGCCTACAGTTTTTTTTGAAGAAGACCTTTGAAGGTCTTTACAACGAAACGAGGTGAAATAATTGTTCAGGTAGTTGTCGATGCCTGCAGCATAATTTTCACCACGCCATGTATCAATACAATACTATGGTTGTAATTCATGGCACATCAAAATTGTATTGAGAAAGCGTGTCGGTTTCTTGAGCGCATTCTTATGAGATTATCTAGTTATAATATTCTCATGAAAATTCCATAGCCCATGTACCAAGTTTGAATGCAAACTACGCTTGCATTGAATCGGCTACATTGAAAACCACAGACTTAAAAGCTTTGAGAAGGTATTGGTTAATGGCGCCAGAAATGTTGGCTCGTCAAACAAAAGAGCTTTTAATCATTTTTTTTAGTACTGACAATAACGGTTCACTGTAAAGTGCAACAAACCGTCAAGTATTCTATACACTTCTCACAAAACATCAAGCTTTTTCGGCCATATTGATATACTGTAGCTAAAGCCAAGGTTTCGACAAGAGTTCGTTTGATTCAAAGCAGATTTTATAGCATTTGTATGCATTTAATTCGCATTAACTTTGTAAAAAAAAATTCGAACTTTTTAATTTAAATTTTCTCAAACTTTCAAGAAAAATTGCTTGCATTACTTTTTGAAGTGGATAATCGAATACATAATATAACTGAATTTATAAGAAAGCAACAAATTTAATGGCACATAGCACAGGGGAAAGAAAAAGCTGCGCACCCACTACTCAACAACCAAAGAAATCAAACAAGAAAGTGGAAACTATTAAATTTTTTTTCCAGCTTTTAAAGTGCAATTGCGTAATTGTCGCGTACCAACTTTGCTTTTTTATACAGTGCCTACTAACAAATTCAACAATCCAAGTCTGTGTTTCTCGGCAGTCGGGTGTAGCAGGAACGTGTCTATCGCTGAGTTCCTGCTACACTCGACTGCCGAGAAACGCATGTCTTTGGAAAAGTCTTGATGGCTAGTGTGGAGGCTACACCGGTATGGTTACTGGTTAGCGAAACACAATGCTCGCTGTTCTATAGTGAGTAGTCAGGTAGTGCTGACGCCAGGAAGATGGCTCCTTTTCAACAATCCAAGTCTGTCTAATAGAAAATCCTTGATAAAGTTTTCCAGGATTGAAGTTTCATTATATTTCGTTGCATTCCAAAATCGTAGCAATTGATTTCGCTGAGCGCTGCGAAGGAAAGAGAATCTCAGAATTCAACATGAAACTCAAAGAGTCCTTTTGTCACAGACTACAAGTGTGCACTGGTTCTCAAAAGTGATTCTTTTTCTCGGATAAGTGTGTAGGTCGGTTATGATCTTCGACCTCGACTAAAATTTAATTTTCTCTCAAAATCTTGGTATGTAGTGGATTGTTATGGCTATAATTATACAAATCTGTAATGTGTTGAGGCATGTAAAACATTAGATAACTACTTAGATATGCAATCTTATCACAAACTGTGATCTCATCTGCTTAAATCTATTTTGAAAAGGATTAAACTGCGGAATGGGTTAGGTTATTTATGGATAAACTAATCTAAACCCGAGCTCAAATCTTTATCTAAAACCAAAACCGAGCACACACTACAATCTTAACCCAGTCACAACTTTGCACATGCAAAGCGTTGAAAAAAATTGAGATAACATAACCACGTAAAATCTTGGTGCTTGTCCTTAAGACGCATAAAAAAAAGTTGTCATAGGCAAACTTAGCAACATGCTTTTTTCGATTAAAAATGACCGCGTTCAATAGATGATTACAGAACCCTCATTAAAGGCAATGTGTCTTCTGGTGTGGTTGAAGGGGTCGTTAACTTGACCTTGTGATGTCCTTCCCGCGCAAAACCGCACGTTTGCGGTCAGTAAATCAATCTTGTTTTTACTTTCTGCAGACGTCACATCAAAGTGATAAGGAAACGAGTTACTCGCTGGGTTGACAATGATCTGTCCCGCTTGAAGCGGTGGTCGATTCAAGATGGACCTTTCAACCCACAAGTAACCTTGCATACCTTAAAATTAAGAACCAATGACAGCAAGTGAAAAAGTTACAAGACAAAACTTGATACAGACGCAAAAAAATCCTTTGATTATTACCAATACAGATGATAATTTATACTTTGTTTTTCGTGAATTATTATTAAGGTTTGCTCATGGTTTTCTGCAATGAGATTGTGCGCTTAAAATTCAAGCAAATAATAACTCTAAAAGGATTGCAGCACTACTTGCAAGAAGCCACAGCCAGGCTGAGAATATAGGATTAAAAATAGAAACTGTCAGTAGAAACACACCTAAACTTCATCCTGGAAGCATAACATATAACAATGTTACTGCTTGTCAATCAAGGAAGACAGTTAGGAGCTATTCCAACTAACTGTAAACCTTTGTTTCGCATTTGCCTAATGCAAAGCGATACATATCCTTTGAAATGGACGTTGAATAACGTGTTAAAACATCCTTGCACCTGCTGCCCAGACAACAAAATCCGTGATTGTTACATTGATTCATTGTTTGCAGACGTTGAATAAATATAAGGGTAACGGATTTTGCTATCTGGGATGCACATCATCACACTCATGAAAAGCAGACAACTACGCGGGAGTAAGTTTGACACAGCAACTGCAAAGAGTTTTCTTCAACATTTACCAAATCGCAAGGCGAATATAGCAAAATAATGGCGATTACCCGTTTTCATAATTTTTACTGTCTCTAGACTCTAGTCTAGAGGGTGAAGTTTGTACCGATCACTAGATTTTAAACGAGTTTTTGATATATTCTTGCATCTTGACTACATTTCAACAACTTAATGAACATGATCCAGAAATTGGTACTTCTTGCACCGAAGCCGCAGACAAACTACGATGAAAACTAATCGAACAACCGTCGACTACGTCATTTGTGGCGGCTTGGACACAAAATCATTGTCCGGAATTAGGCAATCTTTGCTTCCTAAATGCAATGCAATTAAAATCATTGCAAACCAAATATTACAGCACTGTCTACACTACACTACTCATTTATTTCTGTAGTTGTGAGGTGTTATAAGCGAGTTGTGAAAACCCTCGTTTTAAAACGTAGTTTCATATCAAAAAAAGATAAATGTCTGAGCCTTCCAATTTCAATCTGCAACATCGATGCAATAGTCAGATAAACAACAGAATGCCGTACCCCTAAAACTTGTATGTGTAGATAAAGTAAGTTGTGAGTAAAAAATTTGCTCACGAATTTTTTAAGCCAAAATGTAAACGTGTCTAGTCTAGTTTAACAATCTCAATTTCCATAACTTAATTTGATGCTATCAAAATCCGTTGCCATTTGAACAAAGTCCATAAACACCTTGATGTGTATTGGAACTGAAAAAAGTATTGCTTGTACAGGTGACTGTGTTATTGCACCACCTGTTCATGTTCAAGGGCCCCTTGAAAACATCTGGGTGCTAATTTAGTATCGCTGTAAAACCGCAAAGTAGGCTACTATAAAACTTGAAACGTGATTTTTGATTTCAACCGTAAATTGAAAAACTTCCTACCAAGTGTTAGTAGTTCCATGTAGCTTGACTGAGTGATGCAAACTACGCACGTTGTTTTCCTGTGACGTGAGGTATTAAGTTAAGGCCCTTTCAAAAATCAAAAAGTGTTTTTCTAAATTACAAAAGGTTAAGTGCTCTTCGAATCAAGCGTTTGCGATACATTGAGAAAAACATGGCATCGAATCCAAATAACCTGTTGTCAAGTTTTCAAAAACGTACCTTTGAATTAAGTTACAAGTCTACAAATTCTCAGAATGAACTGGATTAAGTGAGAAACGCCTGTTTGATTTGGCCTCTTTCAATGAGATCGACGCAACAAAAATACTTGATCTGGTAGCGTCACGGTGACTTCGGTTTGAAGATGCGAAAAGTACAATGCATACCGGTTATCCCGTGGCTATGTCTCATTTGCAATGAAAAAGCATGGGCTTGGCAACCAGGGAGGCTTTTAAAAACCTTTTTCAAATAAAAAACTCGAAAAAGTTTTACAAATAATGGAAGATGTTGACCGTGTATGTGCGAAGAAGATGATGGTTTCTTCGACTACAAGGCGAATATTCATAAACTTCTGTGTAGTCGATGAATAATTTTATATGATGAATCCAGTCTTACAAAATTTACTGCAAATAAATATCCAGAGTTGGCAAAGAGAGTTATGAAAATTCCTATTAGTTTAAAACATTTGAGATAAAAAACAGGTAGTTGAATACAACTGTTTTAATAGACCAAGCACGATTGCAGCGTGTAGTGGCTAGAGGCCAAGTTGTCTGCCATGTGCAGTAGCCACAGGCGGTTAGGGACATCACCAAAAGACAACAAATGCTATTTGGATTGGACACAATCAATCACGCAACAAAAAGCTCAATGATCAGGTGAAATTTGTTTTTACACGAAAACCTAGAATAAAAAACACAAAAACAAGAACAAAAAAGCATCCGTCATAATATAGCGCAAGCAAAAGACAATGCAAGCCCTACCTAGCATAGCTTGTCTAGGTCCTACCCCAATGCTACGATGGATTTATGATTGTCCAGTATGAATTTATTGTTGCGACACCAGCAAGGACATTTAAGCTTATTCACAGTGTTTACCTTGAATGTAACAGTACTTAAAATTAATTTCCCCTTTTGCTACAGCCATCAAAGTTTTCTTGGGCCAATTATAAGTGTTACAGTAGATCTAAGGCAAACATGATCAATTTTTATCTTTTTCTTTACGTTAACAAGTTCATTTTGCGTTACAAACGGCACATATTGCCAGAACATATAAACACAAAGCATTTGTTTACGGAAATTTGTTGAAGATTATAAGGCGCCACGAATAACACTTCAAAGGATTTTCATTAAAATTCTTCCTATTGTTTGAAAGAGTTCATAAACGCCAAAACTCACGGCGTTGCAATTTAGCCCAACCCAAGACCTCCAATAGGCCATGGCCAGGAAAGGGTGTGACAGATTTATTAACAGGTTCAAATGAGAACTTTCCTTTTGCAAATGTTAACTATGTCACTTCAACCAAAACAAGGCGGTTGAAAAAGCGAGATATTTGATTTCAAGAAATGGCAATGTTCGCGCACAGACAGCCAAAAGTAATAATACTTTCAAATTAATGTTCTTACGTCATGGTCAGTCTGTAGGTGTGACGTACATTGTGACCTCATCATTTTGTGAGAATTTCAACGGAATGTCTTGTAATAATTTATGAGAAAATACGTTTAGGTTACTTTGTATAACAACATATTACCAGGTGCTCAATCAATAGTAAGAAGACAAAGGATACTGCTCCCGACAAAGCTGCCGCCACTCGCCACAAGACTGGCCACGTCATATTATCACGCCAATCGTTATAAGGCTCAACCTAAATAGAAAAACAAAAACGTCATTGATTACGTGCCACAGTTGACGGATTACAGGTAATTTGAAATCCATGATCTTTTTATGGAGGTATTTGGCAGGAGTGCAGGTGGAGGAGATATTTTAGACAGTCTTGGCAGGAGTCTCGACTTTCAACGTAAAGTAAAGCTACAAATTCACACCGGTTCACACACATGCTGAACAATAAAAGCAACACCAATCAAACAGGCATTTGTGCATTTTAGTAGAATTCACAGGTACTTGGCATTTCAAAAGGTTTTTCTGCTGAAGAAAAACCTATCCCTTTCTCCTACTTTAAGAAATAGCACCATATTATGAGGCAATTCAGACTTATTGCGTGTTTTTTTACCCTATTTCCTCTGTGACAAAATCTTACGATTTCGCACCAACTGTACGTAACGTAACGTACAGGAATGAACTGTAACTGCAATTGTAGCATTTATGCAAGTTATGAAAGGCAAAGTGTACGTTCTAATTTTTAGTTTAGCAAACTTGCATATCACATTGTCTCACAGAATCGACAATAGACTTGATAATTTCGTGATGAGTAAAACAAGTGGTTTTCAATGGTTTAATGGACATCGCAAACCAACAAACAAATCTGTCTGTAACTTAACGAAAATAATGTAAGTTTAATGTAAATTATATGCCGAAAAAGTACATGCTGTCAGTTGATAAAAATTGGAAAAAAAAAATCACTGGTTAGCGGTTAATCAAGTAAAGAGAAAAATCGGTTTTCGCTTTCTTAAGTTTAACTAAATGGCATAAAAACATATTCATAACAAAATGAGGTCTGACTGACATGCTCTAAAAAAGGCTACAATCAAAGAAGTGGTGGGTGATAGTTTTATAAGTGTAAAAAAAAACCAACAAAGAAACCATAGACAGTTTCATTTATTCTGGTGTGCATTTTTATTTGCGTGTTCCATTGAAATCGCGGTGATTGTTTTAATGAAAACCTGGACCAATTTGGAAGCACCACAACTTTTGCAGCTTCAAATATGAAAAACTGATTTGTGTGTTGGCCTTCATAACTGGATCAGGCAGTCGGACTTAAATAAAAAAATATATAAAATACAATCCTTTCAGCAGTTCCAGACGAGCGTGGTTTCAATACCAGGAAAGGACAATGCCGCTAATTCCCAGCAACGTAGCCTGGGGAGACAAGCCGTCAAAAGAAAAGCACGTTACGCTCTGGGGCAAGTTGCGTACTAATTGCAAACTACTCAATCAGCAACTGATTGAGTAATTTGAAACTTCACCTGAGTTTCGGCGTGATTTCGCTTCATGCAAATCATATGCATGCTTGGAATGCTTCTCAAGATTCACACAGAGGGGTAGTTATTGGCATATCTGAAATAAAAGGTTTCTCTCTCTCTCTATCTGTTGCGGTATCTAGATTGCTATGGTGCTATTTTATTCATACTGTGTATAATTGTTCCGTGCTATTCTCGCAACAGACGAAATAAAAGTTTCTCTCTCTCTCTCTCTCTCTCTCTACTGGTTTGAGGTGAATAAATGTCTTTTTTGCTTATTTTGTTAAAAAGTTTTCATAATTTGACTAAACTGTACAGTATTCAATAAAAACAAGATAGTGGGGATCAACGTTTTAACATTAGCCTATGCGTTAGGAAAACTCCATAAGCTGTTAACAAGGCATTTAGAGAAAAGGCGCTAGCAGCTCTGACTCTTAAAAAAGTCAACTGTTGCTTATTTTGCAACTAAGAACTGAAAAGCGTGTTACAAAGTTGTCTTTTTGATTATTGAAAGGAAAGTTTCCATTGTCGATTTCAAATCTACTGTGTCTAGTTCTAGTGACAGCCCAGGTCTAAGATGCAGTTATCAGAACAACGGCGGTTTATTTAAAAAAATACAAAATAAAATTTGTTTCAAAGCAACTCTTACCGTTTGAAGGAACTGATGTGCTAGTCCACCCACCAAAGCAGCCACACCAACCAGCGCAAAAAACACGGCCACAGCATAGGTCGACTTCGCGTGTCCATTTTTTTCCGTCGATCCACGGGACTTCACAAAGAGATAAACGTAGTATGAAAAAAGTAGGAGACATTCAACAAACAGCACATAATCGGTTACGTATGTCCCCAATGAATCATCAATACCCCGATGAGATAGTAACTTCCTTCCTAGCTTCATTCTTGTCAATCAGAACAGATTTCTGTCATAAGTTCTGCTCAGTTTATTATTATGGAAAATCTTAATCCATCAACTGAAAACTGCAAAATATTTCAAGCTGATTAATGCCCCCAAGAAAAGAACTGTTGACTGGTAGTTCTTAAAACACTGAATGCAGCTGACTTGTCTTTCGCTGCTTTCTGTCTGTTGTGGAATCTAGATTGTTATGGTGCTATTTTATTCGCATTGTGTATAATGGTACCGTATACCATTCTCGCAACAGACCGAATAAAAGTTTGCTCTCTCTCTCTCTGGTACTGTACAAAAATACAATTACAAAAAGTATTGTAAAACAGTTCTGACTAAATGGTTTATGTCATAACAATTGCCATTATTCTGATCAAAAAAAAAAGAGAACAAAATTTAGACACTAAACTCATGTTCAGCAAACGTTTCCAAAACTATACTGTCTCCATCTTTAGTGCTATAAATGTAAATAGCACTGAAGATGACGACAGTATCGTTTTCGAAGCGTTTACTGAACACGAGTTTAGTAGCCTAACTATATTTTGGGCTTTTTATTTTTTGATCAGTTTAACCCGGCGTTCCAACCATTTTGCTCCTAAATCGTCATAATATTTTTAGTAATTTCTTTTGCGATTGCATCAGTAGGTTTGAGTGGCCGAGATAATGAAACGCATTATGCTTGTCTCTCAAATGTAGTCTAGGAAATCATTGGCACACGGGGCTGGGGTTGCTAAAAGGACAAATTTCAAGCCGCAGAAATTCAAAAAGACGATTTCGCAAAGTACCGCAACTAGTTCGAATTACAAATGATTTCTGATTTATACGCGCTTTCATTTGTTTGCAAAAAAGTTCTTTTTCAAGAAACATCATACAATTCGTTGTCTTTTTCCTTTTCTAACCATTTTCCTTTAAAACAAAATGTGCATAACAAGAACTGTCAAAATATTATGTGCGTTTTCAAAAGTTCAGCACTTTGCAAATGCATGAATAGCCAACCAGAGCGGTAACCATTTTGAATTTTACATTTATAATTTTTTCAATAAGAATACGTTTTATTTCAATGTCAAGATTTCTGCATTCATTCAACATTTAAAATCAATTAAAATGATATATTTTATTTCGAAAGTCGTTTTAAAGCAAAGTGTATTTGTCTAGTTTTCGTTTCTGACAAAGTTTGTTGGCAAACAATTTCATTTAGCAAAATAAAATTGACCTCGAATACCCAATGAAACTTGCTAGAAATACTAGGAAAATAAAAATTATGAAGTTGCACATGACATGCATTTCTTCAGCTGTTCAAACAGGATTGAGTGGTGCTCATTTTAATTGCCCTTGGCAACTGTAAATGATTGGCCTGAACACTGCTAAAGTATGCTGGCCTTCAAATCAAACCGATGAACCTAATTATCTGTTTATCATAGTTTTGTTCGTGGCTATGCAATAAGGTTGCTGACTACAATATCCTGCTTTCTAACTTACATAGCAGCAGACTACAGAAGCTTAATCAGCTGATGTTGTATGCTTTTTAGTCTTTACAAGCAAACTTTACAAAATTTCTCGCGACCTATACACTGCAGTCACTTCACGTGTATCTATCAACTGGAGGTTAGTTATCGCAGTAGGTATGCTGTCAGAAGAAACAAAACCTTCTTTACCGCAAACGCGAAAGGCAAGTTGTTTTAACACTGTTTGAACATGGTTATCTTACATGAAAAGTAATTAAAGCAAGAGGCAAAAACAAGCTCTTCAAAGAAAAAAAAAAGCAAAATTTTGACAAACACCTTTGCAGCTCTTTGTATCACCATTAATCTAAATTCTGAAGTCTGTTTGAATAAACTCAGCTGAAGATGATCTAGCTGCGAGCTGATCGAAATCGATTTTTAGCTGTTTATGATTGAACTAACCTATGTGAAAATAATTCGTTTGTATTCAATGCGAAAGGTAAGCAAAAACTTCAAAAAGGGCAACAATAACGTGTTCTTTTTGGGATTTGTAGCATTTTAAGGAGGAATTTTTCTACAAAAATCAGATGCGTACTTTCGTTGTCAACGTGTCGGCTCCAGCTCGTGTCTGAGCATTGGTTTCGTCTTCTAATCAAATTTGGCTTTGGATGGTGATGTCGTATGTGGCTTTGCAGGGGCTCTATCTACTTTTAGAATTCGGGGGGGGGGGTGATTTTTAGACAGTGGGCTAATATCGTCTTAGTCATTCCAAGCTACTTCAATAAGTGGGGGGTGATCACCCCCCTCACCCCCCTTGGATACAGCCCATGTGGCTTTGGATGACAATAAAATGAAAAGTTGTAAACAATGATCTGCACTTTTTTTCTAGTTTTGACCTATTGTAAAATGACTTTTAAAATTCACATAAAATTTTCATTCAGAAAAACATCGATGTACCGTAAAAAATGCACTTGTTAGAATTAGAACTTGAAATCGCACACGTTGGCTATCTTGTCTAAGCACAACCTGCATTAGGTCGAAAGACGAAAACATAGTTACTGTTTCACTTTATCTCCTTAACTAAGCTATTTGAGGTGATGATGTACACAGTAACTTATTATCTTCAACTTTTCACTTCTGTCCATAACAAGCCGAAACCTGAAATCGCAAAACGGTATCCCATTTTTAAACAGTTTTTTGAACACAAGCATAGTAGCCTCTTTCCAATACCCACAGTCCCACTCCCACACTGATGTAAGTTCTCACTATCGAATCATTATGACAGACTGCGATTTATCACTTTTCAAGCTTGTGATTATGACCTGTTGCTTTTTTTCTTTTTGTTTGCTTTCAGTTGCCATAAAAGATTTGTCACGCTTGAATTCATTCTCTTTAATAGCCTACCGCCCTATACCACAGAAGCAAGGCCAGCTCTTTTTAATTGTTTAAAACGATTGCAATGTCCGTTTTCATGCTCGTGAATGTTCAACTGATAAAATTGTCACAAATTCTCCCAACACACTTGTCGAAGACAATTCATTGCTACGCAATGTAATTTGCAATTGAAAACTATTCAGAACATGATGATAAAACAATTATGCTTTTTTATAAATTCCGCATCAATAATGCGTAGTAATCACTGTCTTTACTGTCTTTTCTTCCGATCTCCTGTAATACAAGATAAGCCAAGGTTGAGCTTCAGAGCAATTTTTGAGCGAAACTGCTGATTGCTGAAGACTTGGTGGCTGGGTTACACTTGTAGTCCAAAACGCAATACTGAGCTGAGTCAAAAGAGACTGTTTTTGTTTTCACCAAAAGAATTTTTGTTTTTACTTTTTTTTGGTCATATTCGGATCTTCAATGTGGCCAACACATTTTGGTAAGGTGTTGCAGAAAAGACGGTGTGAGTTTTGCTGGTCATCAGTTAGAAAAAAAAAAAAATTTCAATTAGTCAACTGCGTAAAAATTATGCATTTATGTATCTTCAGTCTTTCAACTAATAAGATAAAGAAATACACATTTAAGTTGGTATGTAGCCTACCATGATAACAACACAATACTGTAGGCTACTTTTGTACATTTCATAATCAGGAAATTTTTCTGAAAACCTTGTAAAAATATTCATATTTGTTCAAAAAAGTTACATAAATTAGTAAGATACCTTATTAGTTTTTTTGCAAGGTCAGTAAACTTTGAAGAAACATCGCTTGACTTTTTTTGTGACCAACAAAATTTGTTTGAAGAGTCTCAAGCAGCCAAAATAGTAAATATACAGTATAATGAAGTAACAAAGCCCAAGAAAATGGTTTTATTGGGTCCTAGTAAAAAGTTATAAAAGTGCAGTACGAACAGCTCATGGTGGAGAACAATGGCGCATTGTATCCAACCCTCAATACGAGCAAGGAACGTAATGATGATGATGATAAATCAAAAGTCCAGTCAGCAAAAGTTGCCTGTTTTACATTATTCTGTGGTCTAGCTACGCAGAAACGAAGTAAAAAGAAAACATTTGTTGACTGGGTTTAAATTTTGTCAACTAGTTTTACTGGTGAACAAGCTCAATAGTTCTACGGCTGTTCCAAACAGTCTGAATAAATCTGTTTGGCACAAAATTATTTGCCATGTTTTCGTTTTATTTCGAAACAAAAAAATCCGTTGTAAAGTTGAAACGATTTTCCAGTTGCTTTTGAAACTTACAAACGTTTTGCACATCGATATTCCGTTACAACTCGCTTCGTTTCGAATCTATTTTTGTAAAGACTTTCGTTTTGCTTCGGCCAAAAAATAATGTTTCACAAGCCCCAGCTTCAAAAGTTGCCATCATATTTTGTGCTTTTCAAGTGCTGTGAAGTGTGAAGCAACAATCAATTCCTGTAGGCCAGAGGTCGGGAGCGGGGAACCCATGGCTTGCAAGCAAAACATGGCTCTTTTGATGGCGGCATCTCGCTCGCACATAAATCTCACCTTCTACAGTTTAAAACACGAAACTTTTACCTCAACTTTTCATTACAACTTAGAGCTGAAAATTGTCAGAATGCACCAAATTATATGTATTTTTGCAAAAATTTCTGGGAGGCCATCCCCCAGACCCACGCTGTTTTTGTAGCTTTCATGGCTCTTTTACCTAATATGGTTCCTGACCACTGCTGTAAGCATAACACCGCCTACGAACCATCAATAAGCCCCCAGAAAAGTATGCTGCATTGGTATCAAGGTTTTTTGGTAAAAAAATATAAATTGCATTACAGAATCAATTATCAAAATTTGATGATTTTATCATGGGTAGTTGTAGACAGTTCACAGTTGATTGTTGGTAGACAGTTCACAGTTGTGAAGGACAATAAACAGAAAGTAACCTATTCTATTCATAACTATAATCTAATGAAATCTATCCTTATTTGGTGAAGTTATTTTGATAATGCTCACTGTTTTCTTTCCGTCACGCCTAATTTGTATTTGAATACATTCTTTATTACAACTAGTGTGAAGTGGGTTTAGTAGAGAACTCTTTTAAGAGAAAGATTACATAAACTTTCAGTCACTGTGCAACAAAACTACTGCAAATTCATTTTCTCCACACTTTACAGTTACTTGTGTTTCGCATGAACCTCATTAAACTTTGTGTTTATTTATGCAGCATACTACAACAAACTTAGCTAACCACGTATGTGACGTATGCTATGTGTGTTGGTTTTCTTGAAGTGTCTTTCTCAAGAAACTTCGAGACAAACCAGGGCAGCAAACTATAAATTGGCCTTGTAAAGCGATATTCGAGCGCACTTGCTCAATCCTTTTTGAAGGGAAAATATTTTGCGTTCTGTCAGCAGAAACACTGCTGGTCGTGGCGAGAGCGTGAATTAAAATGGAAAATTTTGATGTTAAAAATATTATTTTCACGTTTTATTTCTAAACTTCACTTTTCCTGAACACAAAGTTGAAGTCGGTGAAAGATGACAAAACTCTAACTTTCAAAGAATTTGAAATGAAGGCTTTGATATTGAACATACTGTAATGTGTAACTTGGAACAAAAGTCAACTGATTGATGATTGAATCTTTATCCTCGGACTGGGAAAGCTTCTTGCAGAGCTTAATCCTGGCAGTTTCGCATACTTGTAGAAGTAGAGGCTTCGGATCACTGACGCAGGCCCGGTCACCGAGATTGACAGAGTGAAGTTTCCGATTGTTGAAGTCTTGTTGCCGGGAAACTATTCCATCCATTAGATGCCGCTGAATGGCAAGCGCACACCCCGAGAGTCGAACCAGCGCCGCTTGATCTTGAAGTTTCTTCGTTCCAGAAGTGACGCACCAACCAATTGAGCTATCGCGGCGAACTGAGCCCGTAGCCTATACTTAGGTTATTAAAGCAGAGGACAATCTAAAAATAAAGCATTGAACATCGGTTCCGCGACCGCATTCCTTGGAATCAAATAAATCAACTTATCCATGATGTCACGTTTTCATTTCACAATTAACATAATTCTTTTCAGAGCGGATAGACAATGTGAATTAAGCTAAGAATTTAAAAATGAAAGCGGCCCTATAGGCTATTCTTAACTTTTTCTACGGGAAAGTGGTCGTCTAATCGGCCCATCGGGAAAGTTTCCGAATTTCTAGTGGGAAAATTTGGCCTTGTTTTTATGTAAACTAAAATTGTAACAACAACACTGAACTTTTCACGCTGTCTGGTCAGTGTTTTCAAAATCTTGTAATTCTTAGGAAACTGAAACTCACATCTCACTTCATATTCATATCAAGCAACATTGTATTTAGACTCAATAAACACGTTCCTGAGTATAAACATACTTAAGTATAGCTAGCCATTCTAGCCTACATACAGTAGTTCGTAGGCTAAGCCATGTGGCGCCAGTTTGAATTGCATCACAATGGGCTACGCGTTGATTTTGACTTTCACCCTTTAATCTTTGACTTTAACAATAAACCTTGCTAATTTTAGACAGCTTTTGCACCAAAAAAAAAAGAATCATGCAAAAACTAAGCAAAAACAAAGCAATCATGCAAAAACTATTCTTTCTTCACAATGTAGATTTAACGACCTGTTTGAACATATTCTTTTCACGATAAATCTTTTATGCTAAGTTGCCAACTCCACTCTGTGATTTTACTGCACTGAAACGTGACGACAGGGGCGGATCCAGGTATTAACCTTAGGGGGGCGATGTCATTGACATTCAGGCCACGGACATATTATATCCGTAATATATCCGTGCATTCAGGCAAGTAATCAGCCCGTCACAAACAACGACGCGGGGTCTCCCCTAGAAAATTTAGATTGAATTTGGTGCGTTCTGAGAGCATTTCGAACACAAATTATAAGAAATTCTATAACTTAAAAAACCCTCAACAATGCTGTAATTGTTTAACAAAGGGAGGGATGAAGAGCTGATATGCCCTTGCCATGTCAAGTTGAAGCCTGAACAATCTAGCCGCATTTATAGTTGAAACTGAAGGTTTCACTCTTGATTGTTTCACAGCAATTTGAAAATTGACCGCGGAAAGATAACAAGTAATTCTGTCTTCGCAATGTCACAGCATAATATTGATGCAGACATTGAGGTTGTTATAGACTTACTGTATAACTTCAAGGTTTTGTTCCTCTGACAAGTTTTGAATTGTTATGAAGAGCAATGAGGAAAGGTTATGTAGCCTATACATTCAACATAATGAGCAACCAAAGTGGGGGCCAGGTCAAAACATTGGGTCATGCTCCACCCCCGTAGAATCGCCACTACAGGCTAGGTATCGATTGTAAATTTTTATTTTGGACCAGCGAAACACTACAATTTGTAGGCTACCGTACATTAAAACTATAGAATGGCAATTAAACATAGTGAAATGACGACCAAAGGATATAGTTTTCCTTAAAACGTGTCATGCACTGTCGCTGCACCAGACAAAGAAAGAAACTAACAATAACAGAAACATGTGTTTCTCGGCAGTCGAGTGTAGCAAGAACTCAGTGATAGACACGTGTTTCGCCCATGAGGCTGGGCTCATCAGTACCGCATCACTAATTGAACTAGACTTTTCTTCTGAAACAACCTGCTAAGTGGTAGACACAGCATAAACACAGATAGTTGACAAAAGAGTGTGATGATTATAACTCCACATTTCGTATGGATGAAATCATACTTTAAGCTTGAGAAGCACTTTTCGTTTCATTCCAGTTCGAAATGTATTCAAGGGCTTCAATTATCTTCTGCAACTAGTCGTAAAAATTGCGCCAATGATTCTGTTCTTTCGGTGGTTTTAGTTCCACGTCTGACCGCCAAAGTTGCCAATAACCTGCTCTGTCAACCAACTTATCTAGGCTAAGGGATTTATCGCTATGCTCTACCAGGGTATGGGATGGAACACATTTTTTCCATTTCCATCCTGAGATTTTCTTCCATTCCATCTTAGAAATCTTCTATTCCATCTCAGAAATCTCTTCTATCTTTACATTTTGTGATCTCCGCGTTGAATATGCCACAAATAAACCGCTTTCTGATTGATCAATTCTGCCTAACGACAGCAGGTTTAACAAATGCGCGTCAGGCAACAGTCCCGTTAGTTTAATACAAACCGAAAATCGAATTATTTCAGCAAGCAAGGTAATATTTTGCATGTCTTGATAAAGTGTTAGAAAGTGATGGAATTGGGATGGAATGATGGAAGATTGTCTTCCGTCTCATCATCAAGATCTTCCATTCCTTTCCATCCCATTCCCTGTGCTCTACAGTGCTGGCAAAAAGTTTACAAACTTTTTCAATTTTAGTAATTTCGTTCGGTAGGCTAATTAGATTCTGTGACTATATAATAGCCTTATACTATGTTATTATTATAGCCTACCTTAGCCTAACCTAATCTTTGAACATGGCAAAAGACTTATTCAGCATTGCTTTCGATATGTTGTTTTCCAAATCGTATACATATAAAAGAAGAATAAAGCTACTTTCTTAGGTTTTAGGGAGGACGATCGCCCCAATCTGGATCCGGCCCTGCGTGACGAGAACCAACAATTTGCCTCGGTCTGCGGTTGGTAGGCCTAATGCTTTTTTAGTCATTTTCTTTTCTTAAAATAAAAAAGTGTTGCGAAGTCATGTCATTTTCATTGTGTGTGCTAGTGCTAGCTACAAGTGCTTGAAATGTTTTATTTTTTACTTTCGCTTGTAGATTTATACAAGCTAGCTTGGTGAAACTAAATACATGTTCAGCAAACGTTTTGAAGACAACAGTGTCTTTATCCTCAGTGCTATAAATGTAGCACCCATAGCACTGGAGAAGAAAGCAGTTTAGTTCTTGAAACGTTTGCTGAACATGAGTTGAGTATCTACAATTTAGCCTTTTAATTTGTTGATTATGGCGTTCCAACCATTTTGCTACTTACGGTAGCTTGTATCTTTTGTGGATCCTTCTCTTGCATCTTGGGCCAATCCAACGGATGATTGCAAGCACATCCCTCTTTTTCTTAACATTTTGTATTCGATTGAAATTTTTTGAGAAGAGTTTGAAAGCTGGCGATTGGTAAGAACAATTGGCAGTCAACTTTTGACTCGGAGATGGCAAATGATAAACAAATTTTGAATTTTGTCAAGCCTGAAGTAGCCTAAATGCAATAGAGATAAATTGAAACAGCTTATGACATAAAATTTCCGATGATCCTCGAACCCCTAAATAATTCTAATTAGTTATTTCATGAAATCCTTCCAGCATGCAACTTTTTAATTTCTTTTCTGAGTGGCCGTAAATTTTTTGGTCTGCTCGTGGCATAAAAAGTTCAACATTGAAAGTTTAGCTTATGTAAACAAAGCCTTTAAAGTTCAAATGTTGCATTTTGTTTGTTGTAATAGCCTAACGTTTTGGATTAGATGTATCTAGTGACCCATAAATGTTTGCGTTTTTCCACTTCGGTAGGCTGGACTAAAAATGCAGTTAATTTGCTCGCTCAATCTCTTGTAGAAAGTTGTAACAAATTTTCCAGGGCTAGTTGGCTATAGGCAGTAGCGTTGACAGGGGGGCCAGGGGTACTTTTGGAACCGGTCCCAAGATGATTTTGGAGGTCCGTAGTCGTTTCAAGAGGCCCGGGAACTTGAAGAAGCCATCTCGTATTTTTTGGATATAGCGCATTTTTCTTAAGTGTCTTGATTTAGGGCCCGGGGATCTCAATGGTACCGGGCACCCGTGGTACCGGGATATAGCGATTATGCTCATCTATCAGCTCATTATCGAGTAATGATACAGGTGTCCGGTATACAAAGAACAATGGCACGGAAGGGCATCATATTATGCTATAATGATGCAACCTACTATGATACAGAATTTTGTGTCGTGATAATTATTTCGTGGCAAAAATGAAAGATTATAATTAGGCTCAAAGCGAATAGCAGAAATTGTTATATTGCAAAATGTGCAGTAGCTTACATGACCTTAAAAGGGCACCATTGCCCCCATCCACAGAAAAATTAAGGGCAGGGGGACATTCTCCCCGCTTCCGGCGCCCCTGGTAGGCCTAATACCCCCAGTGTGTCATCAAAGTTTTACACCTGCCAATGCCAGTTCATAAGCGGTTGAAGCATCGCCAATACTTCCACGGTTCACGCTTTCCGTGAGGAAGGCCGTCCACGGGTGAGAGTTCCATATTGGCCAATATCGGTCCGGCTGCCAGACCCTCTTGCCGTAGTTGAACCCGCATATTGGCGGCGACATCGTCTAGCACCGAAAGTGTTACATGACTAAAGGTCGCATAAATTTGATCAAAAATACATCATTTTAAAAAAATTGTGTTAAAACTAATGACATTATTCAGTTTTATCTGTCTGTCGTATGAAAAAAGGTATCAAAATAAATTAAAATACTAGTTGAGCAGTGCCGATTGGAGGTTTTTGCCTTAAAAAATACTAACCAAAAGCAACACCATGACAAGTGGCAGATATATGGAGCGAGATAGGCTACCTATAGAATAACATTATTTTTGAAATTTAACTCAAGATTGTAACTGATAGGCTATATTGTAGCCTACATGGGTTTGCAGCATACAAAAGTCGTGTAAATGGATGAAAGACTTCTATAAAGGAATGGAAATGTCAGGATCGAAAACATGTTTCCCATTCCAACCTGGCTGGAACTAGTTGAAAAACACCACTCATCTTTATCCAGGGTGTAGAACTGTAGGCAGTGATGGGCATTATCGGCGATAAATTTTTATCGCTTATCGTTATCGCTCAATTATTTTTTCAGTTATCGTTTATCGTTATCGCCAAAGGCAATATTTGATTATCGCCGATAATTAATCGCCGATAAATTTTATTTCGGATCAATACACAAGTGGAAAGACCATGAAAAGTAATATTTTTACTAGCCACCTAGTTAATAAAACTAAAATTAAAACCAGTTCTTCTTCAGTGCCTGAAGTGTGTGTGCACAGGTCGTTGTCAGAGGAGGGGGCACGCCTCCTTGCAGCGACGGCCCTGACAACACAATAATTTTTAGAGTTGCAAATTGCAATGCAATGAAATGCATGCAACAAGTCTCTTGTTGTTTTGCTGCAATCAGCAATCACGAGGGAATTTTACAATTAAAATGTAAGCGCACAGGCGGTACAGATTTCTTTGAAGCGAAGCGAAAGAAATTGGCAAGTGGTTTGTGAAAGTGTCGCAATACGAGGCCGCTTTTACATAGGAAACATGGTCTTTCGCGCCACCTCACGATCAACTATTTTATTCTTGTGTTTTCTTTTTTCGTTGGAAGTGTTAGTTTTTAGTAATTGTAGTAAAAAAATAAAATCTCTCTCGTCAAAACATGAAACTTACTGTTTTAAGCGCATAAAATCTTTAGATGAGTAGATTAACAAAAGTTGCAAGAACTTGCCTTGAGACGTGCGGTTACGTCACAAACTCGGTTTAAACGACAAAATTCACACAACACACAATAACAACACAAGATCGGTTATAGACTGTAAGATCGATTTTTTTCTAGCTTGGCGATATCACTTTAATCCAAAAATAATAACCAAATGCGTAAGTGCCATTTAACTTAAAAAGTTAACCCATTTGTGCCGAAAATGAAAGTAGGGCCTACTTAAAAAAAAATTCGAAAAATTTAAATATTGCATAATTATGACCTAAAAAATATATCACAATTATTTTTTTCCTAATTGTGTTTGTACTTTTGGAGAAAAAAGCCGTCCTATATATAAGACGCTATGAAAATCCGTTAGGCTATCAAATTTCACAAGTTTCTTGTGCGTAATGCTTAAGCGTTATTACATTTTACTTATCGCTCAAAGTGATATATGGGATTGGGAAATGTCTTGTTCATGTCTCGTCATGTCATTATTGTCATCAAGAATTTTATTGAAATAAAAGTTCAAAAAATATGAAGATGAAAATTAGCAAAGTAACACAACATCACTGTGAAACAAGTCATTGCGGAATATGATATTGCTTGAAGCATTTGACATGCAGACCGACATCACAGTTTTTGCATCTTGTAGTAGTTTTTGCATGACAATAGGCGCATCGAGTTGCGTGGTAAAATTGTGCTAAATACAGTATAACCTTTCTCATTTACCTATGCAACATAGCCTACCTCAATCATATATTTTTATTTCCACTAATACACTGCCTATATATTGTAATTCTTATCTCAACAACTCAGCGTTCTGCCATTGCTTTAATGGTGGTGTTCAAAAAGAAAACAAAAAAAAATTATCTGAAATTATCAGTAAATTACGATAATTATGTTATTGTTCTTAAACAAACACGACTAATTTGACAAGCTTGATGGATTTCACAGTATGCACATTTTTACTACCAATAACGCTTAAGATTGCTGATAAATTTTCAAGCATTTTGCGTTTTTTTGGAATTTTTTCAATTATTGCTGACTTTGTTGTAAACAGCCCTTTAAGCAGAAAGCAAAATACAAATACGTTTGGAATTTTTTTATGGTATTTTCATTTTGATAAAAGTATCCAACTGGTATCTGAAGGTATAATTATAAGCACGGCGGTTACCTCAGTGGTTTGATTCTGGATCAAGAGGTTGAAGACTCGATACCTACTGCCGCTGTTGCGATTCTATTCATGCATAACTACAAAAAGTTTTGTCCCTTTACAGCAGGGGTGTCCAACCTTTTTGGCCAAAGGGCCACATGTAGTTTACGAATGGTTGCGCGGGCCACTTGAGTATTTACTGCTAATTTGTAATCTTAAAAAGGACTGTCTGATAATTTCTAATTAAAACCCTCACACCCAAATTCTAATCTTAGAAATGTGCTTGTAAATTTTATGGGTTATATAAGAAGAGTGAAGTTGGTTTTAAAGTGGTTTAAGGTTTTTAGTTGAAAGCAAGCCAGCAGCAAAGTTAACAAAATGGAAAATTGGCAATTGACCCTTCTGATGTTGCCGGAACAGCGGAGTTGCGCGTCCCGTAATGTATTGTCCGGCTGTCCCTAGGTTCATCCACGAAAAACTTGCTCGCACAAGTAAGTGCTGCCGAATGATGTCACGAAAACTGCCAATCTATGAATCTTCTGATCTTTTTCTTAAGAAACAATTTTTTTTGTAAAATTCTAGCAATAGAAAGTTTTGAACTTCTCTCGCTAAAAGCAAGAAATACTGCTGATTGACTGACTCTTGAAGCACCAGTAGCCTACTATTGTGTGGAAAAGGGTGGACGCAACAATGTGGAAAATGTGATGCGTAACAATGTGCATTGTGATACAATAAAATTAACTTGAACAGTTGCGCACCCCATGCACTAGGGATTATAGAGTAATAGAGAAAGAAAGCAAACAATAAATGCCAATTTATTGGAATGTAAGTTCGCCATACATTACGTTGGCAATTGAGTTGATTATATAATATGTCATTTCGAAAAATATCACGCGGGCCACTCAGAATCTTCTCGCGGGCCACATGTGGCCCGCGGGCCACGGGTTGGACGCCCCTGCTTTACAGTATATTATGTTCGATTTTTCGTCATGTTGATGAAAACAGTTCGTGCTGCATGGGATTCAGGGCTCGATTAACCATGAGGCACAGGCCCCCTGGTTTTGGGGGCCCCAATTTTTTTACATTAGTACCGTAGACAGGGCCCACAAGAGGGGAGGACAACCGGTGCATTGCATTGGGCCGGGGATTTCAAGGGGGCCGACAAAATGTCTAAATTCACACGATAAAAAGATTAATTTCAACAATTTTGCATATAATATTGTTTTTATATTAGATCCGTATGTCGAATGGGCCTCCTTATGGGTTGCCTAGGCTATGCCCTTTTTTAAAATTATAGAATTTTCAATTTTTTGAGTTTAGGGGGGCCCGACAAAATGTTTAAATTTGTGTGCTCAGGTCAATTTTGCATAAAATATTGTTTTTATATTAGTTTTGTATTTTGATTGGGCCCCCTCATGGGTAGGCCTATGCTCTTTTTTAGAACAACAAAATTTTCAGTTTTTTGCGTTAAGGGGGCCCGATAAAGTGTTTAAATTTGCGTGTTAAGGTCAATTTTGCATAAAATGTTTTTATATTTTGAAGTTGGTATTTCTTATATGAAGTTGGTATTTCTTAATGTCGTGAATAATAGCAATACATTCATCCTAAGTTTTTTCCCCTAGTCTTTGCAGATTTCAAGGTCAGAAATGGTATTGTATGTTAATGTAAAGCTGTATGCTAATGCTACTAATGCTAATGCTATGCTACTAGTTATATGCAATGCTATGTCAGCCATGCCGGATAGTGATTTATTGATAGTGATTACAACTGAGATGATTTCACTGTTATGAAATTTCTTCTTCATCACATGGCATGCAGCCTGAATGCTTCTGAACCAATTGGCCTAAAAAGACCTTATACCTGTTGTTTGTGATTTATCGCTTATGGGCATTATGCCAATAACAATAAGCGATAAATCACTAATGAATATGCCGCATATTCAGTACAGTAGTGTTCTTTCTAGATCTTGGATTTCAGCACCATAAGGTAGGCCATGTTTTGTATGATTCACACATCTCAGTAGCCTATATAGCGATACAATTCGCTTTCCCATGCAGGAGGAATGAGGATAAAAAATCAAAATCGAATCAAAGGTTATTTTTGTGCCAGTAGCTATGTCAATTTTCTACTGATGGTAGGCTATTCAGTTAAAAGCAAAACATGTAAAACGTTGCACAGAGGTGTGTTTGTTTTAACAGTCTATTACTGGGAACTAGTTTTAGTTACATAGGTTATTAATAATTTCTGGAATAGCCTGCCATAATATTTTTATAAATACTTTGTATTTTTTCTTGTACTATCCTGGAATCCTGCTGTCAACCAGCTCACATTTCAAAAACAGTAAATAGTAATGAAGTCAACAAGAGTTATGATGACTGAACAGTTTACGTAATGGGGCCTGGCACAATTATTGTGTGATGTGAAAAAACATTGTTTTTTATTTCTTTGATGATTATTGCTTTTAGTTTTTAATTGGTTAGCTTGTTTGTGCTACAGTACTACAAGGTGTTACTGCCTACTGGTGTTAGTGATTTAAGTGATGTTTAGTGCCAAACCAGACAACCATAATTAATATACAGTATTGTATCAAATATAGTAATCACTATATTTGATTTAATTTGCTCTGCTTTGCTTTTTTGCTTAGCATTGAGCACTTTTTTGTAGTATTGATAGTTTTCATTGTTTTATACAGTATTATATATATATACTTGCTATAGAATTTTAATATGCCAACCTTCCATCATCATTATATAAAAAAGCCAATACTTTGATAAGTTTCAAGGAACCATTAATAAGCTCTGTTAGTTCAAATTCAAGTGTATATTTTGCTAATGTTTCCAGTATGAAATGCGCTCAATTTCCAATCTGTTAGAGAGATTTTTCATCCAATAATTTTTGTAACAAGTATAAGAGTGTTCATACTGTTAGAAAGTTGTAGGTAAATTGGCTCAATTAATATTTATGAAGTCATAGTTTTGCTTGAACTATTTGTTAACCCATATTTCATCATTCAATCAATCATCAATCATTTTATTTTTAGTCATTAACGCGTCCGGGACGAAAAAGATACTAACTACAAAACTCGATGTAAATCTACCAGCACGTTAACGAACGGAAAAAGGTGGCAAAACCTTGAAAGGTTTAAAACGTGCCTGAATGAAAAATTATGTAGTAGGCTATATATCAGTAGTTAGCACAGCCACAAAACCCAAAAAAACAAATAGCAAAAAATAAAACAAAAACAGAGCACACATGTAGTAATGAATGACTGGTCACAGCGGTAAACCATAATCTCTTCGTGGGAAAATTGTAACATAAAGTTCCCGGATCCGTTTGTCTGCATATAGTGACCGAAAAAGAAACACTTCTTGAAACGTCTATTCAATAAGTGTATTCCTGTAAAATTAGCCCGCGGCTATCGAAATGGAGATGCAATGCCTACACCTCTAAAACTGTCACTACGATACAGATTACTTGGATAAAAGACGGAGAATTTGTCCAGCTAGCAAGCACCAAATAAACCAGTTAAATGTGCGACCGACTTCCAACAAACAACTTCAAGAATGAATCAGAAAAATTTGTGATAACTCAAAGGCACGAGAGCAGTTCGTGTGACGCAATGTTTCATGTTTAAACCGGTTTCAACAGGTTTGACACAGGTCTTACGATCGATGGTGCAATTTTGGCTCATGTTTTAGGAATTTCCATGACGTAATATTCAGTAGACCCGAACGGTTTCTACATGACGTTTGACCAGGCGAACAACCGTCTGGAACAATGACAGCCTAATGAAAAGTGTTATGGATTGAATTTGCCAGTTCCAATATTGATGTGGATGAGCAGTCATAATAATAATAATAGGATGGAGAAAGAAAACCGGACATAAAAGAAACCCATCTTCAGGCAAAAGCCCGTTTCAATGTGGCCCAGGAGAGCAGGTGTTGAGCTCTTTCTATGGTTAGACTCCACATCACACAGTAGCCTAAGACGATTGAGGTTTGATATCCAGTTTAAGTTATTGTTTCTTGTCCTGGTGGGTGATGGAATGGATGAGCTGGTAGATGATGATGTCCTGATGGTGTTGATGAAGCTCTCATCCCCTTTTGCGACACGTCGTGTTGATTATGGAGTATTCGCAGAGAGTACATGGCATTGCATCGAAAGCGATTGCCAATAGGGGCCCCTAAACTTAGCTGTGCCTCGGGCCCCCGTGATCCTTAATCAGGCCCTGATGGGATTGGACAGCGCTAATCAAGAAAAAAAAAATTATCGCTATCGGACATTATCGGCGATAATTTATCGTTTATCGTTATCGCTTAACTTTTTTTTGATTTATCGTTTATCGTTATCGCTTTAGGCATTTTTCGTTTATCGATTATCGCTTAACTGAAAAATGAGTTATCGCGCCCAACACTGACTGTAGGCAGTGATGTACGCGCATACAAAAAATATTGACGCCGTCAGCGTAAACGCAAACGTTCGAAAAAACATACGCCGTATGCGTCAACGCAACTTGTAAAAAAAGTTGGCGGCGTCAGCGCATACACTAGCGTAAACTCATTTTGTTTGCTAGGTGCCAAACATTCACACGGTATAAACCACTCGAAACAAACAAGTTTTATTTTGAATTTCCACGAAGAAACACAAGCATCTGAAAGTGTTCATCTGGCATTTTGCTGTGTTTTGGTTCCAATATGTCTTTGCCCATTGAAAACATTCTTTCAACTGCAGCGTTGGAAGGTATTGGCGTGTAGTAGAGAAAAAAATACATTAAAAAGTATGCGTTGACGCTATGCGCTAAAAAACCGCGAAAACTTTACGGCGTAGCCTCAAGCGCAAACTATCCAAAAAAATGTGGCCGCAAGCGTTAGCTCCAACAAAAAGTCTACGCCGCAAGTATGCGGCGTAGAATTTGCGGCGTATACGTACATCTCTGGCTGTAGGGTAAGAAATTTCGTGGGTGTAGTTGCTGAAAGGTTGTCGAGAGAAAGGAGCTAGCTAAGTAAAATGTGAAAACAAGTAGACTATGCCATGGGACTATTGTTAATTCGAATTCTATCCAAATGAGTAAACTAGTTGCTGCAGTGCTTAGCCTATTAAAAAACTATCGTCAAAGGGAGCTGAGTATGGTAGACTAATCTTATACAATATGACTTATTGTTTATTATTAGCAAATAGGCATTTTTTCAATTAGTTTTCGCTCTGAAAGGAATTTTGATGGACCCCACCTTGAGAAAATCCTGCGTATGCCACTGTACACAGGTCTTGATAACATGCAAACCTATAATAGCCTGCTCAGTACTGAAGGCCTATGTAACTTAGATTTTAAACTTTAGGCTAGCGCTAGCCTCAGGGTTGGAAGTCGTTAGTCAAAAAGCAATGACTATTTCACTATTCGATAGTGTCCAAAAAAGCAATTACTTTCTGCTAACGATACTTAAAAAAAGCAATGATTAGCAATTACTAAAAATAATTGAATTTGCGTATTTAAAGACCAGTGATGCCAGGTTGTTTTTTTGAAAACAAGCAATTGAATCTAAAAAACAATCCCAAAATAGGCAAATCAATTCCAATAATTTACAACCAATACCAATTAGCATAAAGCACGCAGTTTAGCAGTTCAAAATTTTCAACACAACCTTTGCAGTCCATACATCATGTTTATTTCAAGAATGACATTTGTTTACGCCATTCCAAGTGGTCACAGCGGTAAACCATAATTTCTTCGTGGGAAAATTGTAACTTAAAGTTCCCGGATCCTTTCGTCTGCATATAATGACCGAAGAAACACACACTTGAACTTCTTTTCAAACAGTGTATTTCTGTAAAAATTAGCCCACGGCTACCAAAAACGAGGGGGTGCAACGCGTACACCACTTAAACTGTCACTACACAACAGATTACTTGGATAAAAGACGGAACTTTTGTCCAGCTAGCAAGCACTAAGCCAACAGTTAAATGTGCGGCCAACTTTCAAACAATCATTTTACGAATGACCAGAATAGATATCAATATCTCAAATTCACGTAGAAAGTAACTGTGACGCAATAAATGAAAGACAATTATGAAGTCATTCCAACAGGTGTTCAAGCTGATGTAATATTTCCTGTTTAAACAGGCCCAAACAAGTCCAAACAAGTTTGACACAAGTCTATGAACGATGGTGCAATTTTGGCACATTTTCTAGCAACTTCCATGACGTAATATTCAGTAGACTTGAACGGTTTTTATATGACGTTTGATTTGGTGAAAATTGTCGGGAACATAGCGGCCCCTAGTTATGACAGTCTGACATGGCATAACTAAAAAGAAATGACGACAATTGTGAGCCAATGAATAAAAACACATGATACACAAATTGTTTGAATCACTCACGTGTAAGTTAATACGCAAATACAAAGGGCATGCAAAGAATGAACAGCAATAAGAATAAACACGACGATACATGAAATTGGTACCATAGGTACACGCTAAATGACGCTATATACAATAGTTGCGATAATAACCGACTGTTCCGGGCTCAGACAAGTATCGGCCACCGCAGACAAAACCAGGCTCAAACCCTAACACTTAGGTGTTCTTTACGGGGGCGAGGCACGAAATATCCCTCAACACGTAGTCTACTTTCACTTTCCCCGTACTCTCATCATAGTTGCAGACGGCAACTTTGGCTCTACGAACCACAGGCTTCCCTTTCCTAATTTGTGGAACTACCTCATGCACCCTCCCAAGTTGATACTTCCCACGTTTACCAATGTCTTGGAGAGAACCTACCACTACAAGTTGACCAGGCTCCAAATTCTCGGCCATTTTTAGCCATTTTTTCCGGCCCTGAAGACCTGGCAAGTAAAAATCGATCCATTTACTCCAAAACTGCTGAGAAAGTGACAAATTGAACCGATAATCCCTTCTTAATTGGTCACGATCATGTGGTTGCCCAACAGCACAGTATGGGTCTAAGTATGGGGTCAAAAGTGAGGCAGGGGTGATGACAGTAAAATCCCTAGGGTCGTCACTCAAAGGTACCAAAGGGCGTTCGTTCACGATCCGAACGGCACTGCCTGTGTACGTAAGCAGTTCAATAAAATTGGGCTTACGAATTGAAGAGTCCAAAATGTGAAAAAATGCAATTTTAAATTGTTTAACCATTGCCTCCCAGGCGCCACCTTGCGCCGGAGCATACGGAGGTATAAATTCCCAGTTTATCTCTCTCTGTCTCAGGGCGTTGTGAAATTCAGCTGATTCTATCAACTCGGGTAACTTCTTAGATGCTGCCTGAAAGGTACTTCCATTATCGGAATAGATAGCATTAACCTGCCCACGTAAATCTGTAAACCTTGTAAAGGCAAGTAAAAAATCACTCAGCGACAATGACGTGACCAGCTCAACATGAATAGCGCGAGATGCCATACATGTGAATAAGAGTCCCCAAGCTTTTTTGTGACTCCTACCTTCAACAAAGGTCAATGGTCCAAGATAGTCTAAGCCGCAATCAAAAAAGGGTTTCCTATGGGCAGTTGTGCGAGACAAAGGTAAATCAGACATGAGCTGCCTTATAGGCCGAGCTTTCTCAATCGCACATACACCACAATCATTAAGATACCTCTTCACGGAAGCATTACCATTAGCGATCCAAAACTTCTGTCGCGTAGACAACAAAGTGTGCTGTACTCCACAGTGCGCATTTCGATTATGATGCGACAGTACAACAAGCCTAGTGAAGGGGTGTTTCGAAGGCAAAACAATCGGATGCTTTGCTTCTAGAGAAATCTCGGGAGAATTACTTAAGCGCCCTTCAATGCGGATTACACCAGCATCATCTACACAAGGTCTGTACTTTTTAAGTGAACGCAATTCCTTCAACCGTTCCTTCTCACGTTGCGAAGCGCCAACACTACCCCGCTTTATCACTTCCTCAAGTGCATCCGGCGATCGTTTGGTCATTAAATGTAACACATCGCCATACACGCTCTTCTGAACAAACTTCACAGTTAAGTCTAAGGCTCTATTAAGATAAGAGGCGTCCAGTTTTGGCTTCATAAAGCTACGCTTTTTCGTTTTACAGCACAAAAATTCAACAAAAGCAACCAAATAAGCAATTCTCTTTTTCATAACATACAAAGAAGGTGCGGCCTCGATCAATCTGTGAAGGCCACCCTGTCCAACGTCAAGCGACCCCTCTTCGTCACGAAGATATAGGCTATGGACAGGTACTGGAGTGGGGTTTTCTACAGATGGAATTTCTTCACACTGATAGAGAAGACTAGAACCATTTAACCACAACTCTCGAAACTCTTTCTTTGTAATAAGATTTGGCCTTGTGCCAACATCAGCTGGGTTCATATCGGTAGGGCAAAAACGCCAATCCTGGGCTCCAGACAACAATAAAATATGCTCAACTCGACGCGTAATAAACTTATTCAAACGTAAATCAGGGTTCTTAACCCACTGCAACACAGTCCGAGAATCACACCAAAAATACTTACTGCAGTCGGGCATCTTCAATGCCTCGTAGGCCTGCTTCACGAGTCTTGCTGTATTCAAAGCGGCAACAAGCTCTTTCCTAGCTATCGGCCAAGAAAACTGATTTTTTACAACAATGGTAGATTTACCCAGAACGAAAGACACACTCGGAACTCCGTTAACCAGTCTACGTAAGTAAACAACAGAAGAGAAAGCTTGATTCGAAGCATCACTAAACCCATGCAATTGATATGAAACAATATCATCCGGACTGCACACACCAGAGTTTGCAAAATACCATCTCGGTAACGAAAAATCCTTAAGCAGGTCCAAAGAGCGAAGCCACGACTCCCACTCTTTAACAAAGCTATCAGGGACCTCGGTGTCCCAATCAAACTTGTCTATCGCCACTTGCTGAAGTATAAGGCGTGCTTTTAGAAAAAATGGCGCTCCAAAGCCTAGCGGATCAAAATTTTGTCCAAGCTGACTGAGCATACTTCGGCGCGTGTGTTTAGCTAAGGGCTTTAAGGAACATGCGATACGCATCTCGTCAGACTCGGTTTGCCACACACAACCCAATGTCTTCGCTGATGGCAAAGTCATATTTTCAGTCTGAAAGTCAATGTCACGAATCAAAGGTGAAAGCATCTCATTATCCAAATTTGACAAGACAATCATAGCCTCCTTGTTAGCACTCCACTTAACAAGTTTAAACCCACGGCTATCAAACAAAGCAATTGATTCATGAGTGATTTGCTGAGCTTCCTCTAAGCTATCAGCCGAAAATATAAAATCATCCATGTACATATTATTTGCAATATTGCAGAGAGTCAATTCACCAGCACTGCTGGGATTCTGCTCGATCATTTTCTTTATAGCCAAGCAAGCGATATACGGGCTACTCTTTATTCCCCAAGGGTGTACACAAAAACGAAATGGTACCATCCTACCATTTTCAAGGTCATCATCTTCAAACCACAATATACGAAACAAATCCCTTTGCGACTCAGGTAACTTTATTTGAAAGAAGCATTTAGTCACATCAGCCATGAGACCAAATCTACCAAGCCGAAATCTAGCCAAGACATCTACCAGAGGGTTTAACAAGTCAGGACCCGAAAACATTACATCATTAACACAAGTTCCTCGAAATTCAGACTTGCCATCGTAAACAATGCGCTTTTTTAATTGTGACGTCACAAAGTATGGTAAATACCATTCAAATCCCTTGACATTTCCTGCTTCACCCGCGCGCTCAATATAGCCATTAGATTTAAGATCTTTCATGGTGTCAGTAAGGAAATCACGAAGTTCAGGTTGTTTTAAAGCTTTCTTTCTTAAAGCAGCAGCTCTATCTGACGCCAACACAAAATTGTTAGGTAGATCAATATCTTCCTTCAACGGAACAGGTATCTCAAATCGACCATCTTTCAACTCAATATTCGGTTCGACAAGTTCTCTAGCCAAAATATCATTGCGAGACAATTCACAGGTTTCATTTTGCAAAGTCAAATCCTGAATGACTTTATTCAGGTCTGCTATTTCCATATCGCGAGACTCAATTTTACGCTGAAAGCCAGAGATGACATCCGACTCTGAAGACGTCTGCACTCTGCACACTTTAGCAACGCTTTCAACTAAGGGTGACTTACCACCACAAGCCAACCAACCGAGAGGAGTGAGCAAAGCATGCGGTTCACTACGATTGTCACCAACACGCTCTTCTTTTGCACACATCAAATAAGCGTTGTCGTTGCCAATCAGTACATCTACAGTACTACAATCATTCAAATGAAACATATTCACGTCATGAAAATGACGGAAACCACTTAAATCTTGTTTATGGGGTAAAGTTTTAACATCGTCAGCCCAAGCTGGGTTAACCACCGAGGTTATATCACAAAACAGTTCATCAGTCTCTAACGACTGGATGTTGAGTTTAACAAGGTCAGCACAAGTAGGTTTCTGACCAGCCAGAGTATCCATTTTAAACGACGCTTTATCATACGGTTTAAGACCAAGTTCGCACACCAAGTCACTCGAAACAAAGGTCAACTGCGAACCAGGATCATGCTGACAATACACCAACTTCGATTTGCCAGTCATTGGATTCAAAACACGAGCAGCAGTAACGCGGTTAAAGGCTGCTTTAACATTTCCAATCTTAACATTACGCACAGGAACTCTGGCACCAGCCTCATCTTTACCGACCAAATCCAGAGAATCACGTGACGTCACATAAAAATCATGCAGAAGAAAATAGTGTTTCCTATCGTTGTTAGGCCCACACTGACGACAGTTGTTTGCATGATTACAGTCCTTAACCATATGCTGGCGCAAACAGTTCAAGCATTTTCCAGCTTTCACAATGACATCTCTCCGACCTTTAGGTGTCAAGCGCAAAAATTCTTTACAATTAGACAAAAAATGATATTCAACTTGACCACGTGACGAACAACAAAAACATGCCGGTATGTCACTACGTCTGGCCACACCGCCGCGCGGTGCGCCAACAGCAGTCGAGTACTGCGAACTCCCTGAAATCACATTATCATGGGGTTTTACCGACGTCTGCCTAACCGGACATGAAGGCAATTTTCCTTTGCCAAACTTTTTAAAATGCTGCGACTCACCAGAATCGCCCATTAGCATAATGCTAAAATCAGTCGACTTGCGCGTTTCCTCCCGTACTACAAAATCAAACAAACTCTGAAAGGTAGGTTCCTCAGTGCTACCATACTGATCACCTAAAAAGTCAAGATAACGCTGCTTAGCGTCAAACGGGAGTCGCTTAGCCAAATCCAAAACAAAACGTCCTTCTAATTTATCACGCTGACCATAAGCTTTCGCGTAAAGCAAACACTGCGACAATTCATCTTTAAACTCTTTCAAATCACTGGAAGAGATAGAAGTCAATTTGCTACCATAGCGATACTTTCTAATTTCTGGTTCTGCGAAAAGACCTCCACGAACCCCAAAACGTTGGGACAAGCGAGCTAACGACATTTCTATCCTGTCTTCCTCTGACAAGCCAGGAGTGTCAGAAACCAAATTAGCAATCGTTTGTGCAGCTGTTCTAACACAAGCTGCTTGCAACAAAGTCAAACGAGTTCCCTTAAAGGGCGAAGCTGCCATCAAGGCCATAACACGATTTTTAAAGAAGACAAATGGCATATTATTACCATCGTAACCAATCAAGGCCGCCTTATCGAAGAACGTCCTACTATTTTGGTATTCAAAAAAGCAATCCTGCTGTTGAGAACTCGATTTAGCGGGAGAAGACAAGCTATATCCCTTAATGGGCTGAGTGGGCTCAGTCACATGCACAGCCCGATCACGATCCTCACATACGTTAAAATCAGGAGACACGATACGCCTCTCACAACCACCCAAATTACGTGTAGCTGGGCGATCAAAAACTAGCGGCGCTGAAAACTGTGAAGGGGGCAAAGCATTACTGCTAATGGCGGCCCCGTGACCTGTACGCTCTGGGGGAGGAGTTCGGTTGTAATTTGCAGACCTTGGCTCTACAGCCTTCGGAAGATCCTTAGCCGCGGCCCCGAGACCTCCTGAAACAGCTGGAAAACATGTGGATTGTACAGGTCCACTTACGGATTGAACAGGCGTGTGGAAAAGGTTAGGTAAATTAAACTGTGATTGATGTTCACTTCTGGAATGCCTAGAAGAGCCCTTCCTAGAGCTACGCCGGGAGCCCAACTCAGAACGATATTCAGCTAAAACTACCTCTTTACGTTGTTCGGCCCTCAACTGAGCGTCTTTGAGTGCGAACTCAGCAGCTCTAGCTTCGGCTCTCGCGGCGGCCTCAGCAGCTCTCGCTTCGGCCTCAGCAGCTCTCGCGTCGGCCTCAGCTCTCGCGGCAGCCTCAGCTCGTATGGCCTCAGCTCGTATGGCCTCAGCTCTTGCGGCAGCCTCTGCTCGTGCGGCAGCCTCAGCTCGTATGGCTTCAGCTCTTGCGATGGCCTCAGCAGCTCTTGCTTCGGCCTCAGCTTGGATCTGGAGCTCCTCTCGTCTTAACTGTAGGTTAATTTGTGCAACTATCCGTGACGAGCTCTCAGACATCCTAGTGCTTACATTTGAGGCGCTATCCTCAGGATGTATGTCAGCATCCAACCTATCTGACAACTCACTTTCTTTTTGTTCGAAGTTATTTTTTAACGAGTTAAATTCGGGATCTACCCTATCACGAAGTTCTGCCAAGATTGCAGAGTTAACAATTTTACTCAAAAGAGCATGGAAATGCCGTAATTCCTCTTCTAAAGTAGATAACTTAGATCTAAAAATTAACAGTTCCTGCTTATCACTCAAAGAACCTAGGGCTACAGAAAGTTTCCCAATTTGAGTCAAAATATCCCGTCTAAGATGCCGGGCCTCTCGAACTGACTTAGCCTCATCGTTAATGGGTCCCTCCCCAGAATGGCCTGCCCGACCGCAAAGAACATCATCAGGCTTAAACTCAGTCGAGTCGACGGCGGTCGAGTCCCTGTCGCCACCGAGTGTAGACATATTAAATGTTAGGGCTAAATTTAACAATTAAAAAATTAAGTTACACAAACACACAAAATTACAGTAGTTATAAAAAACTTAACTGCAAAGACCGTAAAAATACAAAAAAGAATTTAAATGCACGATACCGTAGCTGTACGAGTATGTGAAGTCCAAACGTCCACAAAACTTGCTTGGATTCTTCCACTTGAATCTTCAAGCACAGATGGATTGCCTTTAATCTTCTTTCTTGCCAATGAATGTCAAAGTTATTTTTTCTTCTGTACTAAACTGAGAAGAAATGTCTTTACTTTTTAGCTTAAAGTTCTTCAGTTGCCTACCGAGAAGAAATGTCTTTAATTTTCTTTGCTTCTTTAGACTACCAACCAACAAGATCTTCTTTTATTATTTCTTTGCTTTTGTAGCCTACCAACCAACAACTTCGTCTTTTATTTTTTATGGTCACAGCGGTAAACCATAATTTCTTCGTGGGAAAATTGTAACTTAAAGTTCCCGGATCCTTTCGTCTGCATATAATGACCGAAGAAACACACACTTGAACTTCTTTTCAAACAGTGTATTTCTGTAAAAATTAGCCCACGGCTACCAAAAACGAGGGGGTGCAACGCGTACACCACTTAAACTGTCACTACACAACAGATTACTTGGATAAAAGACGGAACTTTTGTCCAGCTAGCAAGCACTAAGCCAACAGTTAAATGTGCGGCCAACTTTCAAACAATCATTTTACGAATGACCAGAATAGATATCAATATCTCAAATTCACGTAGAAAGTAACTGTGACGCAATAAATGAAAGACAATTATGAAGTCATTCCAACAGGTGTTCAAGCTGATGTAATATTTCCTGTTTAAACAGGCCCAAACAAGTCCAAACAAGTTTGACACAAGTCTATGAACGATGGTGCAATTTTGGCACATTTTCTAGCAACTTCCATGACGTAATATTCAGTAGACTTGAACGGTTTTTATATGACGTTTGATTTGGTGAAAATTGTCGGGAACACCAAGAAATAATTATCTTGAAAAGAAGGGATACAATATTGACTACAATAAAAACCTCGCAATTTTAGTGTCAAAAACAAGTTAAAAAAAGTTTGACTGGCCAAAAAACAAGCAACCCGCAAACTGAAAAAAAGGTAGGCTACGCAAACTAGAAAAAAACAAGTCAAAACTTGCGGGATAACAGGGTTGGCAACAGTGTTAACGACTCTCACTGGCATGGTTTTTCTGAACTGTGTTGCTACAAAATTTTCCTTAATCCTTTAAAGTTCGAAAATCGGAAGGGGACTAGGTCGGATAGTAATCCGAAAACTAAATCTCGTAAATTCGTTTTGACGACGAAGTAAGTGAACAACAAAAAATGATTCAGCAGTTCTCCTAAATATCCATTAGCGAAAAACGAATTCGTTGCTTGCATAAAAAAGCAGTGAATAACGCGCATTCGATATTTATTTTTAAAAGGAATGGGTATAAGCATTCGATATTCAGAAAGCAACGAATAACGACAACTAGTCGTTACTTCCAACCCTGGCTAGCCTATATGGCTTTTTAATAGATTGAGTTTCGGTTTTAGCAGCATGACCATTGTTTATTTTACAAATGTCGGTACAGTACAAAAGACCTATTTTAGCCTGATGTTGCGGTTTGTCACAAGCTTTCGGAATATCGTCCTATAGCTCCTAAGTCATGTGCAACTGCACTGACGAGTCAATTTTGAAGCTGGCGCGTCGTCATGAGCCAGATCTTTTAAATAAACTTACTCAGTGGGCTTAATGCATAAGCGTGGATTTGATAATTTCAGAGAAACGGATGGAGGCATTCTGGTTGTGTTAATCTACAAAAACTAACTTTTCGAGATCTTGGGGGTGGGGAACGTTCAAATACTCGCGCCAGGCATTGCAACATTTTAAGTTAAAAAAATCTTGTAAAGTTAAGTAAACTTGTTATGATTCTACACGTATTTTGTGTAAGATTTAACAGAACAAGCGTTGCACGAGACTTATGGCTCTGATCACAAACCTAAGTTGTTTCCGACAGAACACAATGGTCCACTTGCCTTCGCTGACCAAGCCAAACATGGGAAGCTCTCGCATTAACGAGGGCATCGAATGTTGGAGCCCTGAGACTGTCGCATCCTTAATCATCGGCTTTTTCCTTCGGTGATTTTGCGTAACAGCCGAGTTTGTCTTGTTCAATTTGCCGTTTCTTTACACACCCTCGAGAAAAGTTCTGTTTGGTCAAATGGACATTTAACTCACACGATCAAGTGATAGTTACAATGCGGTATTAAATCAAGCAAAATCTGCTGTAATGTAATTACGTCACTGGTACTGTAATCTTGCTCTGACCAAGTCAAAATTCTATCGGTAAAAGACCAAACAATAACGGTACAAATTTTATTTATTCTGCAGGCGGCGTTCTCTTGGCGACCTGTCCAGCAATGCGATCAGCGTCTCTTTGTCCTTGAGAAGTAATTCGTCTCCCTCTGCAAAACATAATAGGTTAGCACGCCTTGCGAAACAGGTAGTGTGTTTCTCCGACTTCTTTTTAATTGAACAAAACAGTTGACTTGCTGTTAGTATTCAATGACTATTAAGCAGCGATTAAGTAGGATTAGCTCAGTGGTTCTTAACCTTTCCCAGAATGACTGAAAAGTAAGACACATGCAGTTCAAAACGTTGGCTAAAAAATTCCAGCAAACGAGCACAGCATCTTACGTCATTTTATAACCAACCAATCCCAATGATTTAACCACCACACACCCATCGGGACAAGTCTGACACCACTCTGGTTAAGAACTCCCAGATTACCCAATCTTGCCTCGCAAGCAACTACTCGCGACACCGGACTACGGCAAAACGGCTCACTTGAAATATATGACCGGTACGAGAAAGCCGATAAAAATCACAAAAACATCGCTTGTAACTTAGTGTGGAAGTAAACTATCTAAAAGTCTACCCAGCATTTGCATTTCGTGAAATAAAAATTAAAAATGTATCTTCTTTTTGCGCCATTTATTCAACTGCTTAATTCAAATCTGTGTATCAAAACATCACATCGTGGACTGCGGCATACAAACGAAACAGCTAGATCTAAACTTATATATAGGGCGAAACTTGGCCCTTGTTACAGACCGAGCTCTTGATTAATGCCAAGTGAGGAAGAAACAAATAAAAGCATAGAAGCAAAAATTGTAAATATCGCTGATGAAAATGCAACCTCACCCTCGTTCATCTTTAACGATCAACTTGATCCCTTCCAACGATTGGAGAGCTTTGCGTGCTACTGAGTGCGAGCCAAAACTGAAGTGGGCAGGCTTGGTCCCTCTCCGTTTTCTACCTGTAATACGAAACAAGATTCACTGAAGACAACCCAAAAGAACGAGATGTGGCTAACTAGCCATATATGGAGGCTTTTTATTGACGCTGTTTTTAAACTACCTGGAGTAAAGTAAAGTTTTTATTATTCAGAATTGCAAAGATAAAGGAGTTTGGAGGGTGTAAAGATGGTTGGGGCTTCATCTTTGCACCCTCCAAACTTCAATAATTTTACATTTGTTTGGTGTCAGTCTCATGGGGGTTAATTATCAACTAGTATAGATTACTGATATGCAAAATGGTAGTTCTGTGATGATTGGTTTGGGAGATAGCGGACATCAAAAATTAATAAAAAATTTTCAAATGTAAAAAATTTTAATTTTTGAAAAGTTCTATATTTAAAACTAATTGGAAATTAGCAATTTTGGTAGTAGATATGAAAACTAGGGCTGCTTCTTAATCAGAATACCAAATTTCAGCTTTGTAAATGCTTTAGATTAAAAGTTATGAAGACCCAAACATGGAGGAAAATGTACAATTGTACATGCGAACACATTTTGAGGGACCTTGGTGACTTTTGAAGGGCTGTAATTGCTAAACGTCTTGAGATAATGAGCTTAAATTTTTTTTGTGTTCATTATACATCAATATGAAACTTTAGTGTAAATTTCAAGAAAATCTAAGAGGGTCGAGCTTGCACACCCTGTTGAGTTGACAGGGAATGACCCATTTGTGTATTATGTGCAGCTTTCAAAGTCGGTAGCAACCTTAAAAATGCTTTCGATTGCCCTAAAAATTCGACAGGATTATTTTTTCAGGTATTGACACAATACAAGAGGGTGCCCCATTGAATTAAAAAAAAATCAATTTATGAATCACCCTACTGTACAGTGTACATGTACGCTTTTTAAAAAATGTCTTTTCAACAAAAAACAAACATGACCCATCAAGTACAGTATAACGCAACAACCCAGTCAGCAGTGATATTATAGCAAAGGAAAAACAATGCAGCACTGTTATGTTCAAGTGTGCGTCATTTATTGCAACATCAAAAAACCTTCTATTTAACATTATGCTGCACTTTCACCAACAGGTAGGTGAATATCTTTAAAGGGAGAATATTTGAAAGGCCACCATTATAAGCAACAACAAAAGTTAGATATGCTACAATTTATAGTTGGGTTCTGTCTTGCAATACAACAGAGCAGACTTTAACTTTAGTTAAAAAATTGCACTAGTAATAGAAAATCACATTTTTGAATTAGTCTTGCTCAATAAATAAGTATAAAATCAAGGCATTGTGAAATGCTACTAGAAAGTGTGAACAAAGCACCATTTGAGAGTCACCCCAGACAGCACATCATTCATATTTTACATTAATTTAATGTGGAAAACAGCTGATGTGCTGTTGGAACTGTTGCATATAACATTAATAGAAAAACAAACCTCCATAAATTCTAGCCAGAGACTTGATACCCAATCCATTGTCCATGTAAACACGTCGAAGTATAGAAGCGCATCGAATATAATACCAATCTGCGTCGCATGGTGCCAATTCTTTGTGAATTCCAGTTTTAACAATTTCACTCCATTCTGGCACCTTTAGCTTGCCTGCCCTGAATGGAAGATGTATTTAGAAACATCATATGAATGTATTCTTATAAAAATAGCTATACACTGAATTTGCATATAGCCTTTTATTAAATTTCTTTATCTGGGAGATCATGAAAGAGAGTGTTTATTGTATTATATGTCAAAAAGCTCAAATTTTGCATGTGTTCTTAGAAAACACCAAAATATCTATGACCACAGCACCACAAAACAACATATATATATATCTTTTCAACTCATATTTAGCAAAATCTAAAATTTGGGTCAATTTTAAGTTGAAGATGACCAAGTTTCAACTTTTCTTTTTTCAAGATCAAGATGCTGTAATTTAAAAATTAGCCAACTAAAACCAATCTTATTTAGTTGAAGTTTGAGTAGTAATTTATTTAAGTTGCATAGTTAATTTGCTTGGTTATTAGAACATTAAAATTATAGGTACATTTTTCACTTGACTTACTTTTTTAAATGGGCAGCAAAAGCTATTACAAAGTCTTGCTGATTGACGTCTTTAACACTGCACATCTGTAAAGAAAAAAAGAAAAATTAAACGAATATATAACATTATGATCCCGAAATAGATGAAAAAAATGCAACAGCCCCAAAGTTGCTAATATCAGTTATAGCAAACAGTTTTTAATTTTCCCTTAAAAAATATAGCAGCATTGAAATCGCTAATCGAAGTTTGGCAAAATGTTTTAATCTTCTCAAAGATTGCATCTCCTTTATTCCAAATGGTCATGAGCCATCACTGGAATTTCTAAACGAAACTATGAAGTCACAGAAAGTCATTCTTATTTCGTGTTGTGTCATAAAAATTGGTTTTAACTATTTCCTACAAATAAAAGATTTTTAATGCTTCCCGACAACATTGAAAATTTTTCAAGAAAATTTCAATTGGTGGCTTGCAACAGATGTTGCCTTAACATATGCAATTGTTGTCCAAAAACACACCACATATGTTGTGAACTGTTGAATAGGCAGCTTCCATTATCAAACAATGCGAGCTTTACTTTCGCAGTGTGCGCTTGAACAAAGCATTTTAAGGCGCAGCTCTCGTCTCTATCTATTCAACAGTACTTTATGTTTGTAAAAACTCTGTTTGGCGACTTTGGCACTACTGCATACGATACTTTCTCCTTTTAAAGTAAGAAATAAGTTGCATCACAATTAAACAATAATGTTGAGATTATGTAATTTGTTACTTAAATGTATTTTTCGTACTCTCTTGAAAAATAGAACTTTGGTTGGATGCAACTTAGTTTGTACCCTTAAAAGATCGAGAGAAAAACTTGAAAGCCGAAGTCGCTGATTGCAGTTTCCGCAAACAAACAAAAACTCTTAGGATCATTACCAGAAATTTTAAAATGTTTGCGGAAACTCCGATCAACCTTAACCCTTTTAAAATGTTTGCAGAAACTGCGATCAGCAACTTCGGCAAACTCTTAGGATCATTACTGGAAATTTTAAAATGTTTGCGAAAACTGCGGAAAAACGGTTCTATTTTTTACTTTCGATCTTTTCAGTTTGTTTGTTTGCGGAAACTCTAATCAGCGACTTCGGCTTTTTTAATTTTTTTCTCTCGATTGTTTCCTAACCCTAACCACTTTTAAAATGTTTGCGAAAACTGCCATCAGCGACTTTGGCAAACTCTTAGGATCATTACCAGAAATTTTAAACTGTTTGCGGAAAAATGGAAACTGCGAGGAGCGACTTCGGTTTTGTTCTATTTTTTTCTCTCATCTTTTTAACTTGTTTGTTTGCGGAAACTGAGATCTGCGACTTCGGCTATTTTTAATTTTTTTTTCTTGATCTTTTCCTAACCCTAATCCTTTTAAAATGTTTGCTGAAACTGCGATCAGCGACTTCGGCAAACTCTTAGGATCATTACGGGAAATTTTAAAATGTTTGCGGAAAAACGGAAACTTCGATCAGCGACTTCGGCTTTGTTCTATTTTTTCTTTTGATCTTTTCAGGGGGAAAATTTCAAAATGTTTGCGGAAACTGCAATCAGCGACTTTGGCTTTTTTTCCTCAACCTTTTCAGTGTACGAACTAGGTTGCACCCACTTTGGTTGAGGGCTTGTCACAAAACAAAAAAAGCCAAGTGACATCATAGCCACATTTAACATTTTTATTTTGTATACCGTACTAATAAAAATGACAACTTTAATCGAACATTTTTGACATTTGCATGTGATCTACATCATTTGAACATGTAGAAGCATGATTAGTCAATTAAAAGTAAATTTAAGAAATGGCAACTTTTACACTTGTACGACGAAATAAATACAACACACGTGCCCACTGCCCAGTTGTTGTTTCCTTGGTGTTTGTTCTCTGTTTTTGGTTGTCTTTAGTAGTATGGTATTCAATTTTTTTTTTCACTGTATGAATTAGCCGGATGCAACCTAATTTGTACCATGAACAATTCGTACCTTGAAAAGATCGAGAGAAACAATTAAAAAAAGCCGAAGTCGATTATTGCAGTTTCCGCAAACTTTTTTAAATTTTTCGCAAACAAAAAAAAAACTTTTAGGATCATTACCAGAAATTTTAAAATGTTTGCGAAAACTCCGATCAACCCTAACCCTTTTAAAATGTTTGCGGAAACTGCGGAAAAACGGAAGCTGCGATCAGCGACTTTGTTCTATTTTTTTCTCTCAATCTTTTCAGTTTGCGGATACTGATACCTAACCAATAGGCTACTCCGATACCCCAACCTTTTTTAAATGTTTGCGGAAACTGCAATCAGCGACTTTGGCTTTTTTTTAATTTTTTTACTCGATCTTTTCAAGGTACGAACTGACGGTACGAATTAGGTTGCACCCGAATTAGCCTATGTAATTTATCATACCGTATGAAGTGAAAAGGCACTATTGTGCTTGCAAAACCATCATTATTATTACTCTTTTGGCAACAATGTGCAGTTTGTTTTAATAGCTTATTCGGTTAAGCAACTGATTGCAAACAATGTACAATAACAAGATTATGGAATAGCAGCTCACTCTCAGACTTTATTAACATACCGAATACAACTCTACATCACTTAGTGGATAGGTAATTTACAGACAAGCATAAGTTTCACTCTGTTAATCTTAGTGACTGGGTCTTGTCAGATAATCAAAGCCTCTACAAATATATGAAAGTAAAGAACTATGACTATCTCGCAAGGTTGAAGATTTACACATCCAATTCAACTTGGATGAACATGCTCTTGTTTAAGATACAACTGCAAGTATTGCTGTTCAGAAATAAGCGCTGAACTAAAATCATAATTGTCAACAAACCTCCGACAACTTAAGAATCACACAGCTCAAAATAAACAAAAGTATTTCCATAAAATGGAAACACCAGACGTACCTTTCAACAGCAACGTGCCAAAACCTAAAAAGACCTTCTTTCATAAATCGACTTGTAAAGTGCAAACTGAGAATTTTATTTTTATTTTGAAAAGGAGTGCATTTTTCATAAAAAAAAATTAAGAGCCCTAAATGAAGATGCAAAACTCGTGTTTAACAAACTCTTTAAAAACTAAATTGCGTTATTTTCAGTGCTATTGAATGATTGCTTTCGTTTTTACTGCTATTAAGTTACAACGGTCTAATTTTTAGAAAAGTTTGCTTTAGTTTTTTGCTTCTCGCGTTTGTTTAAAGTCGCCTAGGCGGTAAAGTTTTTGCTCTTCAGATATAAATATATAAATTATAATTAAGAAAAATTTAGGAGAATTGTTAGATTTAGAAAAATTAAGAAAGAAATTTAATTGTGGTCATTTCAGTCGCAAAATTTTTGAAATTGATGAAGAACTCACAAAGAAGGGACAATTCAAAGAAACCTTGATTTAGGCTAGCCTGCAGCTACCAATGAATTCGGCAACCTTTTGTTATTTGCATTCTCTGAGTTAGATCGCTCATAGATAGCCACTTTTGTTATTGAACTTTAAAGACAAATTAAACAGAAGTCACAAGAAATGTTTTGGCTTGCTTTATATTCCACCCAACCGTAGTCAACCTTCATTTTCACCAACCAAGTTCAAATCCTGCCCAGGCTTAGTGCTGTAACCATCGAATTAGAAGAAGATTGTTTATGACTACCAAATCAAATTTTCAAAGGATTGAATGAGTAGGCTACTGTTTTATTGTACTGTATGTTGCAACTTCGTTTTTGTTTAATTTTCTTTTGTTGGTCAATAGTTTGAAGTTCTGCACAATTTTAGATTGATAGGAATGTAATCAGCTCGGTCTGACTTACTTTATAATTTTTGCCTAATTTTCATGCTTTATAATGCAACAATAATATTTTTGAAATTTTGACCTTACGAGCTGTTCGTTCTCTTGTTTTCTAGATACGCTTCATTTTTGCGCGGGGGCTCCCGATCTCAAAGTTCCCCCAGCCCCCCACCCCATCAGCTAAACCCGGGCCTGATTCTAGCGTATCTAGATTGCTATGGTACTATTTTATGATCGACCAGGGGAACATTCGTTTTGATATAGGCTACTGCAAATTAAAAGTTGAAAAAATTCAACACAATCACATTGTAAACAGTGACACTTTTATCGAAAACTTTTGTACAAAAGCAGTAGCCTATATTGCTGTTTTTCATATTTTTATGTGACCAAAAATCTCAGTAGCCTAAGATCTTATATTCAGATAAATCAAAAACACGCTATGATGTTTATTGTGCGATTTTTTTTGCATTTTTTTTTTTATCAGTAGGCTGTTTCATTTCTTTTTTCGAGTAATCATTAAATGATCTGCAACGTCAAGCTTGAGAATTTTTTTTTGTCAATTTCACCTTCGTGTAGGCTACAACAAAACAGCTATGAGTTTGGAATACTCTGAATTTTTTTTTGAGGTAATTATTATGATTATTAAACGTTTATTTCAGACATTACGATCCATATCAAGCGAAAAGAACAATTTAACAAATTCTCTTGAAGCATACCAAATTACTGGAGATGCTAGGTAACATTGGAAATGATGATAAGGATCTACGTAGCCTATTATTCAAAACCTTTACCTAGATCAAATTGCAGCATTGAGCAATAAAGGTCAATCACATCAGCGATTGGAACCCTTTCCTTCCCAGCGTTGCCGTTCGGCAACACAAAATAAAATAAACAAACAAAAAAAATTTTTTTTGTTTTTTAAAGTCATTACTACCCCCATGAAAGCTTTAGAAAAATTTTCCCGCTGCGGGAAAATAATTCGGGAAGGAAAGGGTGGCGTTAGACATTGATTCATGCTATCCCCAAGCTTTTTTTCATTACACAATGAGATCATCCTTCGATGTCTTGAAGATGAAGCCGGCGTAAATGTTGGGGGAACTAACTTTAATAACCTGAGATATATTGTTGACACGGTCTTGGTGGCTGATTTGGAAACAAAGCTACAAAATTTGTTGAATCCTTTACTTCTTTCAAATGCAACTAAACAAACAAAATTTGTCCGCCACGTTAGCTCAGTGATTACGCGCCCGACTCAAAATCACGTGGCGCAAGTTCGGGTGTGCATTTGAGCAACGCACTTTCAGTACTGCTTTCCATTCAGCGGCACCTAGTGAATGGAGTAATTCTCCGGCAACAACACTTCAACAATCGGAAAACTTCACTCTGCCAATCTCGGTAATCGGCCCTGAGTCAAGAGCCTCTAATACAAGTATGCGAAACTACCAGGAATAACCTATTGAAGATAAAGATTGAAAACCAACCGACCAACCAACCAAAAATCTGGTAAAAATATCAAAGAAAATCAACATCAATTTTTAGGACACGTGCTGCAAAAAAAAAGTTAGAACGTCTCTCTAACACAGGCAAAATTGAAGGGAAGCGTGGCCAAGGCAGACAAAGATTAACTCATTTAAACCAACAAACCGACAAAACCAACACCAACATATTCCTAATCCACATAGCAAACAACAGAGAATCTTGAAAACTTTTGATGCAAGAAGCAATCAAGCAGCCAGCAAGCCAGACTGGGGCCCAATAAAAGTTTAAGTGGGCATTTGGCTCGTGGGCACACCATGTGGGTTGTTTATGGATCACAAATGGGTTAACACAATAAGTCCAGCTTTTAATGGTTGTTTAATTAATTGCCCAAAACTGAGCACCATGTCTTAATTACAATTATTTATTATTTTCTTTTAGTTTGAAAAAGAAAGTAACAAACATGAGCATTAATGTGGATTGAATTTGCGCAGCCCAGTTGTAAAATCACCCAAACATGGGTGGTAAGTGGGTTGCTCAATATTAAAAACATGTTTTTTACATTTTTTTTTTATATTGGCTCTATAAAAATAACTTTTTCAGTGTTGTTTTGTACTGCCAATAATCATAGCAAGGGTTAACGTGAAATCTTATGTGGGACGTGGGTTCAGTATGGGCAGCCCATTTGCAGAACAACAATTTGCAAAATTTAATCTGAGTTAAATTTCCCACATTAGTTCAGAATATTAGTAGCCTAATTTAAATTATAAGGACAACATAGATATAATATAGAGCAACACACGTGTGCATGAATAAGTAGTTGGATTTGCTGTTATTGGGTGAAGTAGTGCAGAGATGTACGTATACGCCGCAAATTCTACGCCGTGGACTTGCGGCGTAGACTTTTGTTTACGCTAACGTTTACGGCCACATTTTTTTGGATAGTTGTCGCTTGAGGCTACGCCGTAAAGTTTTCGCGGTTTTTTAGCGCATAGCGTCAACGCATACTTTTTAATGTCGTTTTTTTGCTACAACACGCCAATACCTTCCAACACTGCAGTTGAAAGAATGTTTTCAATGAGCAAAGACATATTGAAACCAAAACGCAGCAAAATGTCAGATGAACACTTTCAGATGCTTGTGTTTCTTCGTGGAAATTCAAAATAAAACTTGTTTGTTTCGAATGGTTTATACCGTGTGAATGTTTGGCACCTAGCAAACAAATGAGTTTACGCTAGTGTAGGCTATGCACTGACGCCGCCAACTTTTTTTACAAGTTAGGGAAAAGGAAGGTGATTTGATACATTTTTGACCTTATGAACTTTCAGTTGCAAACCGCCTGGCCGAGAAATCTACATTAAGGCTTCCTGAAAAAAGTAGGCTTTTTGGAAACTTTATGAATAAATTTCAACGTTCTATCTCAATTACTTTTTCTCATATTGATAACTAAAATATCTCACATACATGTATCAAATCACCTTCCTAAGAAGGTGATATGATACACTCTAAAGGTGATTTGATACAGTTGCAGTCGAAGTTTAATTTTTGCTGTTACGTTACGCTTAGGCACCTGATTAATGCACACTAAAGATTTTGAAAGGTCATACACGCTTACAATACACTTACGTAGCTAGATAGACAATTTAGGGGGGGGGATCAACTGTTAAGGGGGGGGGGGGGGGGATATTTTACTTAATATTGGAAATAAAAAGTTTGTGTAAACATATATCGATATAGGTCTAATGCAGCCAAACAGCAATGAAACGTCATTCAACATGTAATGCAACGACATTAAAACATTGAAATAGTATTATAAACCCATTTGGGGTTGAGGGCAAGATAAAGTTTTAGGTGCTGAGATTGCTCCCCGTGGCTACTTCCTGGTTCCAACATCTCATACACAAGAAAGAGACAAATATAACAATTTATTACAAGAAAAAAATCAGAAGCATTATGCAACCACTTTTAGTTACAGAATTGTCTTTTTCTCAATAGGCTATAAGGAGGAAACCGAAAACAGTTTTATGGTGCAGTAAACAAGAAAAGTTTTCGAAGAAACCGTCTCGTGGGTAACGATTGGCAAATCTGGTTGCATTAGGATTAAGCCAAACCCAGGGTATCAAAATTGAAATTAAACCTTAACAAAATAAAAAGACGTGTTCTCCTCAGGACCATCAGCACTCTTAATAACGCACCATGGCCGATCTTCATAGCAACTGTCCATACAAATCTTAAATATATCAGCTAAAGCTATGTGGGCTAATAAAGCTATAGCCTAAATATATGTTGTTTATTTGTTTTTGTTTATTTTTTTTGTTTGTAACATTTTCTTGTTTTTATTTCTTTGTATATCTTAAATTTTTTCTGAAGGTGTTGCGACCGTGCCAAATTTCTTTCAACTCAATAACTTACTTCGGTCACAAGCACGTTTTAACGTTCGCGTTTTGTTGCTTCTACCTTTTTCTTGACCTTTGCTTTGTTGATGTGTATTGTTTTTGACATGATGGTCAGAAATAAAAAACAACTGAACTGAACTGACGTGATTTGCAAACCCCAGTTTGTTTAATTCCTTTTTTGTAATTTAAAATGGAAACACAAGGTTGCTGACGTAAAAAAATTTGTCAATTTTTCGATCTCTTTTGAACAAACGTGCGAAGGAAGATGGTAAGTTGTTATATCTTATGGAATCATCATGAACTTAACAGCTGTAATTTTTCTCGAAAGGCATTTTAACTTGGTTTATGTATTCAAATCATATTTCACTTTAGCTTGCAAAACAATTTTGCAGTTTTTTTCTCAACAGCATCGGTTCAAAGTTTTTGCAATTCCTCAATGCGAAAATTGTCATGGGCGTCTTCGTTCGTTGCACGTTCTTCCGCTTTGATGCAATAACTTAAATGTAGCAATAACATACATTTAATATACCCCCAACGTCGCGTAGTTTCACGGGGCGACACCCGGTAAGTCGAATGTGTGTGTTGGTTCTTTGGCAGAAGTGCATTCTGTCAATTAATTTAAAGGTATGCTGTCTATGTGTGTTTTGAAAAGTGGCATTAGAATTAATTTTACATCTGCTTAACTTTTACAGTTTTGTGTTTGATACATTTCTATAGTTAAAAATTAAAAAAGGGCATTGGCTATTTAACTGGCTCCGGTCTTTTAATGTGAAACACTATTTGACCGGTCATGACATATTCTTTTTTCTTTTTCAAAGCAAAAGACGAAAAAAAGTGCCTAGATATAACATCTAAATTCTATTGTTTTATTCAACTGAGTCGGCGGCGCATGCGATCTTTCTTGGGCTGGTATCACCAAGAGTATGAGTCCGATACTACACATGAGCGTTTTGTTTTAAACTAAAATTGCCTGTTAAAATACACTGCCTAAAAGTTAACATTGATGAAACCATTTTTTAAAAGAAGTATTGTCACTTTTTGCAGCCATCGAAGTAACTTGCTGAGAGCAAAAATGTAATGCACCGTTCGGCAAACACGGTCACTTCCTCTTATAAATTAAAATTATTCTAACAAGCAAAAAAACTCTTCCGGGTGGTATCAAACTCATTCTCCCGGGAGCACCAGCCTAAGAAATATCGTACGCACCACTGACTCAGTTGAATAAAATTGTTGAATTGAGAAGTTATATAGGCACTTTTTTTCTCTCGTCTTTTGCTTTGAAAGAGAAAAAGAATACATCATGACTGGTCAAATAGTGTTTCAGATTAAAACACCGGAGCCGGTCAAATAGCCACTGCCTTAAAAAAAGCAACCTGTATAAGATAACGTTCGATGTATTAGGTGTGTAAAGCTATAATGACAAAGGCTTGTTGTAGGTCTCCCGTTTAAAGAAGACTAGAAAGGCTCGAGGCCATGTAAGCCATGGTCATGGACGTGTAGGTGTGTTGATCGTTTATGACTTAAACATGATAACCTAAAGCTGCTTTTTGAGCTTTAAGTTGTCAAGCTTTTGAGCACAATCATTCTCAGCAAGATTTAATAATGTGAATAATGGTCCCTACCATGTACAACTAATTAACATTGGCATGGAACCTGCTATGTTTCTAATGCCATTGGCATAGCTGTTATAACTACTTCACTTTGTACTAGTGTGTAACTACAGTTAAAAGTTGCAAGGAAATATAGCCTCTACCCTTAAAATATTCTACAAGCAAATCAAAATGTCAAAAGTTATAGTGGCTATTGTTGCACAATCTTCAGTTTCTCTGACTTTGCACATGCAAAATCATTGTGCATTCAAATTTTACAAAGGTTTTGTGGTAACTAGCCATTTACTGAGGCTCGAAAGCAGAACTTTAGCTATTTCTGCCAAAACATTCCAGGCTATCATTTTTTATGGTAAAAATCATTTAATGAAACTTTTACAGGAAAACACAGAAAGCATCCTGGAGGTCGTGGTAACGCTGGTGGACAACATCACCATCGCATTAACTTTGATAAATAGTGGGTATCATTGTGTCTTATATTTTGTGCATGTAACACTTTGATTTGCTTGCTGCGTTCAACCTTTGCTTATAGTGTTCCCAGAGACTTCATGTAGTTTGTTGGGGTCAGAATAAGCATACAATAACTGAAGCTTGGCACGGTGTATTACTTATGCGTACAAAAAGTAGTATGTCACTGTACTTAAGCTGTCATACACTTCAACTGACTAGAAAAGACTGATACAGATTTTTCACTGATAATTTCAATTTTTTAAAGTTAGTATGCTAGTTACCGTGTCACTTAATGATTGTATTATTTAGAATTGTATAGTGTATTGTCATATATACTAGGTAATTCTATAACTTTTGTTCAGCCATCCTGGTTACTTCGGTAAAGTTGGCATGAGGCATTTTCACTTAAAGCGAAATCAGTATGCTTGCCCTATCATCAACCTTGACGTGTTGTGGACTCTTCTCCCTGAATCAACCAGGAAGGAATACGAGAACAGAAAAGATGCCGCTCCAGTGATTGATGTTGTGAAAGCTGTACGTCTAGTTATATAATTTTTCATCTAGAAAATATTAAAAAGTTTTCTCACTAAAGCTTTTGCATAATTAAGTAGATTGGTTGTGTTAAACGTTTTGTAAAAGTAATTTAGTTTCTGACTCCAATTGTTTTAAGTGATTTGCTTTACAGAAAAACCACTGCATGATAAATTGAGGCCCACTGCAATCTTGAAATTTGTACGACCTATAAGTGTGGGTTTTGTTTTCTACTTGTGCCTTTATTTCAGGGATACTACAAAGTGCTGGGAAAAGGTGTCCTTCCAAAGCAGCCAGTGATAGTGAAAGCAAGATTCTTCAGTCGTCGTGCCGAGGAAAAGATCAAAGCGGCTGGTGGCACTTGCATCTTGGTTGCGTAAATTTCCGCAATAAATTACTTTAACTTGCGTCATTTGAGTTTGTGGTTGGGTTAGAATTAGGCTTAAACAGTATTCGTGCAATACCGTACTCCGTATTTAATTAAAAGCGTTTTTCGGCTTAAATTTAACCTCCACGTATTCACACAAATGACTGGTAGTCGGACCGCTGGTGCATGCGAGTAAATTTCAGCTACTGCCACATCTAGCATCGGACTTGGTCATCACTTACTAAATTGCTACATGCCATGTTTCATCATTTACCTATTTCAGCCACTTGCTGAAATGTCGCCAGCTCGTATGTCAGTTGCCGAACTGCAAGGGGTTTAGTTCACAACTGCTGTGTCGTAGATTCCTGATTAGGTTTGGCAGCAGGTACATATTATGGTTTAGTCTACAAAGGGAAAGTGGTTCGTCGCAGAAGTATCGAGCAATGAGCCACCTTTTCCGGAGTAAATCTCACAAAGTATAGTCATTTCTGTGAGGGACACCATATTAAATGACCCCCAAAAAACGAAAAATCCATGATGTCATTTTACACGATTTTATGCATTAAAGACAGTCTTGAAGGGCAAGCATCACTCGTGGAATGCTTGCTCAAGAAAAAGTCATTAAACACGTAACATCCGTATATACAGTAGAACTCGGTTAATCCGAATGAAGCTGGAAGTACAAATGAGCATAGCCGTAGGAGAGTAAAACATTTTGGGGGGGCGAACAAAATTTGCCCAAATTTTTCAAAGTTTGCCCAAATTTTATCTTTGCGTAAATATTTCAAAGCCACAAAATTACTCACAATCTCTGAGGTAGTGCATTTAATAACTCTACAGGCATCAACTTGGCCATGTACGAGAACATAGGCTACAACAGCAAAACAAGGCTAACTTAACTTTAACGTGCATTCATAGACCTGTCTGTGTCCCAATTAAATAAACGATCAAATTGAAGCACTCTTATGTGGCACAAAAATATATATTAAGCCTAGCTGGATTCAACAACAATTTAAACTGACTTACAGCAATAACCGGGTAACAATTGATGAATATCCTTGTCGTCAGATTATTTGAAAATCTCCAGCCTAACTTCACTAAAACTAAAGGCCAGACAAAAAGTAGCTCAATCTTTTCAATATAAAGATAGTCCAAAGACTCAGTAGTGTATTTGTAAATTTGCATTGAAAAAAATCTAGAATGACAACCTATGTACTTATCAAACCAGTAACATTAAGTTACTTAATCCATGCTACTTCAAACACTATAGCCTAAAAAGAATTTGACAGTTTATGATGCTATGCACATCAAACTTGCACCTTTGAACAAAACTACTTTTAATATCACAAATATTGATATCATATTACAATGAAATCATACTCAATGTTCTTACAGAACGTCATTAGAATGATATTCTTACTTCATAATGAAGCAGCTACTCAAATTGCAAGCACTGAAAAAAAGCGACTCCCAGGTAGTAACTTCAAGCTTAATCCTTGCCACAAAATATTACAGACCACATTACCAACAGCACTATTTACATTGCCTGATGCATCAACTGCATGAATTGGATGACAAAACATGAACAACATAACATGTGTTTTTATATTTGATTGTTGTTGCTCTAATATTGATCATAGATAGTAGGCTAAATAGCTGAGCATATCAACCCCTGGACTAGCAAAGACAAACAGCAGTTTAAACAAAAAACTTCTTTACATATAGAAAACAGTTAAACAGTAGCCCACAAATTACATGAAACTAAATGCTGGAAAATTTACAAATTGTTTTCATTTAATATACTTTTTCACTTTGTGCAGGCCTATGCGGTAGTTCGTTGCCAAGATCAAATGCTCACAAAAGTGGTGTATATGTGGCCTCACAACTGTTGATTTTTAGAGTTTATAACAAATGCTTAACTTGTTTGGCCATATCTAAAAATGATAAGCTATCTTTGTAGTATTTAAGTCAAGTTTTGTGAGCATAGCATAACTCATGATAAGATTAATTTATCCAATAACTAGATAATTTTGCTCAAACATTTTACTAACAACTACATTAGTACAAGAATCCAGTAGGGTTTCAAAATTCTACCAATGAAGAAATGTAAACTAGTGTGTATACTGTATATCCTAATAAATATCTGTAATAAGCTTACCTCAGCTCGCCAAATACATTATTTTACATTTACTTTCTTCAGATAGTGAATTGAAAGTTACATTCTGCCCAAATTTCTATACCATATACAAAAGTTTTCAAAATTGTTGATGCTACATTTGCATTCAAAGAAAAATGTTAATGTATTTCATACAAAGTGCAACACAATAAAGTCACTAAACTGGTAAAATGTTGAAAACTCATGGTAAGAATTAACGAAGTGGCTATTTTTACACACTTGTTGCCATGGTTGCTTGTGAAAGGTGTTGCCAGAGTTAGGATTAACTTTTCTCAAATTATGGCAAAATTCCTTATCTGGCAACCACAGCGAAGAATTAATTCATTCAAATAACTAGATATTTTTGCCCAAATGATTTTTACAAACATCTACATCACAGTAGTAAGATATTGAGGAAAAACCCCAAAAAACTCTCATAAAGTTACCAGTAGGCTACCCAGCAAGCCTTTAAATCTTATATATCTAATGCAGGTGCAGCCTATGTTTTAGTGAAAATCAGTGATAAAGTTACATTTGTTTGCTAACTGTGCTCTTTTACAGTTACTTTTTGCAGTTTTAGTATCGAAATTTATCATTTAAATGCCCAGATTGCAATACCACATGCAATTGTTTCCAAAATCGATGATAATGCATTTTACATTCATTGAAAAATATCAATGTATCTCATAAATTATAATAATTATATAAAGTCTATAAACTGGTGAGACTTCGAAACATCATGTTAAGATTGATTTGTCCAAATAACTTGACATTTTTGCCCAAATTAGCGACATTTTTTTTTCAACGGGGGAGCGACCGCCCCCCCATCTCCTACGGCTATGCAAATGAGTCAGGCTTGATAGAACCGTCATCGGTTAATCCGGATGGAATCGCTGGTTAAATCGAATACGGATTAAACCGAGTTTTACTGTAGTTATAACGGTATCAAGCTGAAAGGTCTGTTGTTAACCAGAGTTGGATAATTATTAATTAATTACCGATACTCATTTTCATGTACGGTACCGGTAACTAAGACTCTGTTTTCGTCATTCATTTTGCTTTAAAGAAGTCTGGTCTTCATCCGGAATCAGGGTCCACCAGTTGTCTACAGCGACCCCTCCATCTCTATTGGCATCTTCAATTTTCACGTTTGTCGTCATTTTTCACGGTGTCATCCCACATTTTCGTTGGTCTTTTTTCTGACACTACCTTATTCCACACTCGCTTTGTCAAATTGTTTTCATCTTTTCGTTTAAGATATCCATTGTCCAACCCAGGCGCGGATCTATGGGGAGGGGACCGGGCCCCCCCGAAATTTTGTGAGAAATTGTTGAATGGTTTGACATGCTTCTAAACAGCTGATATTAGTCCCACAGCGGACTTACACCCCCCCCTTTGGCACGCGTGTGACGTCACGATATTGAGAATGATGCTTTCAGTCTCCATGTCTCTAAAACAAAGTTTACCTAATTTTAAGCGAAACTGCATTAAAAGAGCGAGTTTTGCCAATACCAAACATTCAAACATCTCAGCCAGGAATTAGCAACAAGAAAACATAGAGACGTAGCTTTAGACTATTACCGAAAAAATGCCGAAGAAAACATGATCTTATCCTTTTGCTATGCCACCGGACAGCATCATTTTACAGGAATATTTATACCCATATTTTTGTTGAAAATGCTCTCAGAATGCACCAAATTCAAAGTACTTTTTCAAAATTTTCTGGGGGAGGCCCTCCGCCGCTGGGGGTCGCCTTTGGCGAACACGCCGTCGGGCTTCGCCCGCCGTCAAAACCCACCAAGTTCCTGGCTACGCCACTGATTGTTCATATCTGTTTTATCTTACTTTGTAATTCATTTTCTAATTTTCTGCTCCACCCCCAAAAAAAACTCCTAGATTCGCGCCTGGTCCAACCCTTCTCAGATGATACCACCCAAGTACTCTTATCCTCAACATCAATCCACTTAAATAAGACATCATTTTTGATTTTGTGGAGTACGTAACTTAAGACTCTGTGTAATGTAATTTCAAAAACTTTTGGAAGTTATTAAAACCTACATACAGTACTTGACAATTTAATTTTTGTAATTGAAATGTGTAATTAATTACATTTGCAAGTGGGTTAATTGTAATTTGAAAATTTTAGAACATAATAATAATTAATGTACCTAATTGAAAAATTTGATGGTGTAGTTATTGAACTGAATCTGTAATTGATCCAGCTCCGGCACCTCCAAATATGCTTCTCCCACTTGGTGCTGCAGCGTTCACACAACTAAAGTTGACATTGCCTTCAATGCTACTTGCTTCTACCTTTTACTGTGTTGACATGTATTATTTGCTGTGATGGTCAGAAACGCAAACAACTGAACTGGTCGCCCACGCCCAACTCTCATTGACTTTCTACCGATACTATCAGGCATTGACCCAGCTAGATTGGGGAAAATCATGCCCACGCAATCTGATTTTACAAGCTACATCAACAGACGACCATCTCCTTAACCAGATGGTCCTGAACTCGCAATTCTGAGGCCTTCACTAGTATTAAAATTTCGACGCTCCTTTTTGGCTGCACCTGCCTATAACCACAACGCGAAGTTTGAAACAGTGATCGTGGGAGTTGCGAGACCAAGTCAGTTCAGTCCTGCCCATCACCAAAGGTGCAGAGCTACCTCGGAAGGAAAGGGTGAAGCTCAACCAAAGTGGGCCCGTTTAATATACTGCACTGGAATGGGCTATTTCAGCAGCAAAATGTTTCAATAGGGCCCAACCGACCGATCATCTTGTGGCTCAGACTGTACAGCACATTATCTATCAATGTGCTGACCATGGGATGAATTTGTAGACCTCGCAGCGCTTGAATAACGAACAATTTCACTGGCTCCTGAATGTGGAAGAACGTTCCCTGCGGCGGCTTCACACACAAGTACAAATATCGTGCAATCAATATTGTTTATCAATTTTGAGTACAAACGAAAAAAACAAACGTCCATGCAAAGCACTCTAATTTGGACTTTTTCTGCGACTCGACTTTCCAACGCAGTTATCGGAACAACATGTGAAGATCAAATGCTACAATGTTGATGCATGAAGAGTTGAAGACGCAGTGGTAAAAAGTAAGGTTTCTTTTAAGATACGTCAGAAGACACCTCGGTTTGATCTGACTTGATTTCGGAAGATTTACATTCGGTTGGGTTTGCTGATGATGACGTACAAGTGCTAAATGCCATTGGATCTGTCGAAACGCCCACAGGTTGAGCATGTGTGGTCACGTGATTCACAGGTTCAGATAAAGCATGACACAAAACCTCTGCTGCACAAACGTCTGGAAGTTCAGCTTGCAAAGCGTTGTCTGCAAGTGACGCAGTTGTCTCGAGTGACGAATCAAGTACCGGGTTGCAGACACCAGTCAAAGGTGTATCTGAATCTTCTCGCGACTTCGAGAGCTCAGTGGCGTCTGAATGTGTGGCAGATGGTTGTGGCTGAGATAGGCCTTCCACATGCGGTAATACGTCATTCGGAGAAGCAGATAAGCTTTGTGACGATGTACCTTCTTGTGCTGATGTATCTTGCGTTTCTCGTGGAGTAGGACTTGATGACGCAAGTGGCGGTGAGGTTTGAGATTTTGAGACACCAGTCAAAGGTGTATCTGAATCTTCTCGCGACCTCGAGAGCTCAGTGGCATCTGAATGTGTGGCAGATGGTTGTGGCTGAGATAGGCCTTCCACGTGCGGTAATACGTCATTCGGAGAGGCAGATAGGCTTTGTGACGATGTATCGTGCGCTTCTCGTGGAGTAGGACTTGATGGCGCAAGTGGCGGTGAGGTTTGAGATTTTTCAACAATAGGCAGTGGGTTTTGAGCAACTTTGGCAGTGGTCAAGTTTTTCGGTAATGATCTTATTGACGGTGGCTTTGGTAAAACAACCGTCAGTAACTTCGAAGGCGATTCGGGAACTTTCGAATCAGTTGATTTATTCAAACTAGGAAGAGTAGCGTTAGATACGGGTTTTGGCATGATCTGAGATTTGGTTGGCATGTTGCGCACATTCACACGGGACATTAACTCCCAACTGAGAAGCTCAGAAACTGCGGCCTTAATAGACGCTTGCGTCTTTTGGAACGAATCATCAGACACGACGTAAGGTAAAATGGTGCTAGACGTGCGCTTAAAGCGAAAAGTCGTAGGTTTTGTAAGTGAAGCAGCTGGAAGATTTGGCTTGGGTTCCTGCAGACAGGTTGAAACCGGATCGCTAGTATGGTTTTTGGAAGACGCGACTGACGTTTCACCATCCAAATCTCCATTCTGTTTGTTGTCCTGGATAGAGTTTAAAGCGGTTGGTTTTGGTGCAACTTTGATAAAATTATAATCCATCTTCTGTGTTGTACTCCCCAAGCTGATTGAGAACTTCTTAATTTTTCTTTGCAAGTTTCTTCTTCTATCCTTCTGGGTGCGAATGCGGTTTGTTCTTTGTAAAACCGAATTGAGCATCTTTTGCTGAGAACACTGAAAAACAAAGACACATGACTAAGAAACTGTAGAAACTTCAAAAACGAATTTCACTGCAGCGTAGCAAAAACCAAAACACTTACTGAATAAAAGATATTGGCGAATTTTTCTGGAGGCCTTCGCCTCCGAGTAATCTTTCTTCTTCCATCCTGAGTTGTTTCCGAGCCAGCACAGGTGGTGTCCTCCTCCACATCTTCCGTCGGATGACACCGGGAGCACTCCCTGAAAAGCGACAACAACGATTTAGGTTCACAAACTGTAGATAGGTTTTCAAATGAAGCTATAAGATTTAGTTGAGGGAACACCACAGTTTTTATACAGTCTTTAGTACGACACGTTTCGTTAATGATGAATTTTCAAGTTTTGGGACAAGATTATAAACATTTTCTTTCTCCGTAGTAACTAAATCGCGTCACTTGAAACCCATTCCTTCACAGTTTAACAACAAGACTATTCCGCAAGACACATTGATGATACACTAAGAAAAACAAGAAAATAACATTACATGACATTGAACACTGAACAGGCCCCTAGCACTGAAACTAAATGACCATGAAGGCGAAGGTGTAAGAACGTTTTGCTAAATGAGAACAAAAGAGGTTTAGGAATCACTTGCAGATTGCAAATAAAACTAACCAAGAAAAGTGCTTGTTGAGTCTGATCCGACTGGACAGAGGAGGGTCACAGCACCAGATGTGGTAACTGTTCTTGCAACTGTGACAAAACATCATCTGCTCGTTGTTCTTGGCGTCTTTGCAAACAACGCACGTCATAGGAACTGCAGATGCAACATTTATTAATTTATTGTTTCAGGAATGCCAATTATGACAAATACAATGTTATTAACATTAGTTCATCAGGCCATAGCCCTAAGGGCCTTGCTATCTAGAGCAGCGTGCTGTTTAAAATCATGACAAATCAAGAGCTATAGTCGAAGAGGGGCCACTGCGCAATCGACGGCGTGCCTTTAAGCATCTTGCCAAAGACACAGCTATAATGTAGCTACATGCTTTTGAGCGGTGTCGAACCGGCGGTCTTTCGAACCATGGCTCTCACCACTCGGATATGCAAACGACTAATTATTCACATAGTGAATCATTATCCTGGTCAACACAGGTTTAGTTCTTCTAGACTAGAGAAAGGTTTAATAATAAACTATACTTCTATTCTTATTATACCATATACCAGTACCTGCTTCCCTTGATTCTTTTTTGATAATGGAAACGCTACTGTTGGAAGCAGATGAGTGTGTTGGCCAGCACTGTTCTACATCAACATGCCCGGTGTCTTTTAACGAAGTTGTACTTTGTTGTATCGACTTAGAAGACAAAATGGCGGAAGTACTTGCAATAAGATCAGATTTTTCCATTGGCTTGATAGGGATTGCTGACCCAGGAAGTTTCATTGACGGAGTGGCTCGCAAAGTGATTGGTTTGTTGATCTTGGTTGGCAGATTTACTGTCAGCATGGGTGACGTTCGTTGCGTCGTATTTGCGTGACGTGAAAACGACGGTAGACTTGGAGCAGAAGCAACGCTATCAAGAGACGTGTTACATCTCACAGAAACACCCGTCTCAGAAACTTTTTCGTCGTTCTTAGTCAAGTTGGTAGTTTGAGAATCTGGGACAAAAGGTTTTCTCTTCGTTCTCATTGTTTGCTTGATCTCTTGATCAGCATGCACTTTCAAACCTACAAACATAAAGTTTCACCACATTGCAACTGTTCTTCTAAATTTTTTTGTTTGTATGTATTGTTTGTTATTATTTATTAATTGTTTGTATGAAAATTTATACGTCATCCATCATTTTTACATTCTGAAACATAAAACCCACTTGTAATGACAACAAACACCAGAATACAAACACTTTCATTTCCTTTTCAACTAGATGTGCCGATACCATGGATTTATAAGTCATTTATGCATTACCCCGAGGAGAGTTTTGCGTCTGTCGAGCGTGCTGTTGGACTCTTGCTCCGAAGTATCTCTTTGGTTTATTGTAGCTTCTCTGGTACATGCGAGAAATGCGATTGATCTGCATAAAATCAAGATTTGCATTTTTGTTCATCAACGAAATCAATTCAGTGGCTGCTCGACACCTGCCAAAACATCTAGACCGAGTCGCCGCCAATGCTCAAGGATGGTAAAAGGCAGAGCCCTTCTATCTTTGGAGTGGCGAGAATATAAAGGTTCATATGAAGAACAAAGTAGAAAAAAAATAGCGATTTATAACGTGAAACAAATGCAATTACCATTTTTTTCTGTTGCTTATAGGTATGGTTGTTGATTAACATTGTGGATAATTTCTCCGGCGGTTTTCGGGACCTCCTTGTATGCCTCCGCCCTTCCGAAGTGATGTGACTCCCATGGATGTCATCTTCCGCATCAGAGTCATCACTACTGGAGGAGACGCAGTCAGAGCATTGCCTACACAGAGAGCTGATAAATCGTCTTGCAAAATCTCAGTGAACGTAAAATCAATAAAATAATGAAGAAATTAGATGTAAAAATAAATCCCAGTTCACCATGTAACCTATGCTCTCATATAACCATTGTCGGCTGCGTAGCCGAGTGGAGAAAACGTCTGCGCAACGTTCGAAAGGACGTGGGTTCGACACCACTCCAGAGCACGCGGCTGTGTCTCGGCGAAAGATACTTAATGGCAAGCTAAAATATGGGGAGCAGCTGACTCGAAGACTATATGTCCCTTCGCTGCTTCCTGCCGTCTGTTGTATCGCATCTGTGATCGCAGTGTACTGCATGTTATCGCAATGGGCGCAAATAAAAGCATGATTATTATTATCTCAAAATTATATTGAAATATGCTTCCAACGACAAGAAATTTGCAGCTCAGTAGCTCACAAACCATAAACTGAATTTGGTTTTCTTGGGAAACTGCGTCAGCGGTGGGTCCAGGCAGCCAAGATGAAGCCAACGTTTGCACACGTCACAGTCAACCAACAAATGCTGCTGCTTGTCGCCGCCGCAGATTCCACAAGTCTTCAGCAAGCCTGGTGACTTTGGAGTGGTCACTTTGGCAGCTTTCTTGACTACCTCTTCCGTCTATAAATGAAATTTCTCAAGTCAGATTGAATGATTGGAGTTGAGGCCCATGTTGAAAACAACGATCCCACACTTAAAACTGTTCGAATATCTTTGAAGTAAAATGATAAAGTGCCAAGGAGAGTTGATTAATGTTCAACCCATTTAGATTGTGATAAAAAGAGGACCGTTGAAACGGTACAGGAATATGCTGAAAAAAATCGCTAGTCAAAAATATGATGCTTTTTCAAGTGGACGGATACAGAAGAAATTAAACTGGAGAGATGTATAATTGTACACTACAGCCTTGGGTTGGAGAGTTGGATGCTGAAGACCGTAATCGATGGTTTAATTGGTTTATGTTTTGTTGCGATCGAAAGAAGAGATTTTGAGCAAAATTGTCCAAACCTTGCACCAGCAGAGAAAACTGGTGTAAAACGAGAAGATACGTGTTCTTCAACACCATAGGGAATAGCAGAAAGCAGACTGAACAGATTTCCATAAAAATTCTACTTTGTCAACCCGTAAAACAATTTAATCTCATTCTCAACATACCACAGCGCTGGATACTCTTTTCCGATTCGGAGATCGGCTTGTTATGAGCGGATTTACGGACGCCCTGGTTTCAGGCTTCAAGGGAAGAAATTTCTTTATTGGAGAACTGCAAAAAGAAGTCCGTGAGAAAGTGTCTCCGAATTTAAACTACAAGTTATAAAAGCAAATGCGCAAAATGTTTCCATTTCAATTAAGCGTTGTTGCGTTTAATAAAATCTTCAGGTAAAGGTCGCATCTGAGAATGCACATTTGATATGCAACCCACGACAAAATCGAGGATCTCAATCACAACCTGCAGGAGAATATGGCAAAACCCACCTTCTCATTGCTTTGTTTTCATTGGCCCATACTTTCAGTCTCGAAAACATTGAAAACAAAGTTCGGGAGGTCTTCACAATGTTGTTTTCTCTTTGCTGTTGACTGGCAAGGTCGTTTTCCAACTAAAATAAGTATATTTACCACAATTACCGCTGAAGATACATTTGTAGTTAATTTTATAACAAAAGAAATCATTAGCCTACCTGTTGCCAAGGAAATAACTAAACTATAACAAGCCACCTTCTCATGCTGATTCAACGTCTGCAGACGTCGAACATAATGTAAAACAGTAAGATTTGCTAACCAATAAGTGACTTCAAATAAAAAACGACACGATAATGATGAAATTACATGGCATAAAAATTACATTCACTGGCTATGGTCCAAGTGAAATGTCTTTGTCGTTTGTATCAGTTCATCCTTCAGTTTTCTGACATTTATAGAAGCTTTGAATTACTGCAACAGACCAATCACTGGGGTTGAAGTTAGGATTGCTTGTAACCTATTAATGAGCTACGGCAAACAAGAAAATTCAGATGGCGCGACAATGTGCTAAAGACAGTTGAAAAATTTGGCAATAGTAATGACGATCAAAATGTTAGTAGTGTACGGTAACTAAAGGTTTGCTTGCCCGGAGGCAAGTTGCCTTTCACGCCACGCTTCTGCTTCTAAGCATACCTTTTGGTAGTTCTCTTTCAATCCAGCTTGCTCATTGACCAAAGCTTTGTTTTCATTCACAACGCTCTGTATGCGTTCTTGCATTTCCACAAGACGGAGTTCGCGATCGGCGTAGTGGGACATGAACTCACCGGTGAGCGCTGGCGCCACGTGATGTCGCTTTCGCACATCAGAAGGCTTGGGGAAATACACCGCAGGACTCTGAATATTTTTTTTAGAAACAATTGAAAAACCAAACGGACAGTTGTTTCACAAATAGCTTCGTAATGATGAATTATCTCATTGCAACAAATACACCATTAGTTAACTAGATGACCTTAATTTCAAGAAGACTTATGCTACATAAAAAATTGGTAGACTGAAATATTTTCACAGGATTATGCCTCGGCGATTCTTAATGTACAACAAAGTTTGATATGTTACAACTTCAACACACGGTAGCGCGGACAGTCATTTGCCAACCGGAGATATATTTTTGGCAAGTTATGCCTTTAAAAGACTCACCCGCTGATCAAAGCCAAACATAATCTCAGCTTTTCGATTTAGGATTTTCATCGTGGCGGCGTTAGAGGTCAGCTCCCGTGCGGGAGGAGTTCCTCTTGCAGGAGAGGTTGGATATCTCTTGTGCTGTGATTGAACGTAAAGATTGCGCTGCCGCTTGAGAAGATTCATCATCTTGTCCTGAGCGAAAACAATGTGGAAAGAATTGTCTACCTGTGTTTTTTTTAACCTTTTTTGAGAAACGGAACACTTGATGCATTGAAATAATTTTGCAAACACCACACAAATTTTACAGTAATGCAATAAAAACAACAACATAATAACAATTTAGTATTACTTTCGGTTTTTCTCACTGCGATATCTCGGCCAGTTTGGATGAGTATAAAGTGAGATTCGGGAAAAAATTGCAGAAGAATAAACGCGAAGTTCTTGTGATTTTCGACGGGTGTTCCATGAAACACTATGCAAACTAATAAATTTCTTGTAGAACACCTGCCGATTTTCCGCAGAACAGCGGTTGAAAATCACTGGTCTACCCTATCAACGTAAAAACCCCCAGATAATTTCCAAGCTCTAGCATAGAATGGGGGCTTAAATCGTCCAAGGAAAATACCTGTACCAAACGAAAATCAGGTTTCACAATCTCAAAACATCTTCAATGTTTTAAATTACGTTTCGGTTTTGCTTTATTTCGGTTGTTAGCCATAGATTTTTGAATAAACAAGTCGACAAGGGACAAAAAAGTTGAAATAATGGACACACCTTCTGTCGCGTGTCGTGGCCGACATTGGCATTTTTTGTAAAATTGACCGCAGCGAATACTACACGATACAACTTTTGAGTTTGTATCATCTTCTCTCTTCCCATGTGAAGGGAACAGTAGACAAAGTATGGGTCCGTGTCACTAAACAAAACATAAAATTATGCAGTTAGAAGTGAAAAAATATAACACCAACAATCCAACATTGTTAATCTGAACACTGAAATGTTTGGGTGTTAATCAGGAATACTATCGTTTCGAGTAATAATTGCAACTTACATGCATCTGATGACTGCAAGAGTATAAACAGAAACATACAAGTTGCTTTATTGCAACACTGACATCAACACTGACATTATCAATGTAGCTGAAACCCCCTTAAACACTGACTGGGTTTTGACAAGAGACTTTTTCTGTTGAATAAACAGGATGAAATGATGTTATGCGGGGATGTTGAGCCATTGTTGGTGGATCAAAAATTTCAATGTGTCCCATTAAGTAGTTTTAACATAGGAAGGGATGATAAAATGAATTGAGATGAATAAATGAAAAATTGCGATACCAGAATACACGTACCAGTTTTGCGATTCGTTTTCCGATAGTAATCCATACTTCTGGGCACAGGTGACATGAAAGTACGACTTACAGAAGCCGGCGTCGCACTGCACGCAGATTCCTGAAAGGGAGATACGGTACAAGAGGCGGAATAAAGCGCTGGTCTTATGAACAGACAAATTTTACTTGTTTTAAAATGTGACAAAAACATGACGTTATGAAACCGGTTCTAACCTGTTTTGGCCAGTAGACGGTCATCGCACAGAGAGCATTCTCTTGACCCGTATTCTTTATAATTCAAATTAAATGTGTCTATTAACTCTTTGTTGCTTCCGTCCGGGTACATTTCTTTCCCAAGAATATACCTGCGGTTCATATGACAATACAAAATTAATGTGTAATTTTTAGTACGTATGCTTTTTGCACAAAATCCATATGATCACACACAAGCCTAAACAAAAATCAAATATAATCTGTAAAACTAATGATGGTACATTTAACCTGTCAATCGACTTAAAGCTATGTTAAATAAAACCACAAATTTAATTGTCAAAGGGCACTGTCTACCTTGCGCAAGTGACGTGGCACCATTGCCCGTTAGTTGTCTCCTTTATGCATCCGTTCGTAGATGGGCAGAACTCACAGCTCTGTCGTAAAAAAAATTACAAATACAGTACGTGACAATGGCTAAACGTAAAGAAGTCATTTACGTATGATGTTGCTAAATCATTTTAGAATCAACACTCTTTCTGAACTTTAAAAGCACCGTAAATTTATGTAGCAACTCTTGCACATTATTCTTAACACTAAGTCCACTGGAATCGGGTTTGACGAGCTTTCAAGATACCTGTTGAGTGTTGACATAATTGACAAACTAATATTAGACACCAAACAATCAAAGAAATCATACTGGGTATAAAATAAATTATGAAACTAAGGTGCCTCTGCTGTAGCACTGACGAGGCTTGACAGACAGAAAAAAACAGCTAATATTTCAGTCTAAACATGTACATTGACCTTCAATTAAAACTTACTGGAGGTATCCCTGAAATGCAAGAGGAGCAAAACCAATGAACGGAGCCGTGGGCAACAAGTTTTGAACTTGTCATTCCACCATAGCAATCTGTGGATGAAATGATGTTTTTAAATAAGGTGGTTATCAAGCTATTAATAAACGCTTTCAGTTGGAACTTGGTGGGCTTCCAAGTAAACAAACCAGGCCATTTTTAATTCATTTAACGTCTGCAGACGTTGAATCAATATAAAGAGAACGGATAAGCAAGCTATTTCAAGACAATATTCACGCAGTGCAATTGTCCTCAGACTCAACATTGAGATGTTCGTTATACAATTTTGTTAAGACTCTTTGGAAGTTTAAAGAGTATGAGATATTTGTGATAAAACTGTCTGGTTGCGTCCACTCGATCACGGAATGACAGTCAACAAATCACTGTTATTTTAAATTGATTCTTCGTCAACAAACGTTGACATACGATTTTTGTTGTTATTTCTGTTTAGTTGGGTATCTAAAGTAGATGATGACAACAACAAAGCATAAAATTAGAAACATCTTCGCAACCACACATCACCTTTATGAATTGAAATTCTGCATTGGCTGCAAACAATTATTCCACTTGCATTTCGTTTCGACAAACAAACACAGCAGATTTTTTGTAGTGAAAGATCGCATTTTTCCAAAACCTGAAACCAGCAAGATGTTGAAACATATTGATAATATCGTAACAGAAATAAACTGAAAAAGACTTTGAACTAGGTACTATATTTTATGCTTTTTGCAGTCTCTTTGTTACTTATAGCTACAATACAAGATTGATTGAATCTATATCCTCGGACTGGGAAAGCTTCTTGCAGAGCTTAAACCTGGCAGTTTCGCGTACTTGTAGAGGCTTTGAATCATTGACGCAGGCCCGGTCACCGAGATTGACAGAGTGAAGTTTCCGATTGTTGAAGTCTTGTTGCCGGGGAATTATTCCATCCATTAGATGCCGCTGAATGGAGAGCAGTCCTTAACGTGCGTTGCTCAAGCGCACACCCTGAGAATCGAACCAGCGCAGCTTTATCTTGAAGCTTCTTCGTTCCAGAAGTGACGCGCCAACCAACTGAGCTATCGGGACGGACTTGAATTGAAAATGAATTGGAAGGATAAAGTGTGTTTTCAACAAAACTTGTGCAAGTTGAAGTCCAATACGGTACATAAACCTAGAGAAACTTGAAAAAAAAGTAAAGAAATTTCACAGCTAGACTATTATTTTAACAAATACACCACACATAGACATACTGACCCCAGAAGTCGACACTTTCAGCTGTTGGTTCATCTTTTTCAAAATTTCTACAGTTGAGTTGGAAGCACCATTCATTCTCGATCTAATCATTGCATTGGTAGACTGAATTGTTGGTGACTCATAAGGCTGTCTTTTACATCTGTGATGACTTTGGGATTGCCGCTGAGAAGGCTCTAACGAGATATATTTAAACCTTTAGCTTACATACACACCACACAAAAAACATAAAACAGTGGAAAAACTGTGTAGTTTTTCTGATTGATATTATGAACATGCCAAAGAAAAAGTAAAGTTTACTAGAATTGATTCTTACAGTTTCATAACAAAACATATGATAGGCTACTTTACAAGTGTAGATACAAACAACTTATTTTGGTGAAGTAAGCATATTGTAGTGTTTATGTTGTTTATTCATTTTTCCATCAGTTCTAACAATTACAACACTACAAATACCTTTACTAATACCACTACTTAAATACCAGTTGCAAGGGTTTTAGATGTAGTTCCAGTAGGGATTTCTTTGTCTGATGAAGAATCTAGAAGCAATAATGCCTGTTTTATTTCCATGATACAAAGATTCACCAAAAACATGAATAGTGAAGAATAAAAAAGCATTTGTACCTTCATCACTAGAGGTGGATGAGTCGCTTGAACTTTCGCTGTCGTCACAAGATTCTGAAAAAATCGTTTAGAACGTCACAATCACTTCAAAACAATGACAACATAGTCGTGTTGAATGTGCTCTAATGATAAGTTAGCCTACTATGCATGATAATGCCTGTAGTTTAAATACATTTGCAGTAGTTTAGTCTTCAATTACCAATTATGTATTTAAATATTTTTCCAGTGAAAGGAAACTTGAAAGCTATCTCAAATATACGCATGCGATCAATTATGAAGTGTTTCGTAAGTTACAGTCGTCTGATTACAGTGTCGTATACATAAATTTGAAACTGATTTTGCTGAAATTTTTGCTTCAGTACGATTTAGAATATTATCTGCTGACTACTGTAAAAGTGAACATGGTATTGAATAAATGGAGATAAACAACAGTCCGAATTGGAGCGTGAAAAATTGGCTCTACAAAAGTTTTTGGTTTAGCAAGCATCAAACTTGGGACTGAAAAAATATCAAAAATACGTAAATAATAAGCTAGTGATATTTGCTGAAATAGCAAGTACATCTTGCCTTCTGCAATTAACTGTTGATCTTCAGTCACTTGGAAATCATCATCTTCTTCATCATCATCTTCATCATCTCCTTGCATTAAATGTAAAATGTTTTCTTCTTGTAGTTTGATTTTTCTTTTTCCAGGACCTCTTGTCACTGAATACATTAAAAATAAAATAACAAATTGTATATATAGCTTAAATATATCATACTCTTGGGGTGAGAAGTTTTATATGAAGGTTTGCATGCTGGCTGAATCACCAATGTACGGTAAGCCTGGTAATGAAGTTAATGTAGTACAGCAACATCAATCGTACAACTGCAGACTTTGTACATTTTAAAACTACAAGAAAATAGAGGATATTGAAAACGATATTTTTTGGAGATGCAGTTTTTTGTCTTCATTTTCTTTCAAAAGTCAAGCCAAACACAGCTAATTATGTATTAGTCTCTAAAATATACAGTAGGCCTACTGGATGAATATTTGTTGAAGATAAAGGCCTGCTAGAAATATGAAATTGTTGTAGGTAAAATTTGCATGCTCTTTATTTGTGCATCTGATAATTCTTTCATAGAAATTTTTGGTTTGCATTAGTTTTATTGTACTAGGCACACATAAAGCAGAGTTTATGGAAACTTTTATACCATGGTAAGTCCTGACAAATTACACTGGATCAAATGTCTGTCTACAACCTAATAAGAAAAAAGACAGATTTATATGGTACCGCGTACCGGTAGTTCGTATCAACATGCCTATTAATAAAAAGTATACACTATTTATGGTATATACCTCTTTTTTTTACCAATACCCATTGTCAATGTTCAAGACATTTCTGACTAAAATTGGTACCGATATTTATTCTATTGAAGTCGATTCGAAATAAAAGGAAATCAAAGGAATCAAGAATATCACAACCTGCAACTGCGAAGCACAACTACCTCAGTTTGGAGAGCAGAACATGCGGATAACCCTTGAAAATTATCAGGCGTTTCAGGAATTGTCAGTTTCAGTCAGAAGTTTCAGGAATTGGCAGACATTTTAAAGGGTTGTCGGACCATGATCTTATCCCTAATTGTAACACAAACCATAATCCGCAAAACTGGCCAGATTGGAACTGGCAACCCTGACAATGCCCAACAAAACGTGACAATGGGTATTTAGCAGTACGGTACCACTATATGCATAACAAAGATATTTACAATTGTACATACTCATTGATTTGTACATGAAGCTCATGTTTCATATATATACAATTCCAAATAGCACACTTAGTCCACAAAGAGCTGACAAAAGTTTTCCTCTGAAAAAAAAACAAAAAAACATAATCCTTGATTGAACTGAACAATTGCCGTCATCCTGACAAGGTCTTTTGGGAAGCTTAACCTCAACAGTGCATTAAAGTTGTAATGCTTTGAACCACTGGATACAAAGCTTTAGCTCATATACAAAAAAATTACTGAGATTGATGAAGTGAAGTTGTTGTTTCAGATAAGCTATGATCTTAATCATCATGATTTTCTAGTCATATAAAATGTGGATGGGAATGAAGCCTGCAACATAGAGAGAGGTGCTTGGTGCACACAAGCATCTGGAATGTAACAAAGTGAAAATTAGAAGTGCCACTTCCAAAAGTCTAAAATTTGAGTAGGATTCCAGCAGTCCAAGTCCACTAACTTGCATGGCAATTTTGAGCAAAATCACATTGGCAGAAAAAAATTGTGAGCAACGTGTAGCAGAGATGTTCGAATCTATCTTTTTTGACATCCTGATCGTTTTGCAAATTTACAAGATCCGATCCAGTCCAAAGTGACTAACTTGGTTATCGAAGTTATCACAAACTCCAGCCTATCTTTCTAGCAAAAAATTTAGGCCACCTGGCAATCGGGATACACAGTCTTTAGAAAAAAAAATCTAACTGAATGCAACATGACATTAAGAACTCGGGCGCACACCGAATTTGTCGGTCATTGCCATCATGTACAGAATAAGAATGATGCCATTGTGAGTAATTTACTTTCAATCAATCAATCATACGTTATTTTTTAAATCTATGCCCTTTGGTCTGGGTAAGCACTTTAATAGCAAAGTTTCAGTAATTGTCAAGAAAACCTGGAGCCAATCAGAAGCTACGTTGTCTGTGACGTAAGAACGTAAAAAACGACAAAATTTCAGTACCCTGTCGAGAGGTATGCAAATACAGACATATTGTCTACTATCAACGGTGAAACTGCGCATGATATTGTGGTTGCAGACTGTTTTTAACTAATGTAGGATGTTAGTTACAGTTAGTTTGATCTACAAATTTCTGAGGCTTAGGTTAGCATGACTACAAGGAGTTAAAAGAAGATGTGAGTTTTCAAATTACTAAGGATTTGATTAGTTTATAGTTTGAAGTAGTGGTCTTTAAAGTTCATAAGTTTCAATGTACCAAGTATATGGGCTACAGCAGCTTAATAATTGAAGGGTTTAATTACTAAATATTTGTGGAAGCTTTAAGCTGAAGTAGGCTTGAAATTAGTACCGTAATTGGCAGATGCTACTTAGCCAGCATCATTTCCAAAAACATTGATTGATCGACTAATTCAGTTGACAGTTATTTAAAAAAAAGTCTATAAAGTTGTTTTATTTAGTGATACAACAAAACGGTGATAGGTTTCAATCTGTGATACTCAAAATAGCCACTCCCAAAAATAATTTATAAACAAAGAGCATAATTATTAGCAAGACAAATTTGAGTACCGGTAAGTATGTAGGTTCAGTAATTTAAAGCAACAATGTCACAAAGGTTAAGTCCTGAGATTTAACTTAAAACTAGTTAGGCTGAAGGAAGATACAGCAGAATCAGATACCGTAACTTGTTCCATATTTGGAGAACCTGGTTTGTGACATATAATCTTTTGGTTATGTTATTGACTGGAAATTTGAATCAAACTGGATACAGGAATTTTACACAGGTGGGTTAAATAGGTTATGCTGTCTTTACACTTTATAATTAGACTGTGGCTATATTTACACTATATAGTGTATCTGCACATTACACTATATAGTGTATCTATAAAGTGCTCTGCTTGTGCAAGATATAAATGTACAACATAGCTTCTGATTGGCTCCAGGTTTTTTCGACAGTGTACTGAGATTTTGTTGTTAAAGTGCTTACCGTGTCTTGGCATTTGAGACAGCGCCTCAAGTGGTGGTAGAGTACTTTTGCATGTGTGAGATTATAAATGTACATAAAATCCAAGATTGTGTACCAGAGGAATATGCCCAGTTGTTTGAGTTAGCTGATCGTGGAGGTTTGTCTGCTCCTACAGATGCTCGACTGCACTACATTATTTTCTATATGTTTGTGTAGAGATCCTACCCCAATCAAGGAACTTCAAACATCCTCCGAAACCAGGCAACAATGAGCGACGTGGCAGTCGTGACACCCCCCTTTCAAGGGTTAATATGCTTGCCCATGGCAGCAGGGGACCTGGAGCCACGAGCTTGTATTGTGATAAGCCGAAGAGTGCACTGTAGCACTGTGAAAAGCATAAACAATTCTAAAAGCAAACATTGAAGTAGGATTCCTGTTGTATTTTGTTATGCGTTTTTGATTTGTACAATAAACATTGATTTGTACAAGAAAATACAGCACTTCTATATTTCAGATATGTCACATTTAGCATGTTACTCATGGGCCACTCACGATATAGAAAACAATTTATATGCATAATACAAACAAAGCATGTTCATAAATACAGTATATATATATATTTTAGAATGCAGCAATAGGGTACAGAAAGGTTTTTTATTATATTGTTTTAAAAAATCATTAAAATGTTGTCACAATGTTTGGAGTCTCTTCAAGATAGGAGTGAACAAGAACTTGCAATATGTTTTCATAAGGTATGTTGAACTAAATTCAAATGTGCCATTTGCAGCTTACTCATTAACAATTCTCCACAACAGCATTATCAGTTAGCCGGGTTATTATGATTATTCTTGTATTTTTTGTTTTTTAATATGGACTTATTGGTCTGATGCAAATAAATAGTAATAATAATTATTATCAATATGGTATGAAATTTGGAAATCTAGCCAATGAAATATTTAACTGCTTCAGGGTTAGCCTTCGTGTTGAAACAGTTAGCTTTCAAAAGCATAATATGCAATCATATATACACCTTTATGATGGTGCTACTTTAGAAGTGCATTAATTCAATAACTCCGTAGCTATATTTACATTTTGAGGTACCGGTAATGAACGTTCTTCCTTGGCTGCCATTTTTTGCATACTATATCATATATAGCCTATATAGCAATTGAACGTGACTTATTTTACACATATGCATTACGTACATTACTGGTATGCTGGCACTTAGTGAAAATTGTGCATTACTGAATTCATTTGTATTTTACAGTTGAATGAAGATTTGGAAGGTGAAATTCGCCTATGACAGGGGAATTCTCTTCAAAAAGTGGGGTATTACAGTACTGTATTACACCGACATATTGCGCAATGAAATCAACAACCTTAATCTGCCTGATGCATATCGTGACTATTGTAAAGAAAGCTTATTGCCGGACTTGGACTGTGCAGGGTATACAGCAATCCATTAACTGGAAACTCTCTACGAAGGCGCTTTTGAAGAACTTTTCTAGACCCTTGCTATGTTGACATGTATTGTTTTCGCTGTAATGGTCAGAAAAAAAAAATGAACTTATAAAAAAAGTGCTGGAGATGCGAATGAGGAGGTTATATTTTTTGCCACTACAAGACTTCTTACATGTTAGAAACAAAACAGCTAAACAATCGCATAAGCCGAAGAGTGCACTGTAGCACTGTGAAAAGTATAAACAATTCTAAAAGCAAACATTGAAGTAGGATTCCTGTTGTATTTTGTTATGCGTTTTTGATTTGTACAATAAACATCATAGTATACTTTCATCGTATGCTTTTCAAGCCGATTTCATAGCACATTACTTTGAAGAATAAAATAGGCTTTCTATTAACACCGTAACTTAAATAAAGCGCAGTATGCCGGAGTAGTTAGTCTAATGTTCACTCTCGACATTAGATCCCTTCACTGCAGAGTACTTCACCATATCTAAAGTTTTGGCGGTAGTGCTAAACATTCGAACTGTAGGCGCGGTATCCCAAGACTACAAAGAAGGGGACTTCTGACTCAAAAACGGCATGGGCCTTATGAAGGATACCACTCAAACGAAAATCAACAAAACATAACATCTAAACGTCTCTGTGTTTCATGTAACAACTTTTAAGTGTACTCAGCACAACATTGAGTACGCTGTGGCTATATTTACACTATATATAGTGTAATAATTACCTCAATAATGTTGCCAGATAAGGAATTCTGGTCTAATTTGAGAAAAGTTTAAAGCTGTTGAAAACAAAAACATGAATTTTGTAAATTTTTTTAGTCCTGGGCAAAAATGAAAACGCTAATCTTATTCCTAACTCTTACCTTAACCCTTCCTTACTTTAATCCTAACTCTTGAAACACCTGATTGTAACCACGGCATTAAGTGTGGAAAAATAGCCACTTCCAATTGAGTATATGGTGAGGAAAAATATGCAAACACTGATAAAATGTAACTTTAGTATTATAAACATTTCACTATAACATTTAAAATCATAAGGCTACATGGAATCGCCAATACTATAAGACCGTATATATTCATTTTTTTGGAAAATTAAACAAACATAATGAATACTGCTGCAACGCCAACATTGTTAGGCCTATGTGTTTCCGGTGGCTCCAGGTCCCCTGCTGCCATGGGCAAGCATATTAACCCTTGAAAGGGGGGTGTCACGACTGCCACGTCGCTCATTGTTGCCTGGTTTCGGAGGATGTTTGAAGTTCCTTGATTGGGGTGGGATCTCTACACAAACATATAGAAAATAATGTAGTGCAGTCGAGCATCTGTAGGAGCAGACAAACCTCCACGATCAGCTAACTCAAACAACTGGGCATATTCCTCTGGTACACAGTCTTGGATTTTATGTACATTTATAATCTCACACATGCAAAAGTACTCTACCACCACTTGAGGCGCTGTCTCAAATGCCAAGACACGGTAAGCACTTTAACAACAAAATCTCAGTACACTGTCGAGAAAACCTGGAGCCAATCAGAAGCTATGTTGTACATTTATATCTTGCACAAGCAGAGCACTTTATAGATACACTATATAGTGTAATGTGCAGATACACTATATAGTGTAAATATAGCCACAGCCTAATTATAAAGTGTAAAGACAGCATAACCTATTTAACCCACCTGTGTAAAATTCCTGTATCCAGTCTGTTAATAGGAACGAGACAAACAACATCCTTATAACTGCCATGTGCAGACTGGGACTGAGATCATGACATTCTGCTCTTTTGGTTGCCTTGCTGAGATGTTTAGACATACTCTTAGCCATGTGCCAAATATCATACTGCGATATCTGTGATATCTGCGGATATTCCTCTTTCATGATTTTGGTTATCTGAGGATGTCTGTCAGTTGCCAAGGTAGTGATGTCTATATTTGATTCTACAAATACACAAAAAGGAACTCATACAATGGTAAATTTTTACATACAAGTGCATAGGCTATTCCCTTTTGTTGTCCAAAGCAATAAATAAATTACATTTTAAATTATATAAATTAAAAAAAAAAAAATTGTAAAGTTCAAACATTCCCCAATGGAGATTTTTGAAGTGACCACTCAATGGATATCAAACGTACCAACTTTTTTTGGTTGTTGTTGTTGTGTGGCTGTGGCCTAAATACTGTTTATAACTGTGTAGAGGGTGGAGGCTGCTAGGAAAACATTTCCCAGTGGGGTTTGATTCAAATTTCCAGTCAATAACATAACCAAAAGATTATATGTCACAAACCAGGTTCTCCAAATATGGAACAAGTTACGGTATCTGATTCTGCTGTATCTTCCTTCAGCCTAACTAGTTTTAAGTTAAATCTCAGGACTTAACCTTTGTGACATTGTTGCTTTAAATTACTGAACCTACATACTTACCGGTACTCAAATTTGTCTTGCTAATAATTATGCTCTTTGTTTATAAATTATTTTTGGGAGTGGCTATTTTGAGTATCACAGATTGAAACCTATCACCGTTTTGTTGTATCACTAAATAAAACAACTTTATAGACTTTTTTTTAAATAACTGTCAACTGAATTAGTCGATCAATCAATGTTTTTGGAAATGATGCTGGCTAAGTAGCATCTGCCAATTACGGTACTAATTTCAAGCCTACTTCAGCTTAAAGCTTCCACAAATATTTAGTAATTAAACCCTTCAATTATTAAGCTGCTGTAGCCTATATACTTGGTACATTGAAACTTATGAACTTTAAAGACCACTACTTCAAACTATAAACTAATCAAATCCTTAGTAATTTGAAAACTCACATCTTCTTTTAACTCCTTGTAGTCATGCTAACCTAAGCCTCAGAAATTTGTAGATCAAACTAACTGTAACTAACATCCTACATTAGTTAAAAACAGTCTGCAACCACAATAATATCATGCACAGTTTCACCGTTGATAGTAGACAATATGAATATGTCTGTATTTGCATACCTCTCGACAGGGTACTGAAATTTTGTCGTTTTTTACGTTCTTACGTCACAGACAACGTAGCTTCTGATTGGCTCCAGGTTTTCTTGACAATTACTGAAACTTTGCTATTAAAGTGCTTACCTTTGGTCTGCTGCAAACAAGATTGCCAGAGCCTACAAAATTTTCCAGCCAAAATTTGCAAAAACAAGCTAAAAATGTTTTTGCAAGTACAGTACCGCCAGTCCAAAAACGATTCAAAGCACATAGGTATTTTAGGTTCACTTAAAATGACCGAAACGCTTGGAAAAACAGATTTCGTTCAAACTTGTGGGTTTTAATCAGGGAGTCGAACCGTTTGATTTTTCCGGTTCGGGTCCGGTTCTGGTTCAAAGATTGTTTCAATATTTGGTTCAGTTCCGGTTCAGGTTCGAAGAAACTTAAAACCGGTTTTATAAGTTCCGGTTCGGGTCCGATAAAATTAGGCCTAGGCCTACTATTGCCCAACTACTAACTAGCCCAATTGGGCGTGAAAACCGCAAGGTTGGCAACACTGCTTTGCTCAATTAACTTGCCTTTGTTGTTTGTTGCACAAGTTACAATCAAACTATAGCCTATTTTCTATGATGTCACAGAACAGAAGTTGTTTACCTCAAAAAATTCCTCTCCAAAGCATCGATGATAGTGGATCGTGTGTTACGGAATAGGCTATGATTCATCCGTACAATGTGGCCTTCAAGATAACAACATGCTACGTACAACTTCAGTTATCACAATGCGAACAATGACGTAATGCTGGAGTGAACCGCTTTTTTCAACCGGTTCGGGTACGGTTAGGGTTTAAGCTAACTCAAATTTTCGGTTCAGTTCCGGTTAAGGTTCAGACAAAATCGCACCAAAACCGGTTTACAAAAATCCGGTTCGGGTTCAGTTCGACTCCCTGGTTTTAATTATCACCTGCGGGCTGCGGCTCGCTTCAACCACTGCATTGCCTGACAATTGATTATCTTACACTTACACTGTGTAAGTTTCAACCCTTAGCACTCATATTTTACTCAAATTGATAGTAAAAACATTATTTCCAATCCATATAAATCAGAATTAACTATAAAAATAGTGTGAGTAAAGGAGGAAGATGCTTCTGACAGGGTGATGTGGAGGACTGCAATCTGCAATGGCAACTCTACCTGAAGTGGGAATAAAACCGTTAGAAAAAAAAAACATGGCCAATAAAGCAGATGTTTGAAAGCCTGTTATGGATGAAAATGCAAAATAAATACTTAAAAAATAACGTATTCATAAAGAGTTAAAAAAATCGACACCCGCCAAACCAAAAAAAAACAACTCCAGCCAAGGTAAAAAGAACCTCAATTTGGCAGGAAAATCGCCAATTTGGCAACACTAGCTGCAAAGACTTTTGAATCCAGTCGTTATCTTTCTTTTCCGCGAAATTCAAGATCCGAAACTGATTCTGTTCCGGAAAATTTGCAATGATCCTGCAGGAGCCAGGTCCGATCCTGATTCCTGACAACATCTTTGGTAGGCTATCTGACAATAGCGGATGCGACATAACTCAGCAGAGAAATATAACAACTGCCACAGCCCACAACTAACAAGGCTATCAAAGCAGCTTTTCTTCATGATGGAAGAACAGGCGACAAAAACAAGCTTCAAATCAAGTCAAGTCAATTTATTTTGTTTTAACAGCGCCATATGTTAACAAATAATCAGAGTAAAATGTAATTGTCAAAACAATGCATTGTACAACTGTTGGTTAGATTATGGCGCAATCAGGATGGTAGCGAAAGACCATAAGCAGTCATCTAGTCAGCCACCACCCCATCACAGTAAATCTAACTACACATTCATACACACTAGTGTGCAGAGGCAGGCACACTACTTCATTGAATAAAAAGGGTTCGCCACTGAGATTGAAAAACAACTACTGTTGGTTTGAATCTGCATTCTCAGACTGAGTAAGCCGAGGATGAAGATTCAAACCAACGAGCAACGACCAAGAATTGACCAACCACCAATAATTAGTGATTGTGTGCTGTAATAGGGTAAAAACAAATGAAATCAACACAGCACCGAAACCCGAATCTCTCAGATTTTAATGAAAATTACATGATTTGAAGCCCTGTAACAAAAAATCATTTTCCCAAAATTTCGTCTTTCTACGTCAAGTACTTTTCGAGATAGAGTGATTTGAAATTTTAGTCATTTTCACCACTTGATGGCCCCATTTTTCACATTTTTACCCATATCTCAGCCAATTTTTATCGTAGACACACGGTTGATAGCTCATTTGAAAGATAATTTTAAGCTCTATCAATCTATTTAAAAATAATGAAACTTTTTTTAATAATGAAAGAGGAATGTTGTGTTCTTGGTTGTAAACTTCCGACGAGCATAGCAAAAATATATATTTTCAAAATCAAATTTTTTTTTTTTTTAATTTAATTCTTCTTCTACAGCCATGCAAAATATTGTGTTGTGTTTTGACCATTCTGTGTGTTTTTTTAATCAGTTCATTTTCCTTGCTCTAACAATTCACCATAGTTTGCTCTGCATGACATTGTAGCCTATTAGGTTGCATTGTATAGCCTATCTTGTCTGTACTGTAGCTATCTTGAAAGGACACTAGGCAAGGTGCATGCATGGTATGTGGGTTTCAGGTTGTCATATACAATGCAGTGTGCCTTCTAGAATTTTGATCTACTGAAACAATGTTTGCTTTCTACTACAAAACTATCAGTCAGATGTAAAATATATTACCTATTGGCTATTGCATAGTTTGCGCTGGTTAAGCCAGCATTAAATCAATAGCCATGATGTTTGGCAGCACATTAAATACTTCTGTGTTCTTTCCATCATGCAAACAATGCTTCAAAAGTTAATTTGAATCATTTCTTTACAATAGTTAGCTACAAACACCTACTTGCCCACCTAGCTTGCAACCCTGCTCAGTGCTCAACCAAAATGTTTTCTTGGACTAGCCTATGCGATAAATGTAGTCATATCAATGACCTTAAACGTATGATCACGGAAATATTTGAAGAAAACCTGCTCGTTGATTCAATCACATACAAAGCATGGGTGTCTGTTGAAATAAATAAATAAAAACAGCTGAACTGTTGACTGCACACATTTGGAAACCTTAATAGACCCCTAGACAAATTTGTGGAGAGCCTGTTGGAAAAACTATTGATTCTTCAAAGACATGATTTTATAGCTAAGCAACAATCTGCAAGTTTGAATCGAATGAAACAACAAATTGATGGCTCTGTTATAATTTTGGGTGTTTTTGCTGAAAATTAGGCTACTCTTTTTTTGTGTAAGATGCTGCTCAAAGTTATCATTGTACATGGACAAATATGCAGGCTACCGTTCACCCATTGTAATTTACCACAATTTCCCTACTGCTGAAGATCCATCTACGGTACTTCTCTGAAACACATTTATTTGGCCCTAATTTCTGATACTCTTCAACACAATGCTGTAACTGTTCACACCTTTCAACGTCATCTATTCAAATATTTGCAATCTTTTAAGTTTCTTGTAAAAAAGGCAATCTATTTTACCATCACATAGAAAAGGCCGCTGTGATGGAGTAGAAGGTACCATAAAACACTTGGCTGCCAAAGCCAGCCTACAAAGAGTGTCTGATGACCACATTCAAACACCAACGCAACTTCTTGTTTGGGCAGAAAAGAGCTTAACAATAAGTGAAATATTTGTATGTTGAGGATGAAGAAATTAAACGATCATCTGGGTGATCGAATAGATGGAAGTGGTGGATGTGAAGCAGCGGTGACAACAAGGGCAAGATTGGGCTGGGCAAAGTTCAGGGAATGTGGGGAAATGTTGTATGGCAGAAAATTTTCACTAAGGATGAAGAAAGGAAAAGTATATCGGAGCTGTGTGCGGCCTGCAATGCTATATGGTAGCGAGACATGGGTATTGAGAGAGAGTGAACTGGCAATCCTGAGAAGAACGGAAAGGTCAATGGTGAGAGCAATGTGTGGGGTGAAAACGAGAAGGGAAAAAAGGACTGAAGAATTGTTGGATATGCTAGAGATGAGAGAGACCATAGACCAAATGGCAAGGGCAAATGGAGTAAGATGGTATGGACATGTGATAAGGAGGGAGGAAGGAAGTTTTCTTAGAAAGGCACTAGATCTAAAGGTGGATGGGAAGAGGAAACGCGGTCGTCCAAGAAGAACGTGGAAACAACAAGTGAAGGATGAATTTAAAAAAGTTGGACTGAAGGAGGAAGATGCAAGGGACAGGGTGAAATGGAGAAAAGGGATAAAAACAATTGCTGCGCAGAAACAATCGGCCACCCCCACTAGTGGGGAACAAACCGACGATGGATTATGATGATGATGATGCATCGGACCTTGAAGAAAGGTTTTCCTATGCAAACCCGATTCCAGGTACACAAAAATTACATTTCTTTGAACCACTGACGAAATCTAATGAGAAGCTGATACGGTAGTCAAAGAATATTTATCGTCATCCAATTTTTCCACCGTAACAATCAACAACAAACACAGTTCAAATATTTTACAATGGGAAGAAATTACCTCATATGTTACATGCGTGTATGAGAAGAATTGGTGGCTAGCATATGTTTAGAAGAAGTTCATGAGTAATGATGAGCTTGAACTAAAATTTCTGCATCCCCATGGTCCTGTATCATCATATTCATTGCCAAGAAAAGATGGTGTTCTGATAGTGCCACGCAATTCTCCACTTTCATCAGTGGATCCTCAAACTACTTCAAGCTCTGAAAGGACATATTCCCTCACCAACAACGAGTTGTTGCATGCCGAACAGATGCTAGTTTTAAAACTTCAATTGCAACTTGAACAGTGAACTAACGTGTAATGCAGTGTTCCCACCAAAGTCAGTTATTTATGTAAAATATGTATTTTAAGCAATATTCTAGGACTACATCTAAATGTTTTTAAGGTTTTGTGCAACTTAGAACTTTCATTTGAAATCAATCAGCAAATCAATTCTGGTGATTATGAGGTGTGTCTACGTCATTTGGTGGGCATAGCCCTATACAGTACCAGTAGGGTGTACCTTAAAAAAAAAAAGTTTGATAATTTATGCTCTCACCCCCTACATTTGTGCCATTTGACCTAAAAACAATGTCTGTTAAATTTGAGACAGATCCATTGATATTTAGAGGTCAACCTGGGACTTTGAAATTTTATACTGGGTCATTCCATGCCAAGCGTTCTAGACCTATCAGTTTGACCCTCTTCGATTTTGCTTAAACTTGGTTAAAATGTTATTTGGCATGATTTAGCCATGCATTACAAATTTTAGCTCAGTATCTATTATAGTTTTGAAAATGTGATGCTTTAAAGTTTTAGGTAACCCCTAAACTTTTCCACATTCGGTTTTTTGGATCATTTTCAATTAACCATATCTTTTTCTCCGAAGGTTATATAAAGTTTAATTTTTGTAAAATGATTCACTTTTAGCAATATTACATGATGACATTGTCAAAATACAATTAATTTGCAGCATAATGGAGTAATCAAGCCTCAAAGTAGCTCTTTTCTTCACCAAAAGCAAATTTTGTGCCATATTTGGAAGTCTGTAACTTTTTTATGAAAAGTAGGATGGTTATTATATTTATCATCTATGCTCTTTCCCTACCAGGCAACAACTTCACTAAGTTTGATAAGTAACATTATATTTGTTAGAAGGTTACAATGCATCAAATTGTGCACCCCAAGCAATAAAGCCAAAATAACGCCATCTTGTGGTATAAAAATACCCCTGTAAAAAGTGTTTACAAAATAAACTGTTTAACCATTTGAAGAACATTAGCTAAGGAACTTGAGTACAAAGTTTTGACTTTGTCACTCAACTATAATATCATTATACAGGGTGACACAAAAAAAACGTTCATCAGTAAAAATCAAATAACTTCCAAAATTTTATTTAGATTAACCCAAAAATTCAGCTACATTAGGTTAAGTATATGTAGCAGACATCTCCAAAGTTTCAAGTCTATACCACAAAAACTCTTTGTTTAACTGGCGCTCAAAAAATGTGCTCTAAATGAGCTCCCCGTTGCTGCAAGCACATTTGGATCCGGCGGGCAAAGTTCTCGATGACCCTCCCACATTCTTCCCTTGGGATTGCTTTATTGTTGCTGTAATTGCTGCCTTTAGATCAGGAATAGTCTGGGGGTTGTTGCCATACACTGATAAAACTTTGAGGTGCGGGGGGGTGGCACCATCCTTCTGGAACCACTGGAGGTCCCTGACGGTGGTTCCAGCAGGATGGTGCCACCCTCCACACATCAAACCAATCATTGGCATGGCTACAGCAGCGTTTTCCTGACCAACTGATCAGCCGCAGGTGTGACCCGGAGTGGTCGCCGTATTCACCGGACTTGAACGCTCCAGATTTTTATCTGTGGGGCTACCTTAAGGATAGGGTGTATGGCAACAACCCCCAGACTATTCCTGATCTAAAGGCAGCAATTACAGCAACAATAAAAGCAATCCCAAGGGAAGAATGTGGGAGGGTCATCGAGAACTTTGCCCGCCGGATCCAAATGTGCTTGCAGCAACGGGGAGCTCATTTAGAGCACATTTTTTGAGCGCCAGTTAAACAAAGAGTTTTTGTGGTATAGACTTGAAACTTTGGATATGTCTGCTACATATACTTAACCTAATGTAGCTGAATTTTTGTGTTAATCTAAATAAATTTTTGGAAGTTATTCGATTTTTACTGATGAACGTTTTTTTTTGTGTCACCCTGTATATATATCAACTGTACTATAATATCATGAATTGTACAAAGTAAATTGTGACAATACAATTAATATGCACAAAATTCTTGGCAAAGAATGATTTTTAAAAACTAAATTTAACCTTACGGTGTTTGCCTGTTATCGCCCCACCACATTTGCTTTTTGATTACTCCGGCTCGAACCTCCTACATAGGGTTAGGAAGCAGATATGTAAAAAAACGTTAGAACAATCTATTGAGGTAGATGAGCAATGGGTATATAACAGCAAACGAGTATGTTGACCGCCTCCCAGTTCTTGTTTCTGGTAGAAGAGATTTTCACCTCCATTTTCACTTAAGGAGCTGAAAATAAGGCTTTTTTGCTTGGGGTGCACAATTTGATGCATTGTAACCTTCTAACAAATATAATGTTACTTATCAAACTTGGTGAAGTTGTTGCCTGGTAGGGAAAGAGGATACATGATAAATATAATAACCATCCTACTTTTCATAAAAAAGTTACAGACTTCCAAATATGGCACAAAATTTGTTTTTGGTGAAGAAAAGAGCTACTTTGAGGCTTGATTACTCCATTATGCTGCAAATTAATTGTATTTTGACAATGTCATCATGTAATATTGCTAAAAGTGAATCATTTTACAAAAATTAAACTTTATATAACCTTCGGAGAAAAAGATATGGTTAATTGAAAATGATCCAAAAAACCGAATGTGGAAAAGTTTAGGGGTTACCTAAAACTTTAAAGCATCACATTTTCAAAACTATAATAGATACTGAGCTAAAATTTGTAATGCATGGCTAAATCATGCCAAATAACATTTTAACCAAGTTTAAGCAAAATCGAAGAGGGTCAAACTGATAGGTCTAGGACGCTTGGCATGGAATGACCCAGTATAAAAATTCAAAGTCCCAGGTTGACCTCTAAATATCAATGGATCTGTCTCAAATTTAACAGACATTGTTTTTAGGTCAAATGGCACAAATGTAGGGGGTGAGAGCATAAATTATCAAACTTTTTTTTTTAAGGTACACCCTAAGTACCAGTACTTTCTGCTTTGCATGCAAATTAACAGTACGGTCAGTCGGTCACGATAACAAAGATTCAGTGTTCATACTTTTGGCATACTGGTACTCGGTTTTCGTGGTTTAAAATGAAAGTTAATGCATTGCTATGAAATAGCTGCTGCTTGGAATTTGTGCCAGAACTTTCATTTTCGCGATAATGTTATAATTTTGCATGCAAAGTATAGAGCCATGCCCACCCAATGACGTAATCACACCTCCTAATCACCAAAATTGATTTGATGATTGCTTCCAATCAAATAAAGTTGCATAATTTTCATTGGCATGTTTGTAAAGTGTGGATTTTTTGGTATTTTATAAACTACAGTTAGCTTTGAGTGCATTTCCCCTGTAACAGAAATTAATATTATTAAAACCTTGGAGGGAACACTGATGTAATGTATGTATATTGCATATTTTTGACTTCTTCAAATAAAGTGACCAGCGTTTACTGTCTGTATATTTTATTAGTAGTCTAGTAGTGAGTTATGTCCACTAAAATTATTTATATTTGCTTATAGTTAACTTCTGAAGGTAACGGTCGACAATGTCATTGCTTATTCATGAATTTTTATCATTTTATCTTGGCTATTGGATTTCATCTTTAGAACCTACAAAAAGCTATGTTGTATAATATTATTTAAAGATTTCCTGACACACGCAATACAAACTGCTACAGCAGCCAACTTCATTCCTCAAGCCGAATTTGTATTTTTCAAAATGTTGCAGCATTGCAAAAATATAGAAATAATTTAAATCATCTGCCTCTGTATAACTCCCGGTCTCTTCTTGCTTAATTATATTGAAGACACACTGTATGAAGAGTTGAAAACCTCCTCTTCATCGAAGCTGTACTTATTTATAATTAAGTTGTCACAGCATTTAGCTTGTTACTAATTCCCATGTAAGCAATCCTGCAGATACGTATAAAAAATTTAGTAAGGATGAACAGAAAAAAAAAAAATTTGACTAAGGAAAATAAAATTATTAAAAAAACACACAGAATGGTCAAAACACAACACAATATTTTGCATGGCTGTAGAAGAAGAATCAAATTTAAAAAAAAAAAAAAAATTTTGATTTTGAAAATATATATTTTTGCTATGCTTGTCGGAAGTTTACAACCAAGAACACAACATTCCTCTTTCATTATTAAATAAATTTTCATTATTTTTACATAGATTGATAGAGCTTAAAATTACCTTTCAAATGAGCTATCAACCATATCTCTACAATGAAAATTGGCCGAGATATGGGTAAAAATGTGAAAAATGGCGCCATCAAGTGGTGAAAATGACTAAAATTTCAAATCACTCTATCTCGAAAAGTACTCGACGTAGAAAGACAAAATTTTGGGAAAATGATTTTTTCATACATTTTTACTAATGATGTGATTTTCATCACAATCGGTGTCGTCGAGGTTTTAAAATGCAAAATTTTGTGTTGATTTGATTTGTTTTTACCCAATAGGCTACAGCACTTGCGAAAGTTTTCCTGAAATAACGAGGAAAAACGTGGATACCACCACCGAATTGCAACAATTTTTATGTGAAGCATACAAAAACAGGGCAATTTGATACTAATAACTGTAGAGAACAAATATTAATAAGTACGATATGATGATATAGGCCTACTGTAAACGTAAGTTATCCTTTGTATTGAGCACTTAAGGTACGCATGTATATTCATGTAACAGTTGGTTTTTGAGATTTTTTTTAAAGCAATGGAAATGCTTCAGTGACCACTGACCAGGACAGCTTCAAAGGCAAATGGCGGAGGTATGGTAACGATATTTTGGCTAAAGCACACATTGTGTTAGTGTAAGTTTCACACTTTCACTCACAGATGAACGGACAGATCAAAAGACGGAGTTTTTTAAGTTTGAGCTGCAGTCTCTGGTTTCAGCTGGAGTCTGAAATTCTTGGCAAAAATAGGAGCCGGAATTGTTAGCTTTTTACGTAGTGTTCTACAGTGAAGTACCGGTATCATTCTTGGTAGATGCAATACAGTAGTGAAAGGTACTGCACTGTGCTCATTGTATTGGTACTAGAAAAGTACTGTACTCATTGTATTGATTAAAAGGGTAAAATTATTACCGGTGTAACTGTCTAGGAATTACTGTAGTCCAAAAGTTACCATAACTTCCAGACTGTGTATATGCCTTCCAGAAGTAACCAAATGAGGGTTGCCAGATTTGATAGTTGCAGCAGCTTTAACAAAAATAAGATGAAAATGTTAACATAAGTTTGTTGCCAAAAATCATTTTTGTGTTTGAATAAAAAATATATTTAAAACAAGGCATCGCTTAGAATATTCAAATCATAGCAACCTTCAACACAGGCCTTAATAATACACTGTGCAAGCTTTCAATTTGATTTGAGGCAAACCTGTTTATGCTTCATGGCAGGCTAAGTTGTAAATTTCATCACAGTGTAGATTCTAACGATCTGTTTAAGCCTGATGCTGTGAGTTCGTTGTGGCAATTTCGAATTACACGAGGTTTCGGAACACAGTACCCTAGCATGTGCTATGACAAATTGTTATAACATTCGTCATAGCACATGACTAGGGAACTGTGTTCCGAAAGCTTGTGTAATTCGATATTGCCACAACGAACTCGCAGCATCAGGCTTAAACAGATCGTCAAAATCTACACTGTGAAGTAAGCAACGATCATGCTGCTAAAAGCGAAACTCAATCAATTGCACAAGTTATAAAATGTTGTGAACCAAACGATTGTCATGTCAATAACTTCTGGTTTCTTTCTTCGTTCTGTGGGCCAAGGTTTATTTTTTTACCACTCCAGAGATATATATACCATGATGTGTCTCTGTTCTTTGTCATTTGATTTTCACAATTACTGGGACTCACCATGAGGAAGTTGACAGCATGAGTCCCATTCCAATATGCACAAGTGGGGTTCGGCTCCCTCATCGGCCTGCAAGTGCGCCACGAAAGAAAAACTGCTATGTCATTCTTGACTGTCCCATTTACAGAAGACAAATGAAATGCATGGCATAGCAGAACTGGACAAAGCTACACTCACCTGGATTTCGATCACCCGGCCTGAAATCTGAACAACCTTGTCTAACACGAAAAAAGAAGATCATGTCAATGGCTGTGATGGCCTGAAATGTCAAATGGCATGTCAATGGCCTGAAATCTGAACAACCTTGTCTAACACGAAAAAAGAAGATCATGTCAATGGCTGTCATGCTGTTGGATGCCATGATATTGACTTGACAGCACCAATACATTGCATTACATTTCTGGGAGGGGGTAAACAAGTCTTCCGCTGGTCAAATATACCATGACATCATAGTATGTCACATATATATTAGAATTGATTAAAAATTTACCAAAAATACACCAGCTTTTATTTCTGTTGTAATTGACTTCATTCAAGCAAGCAAAAAAAAACACAAATAATTTTATCATATTTTGGAAAAGGCATGTTTTGACAAATATCATTTTTTCATTTTAGCTTTATTATAAACTTTGAGAACTGGTGTACAAGTCTCCTCCCTGGTCAAAAATGCTATGACATAGATTGGATTAACCCAAAATTTAGGGTCATGTAGCTGTTTTATATCTTGACTACTTTAAATATTTGCTTTACTATTTTCTAAACCCAACCGAAACCCTTAGCTAACCCTGAAGGTTACAACAACTTGGTTGATTCCTATTTTTGATGTATATTTATGTCATAGCATTTATGACTAGGACGGAGACAAACACCACCTCCAACTTTGCTATAACATTTAAAAATTCACAATAGCTTTCACCGTAAGGCTGTTCAAACTAACTGTCTCTAAATAAAATGTAATTTTAACAGGAAATGCTGACTTATTATATTTATCATATGATATAGATTCAAATGAATCTGAATTCGGTATTTTGTATTGCCAATCCCTACTATGACCATGTCATTATGCAAGTTTCAATCCACATTCTTTGGCACAAAAATTGAGGTAGGCTAATGGAGCAGCAAGGCATATATACCGTAGTCTATTTTCAATTGATGTTTTATTTATTTGGTTTTAAGTTAATATTTTTGCTATTTCAGGGTTGCTTGTAACTTGAAACAAGCTGAGAAAAATACTATTTCTTTACTATTTTTTAAGCATTTCTTCAGAATCGTAAAAAATGGTATGCTCACCATCATTAACATGTTTTTGCGGACAGGACTTCTCAATATTCTGTGAACACATCCCTTCCTTTTCACCGTGTTTTGAATTATTCATATTTGTTCTTGGACCTTTCTTATTGTTAATTCTGATGAGCAGTTACTACATTGGACATTTACGACCACCAGATGTCAACATTCGAGTACCTTCAAGTTTCAAATTGAGACGAATGTGCATTGGAATCTCTTTGCTTCTCACAGTTGGTGCCTTATTAAATGATGCCATTTTATTCAAACTGAATATCACTGCTGTAATGATAGTTTCATACAGCATACGGTTGATTGCTTTGCTGGTACATTTTGTGTTTTTATGGCGTCTTGGTCTCATTCATTTTGAGTATACACGAGGGCCTGGCATTGTTACATTTTCTTGGATTTTGACCTTACCATTTTATGGAGTACGATTAGAAAACATTATAGTGGAACTCATCCATAAAAATGATAGTGCTAATACTGAAATCAACACAATTGTAAATTTGTGTTGTGTAGCTGGCATGGTGATCTGTCAAATTTCATACCTTATGTTTGTCATACAAGGAAACCCACATTACCGAACAGTTTCTTTGTTGTCACAAGATTTTAGCAGTACAGAAAACCTGGTAGCTGTTACCAATAATAACTCTGAAAGATACTGCAACATCACAGAAGTAGATTATCCGAATGAAGAACAAGAAAATGCTTGCCCTGTAGACAATGCCAATTTCTTGTCTAAATTATTCTTTTGTTGGGTCCAGCCACTGATGAGCAAAGGTGTCCGACGAATGTTGAACAGGGAAAGTTCAGTATATCTACTTCCTTCAGATTTGACCACTGAAAACTTATCTAGTAGGTTTTTAGATATATTTGAACAGGGGTTTGCATCTTCAGACATTCCATCAACTTCTGAAGTAAATTCTTCAAGTGTTCCTGAAAAGTCCAAACGAAGTTTACTTGTAACTATGCATAAAACATTTGGTAAAAAGTATTATCTGCTTGGATTGCTCAAGTTCTTCGGCGATGCACTGGGATTTGCAGGCCCGATTTTACTTAATAAATTAGTCAGCTTTGTTGAATCAGATGAACCAATAGCGAATGGATGTTATTATGCTGTTGCCCTGTTTGCTGCTACACTTGTTGGCTCATTGTTGATGACTCACTTTGACTATCAGGTAATCAGTTAAACCTACAGAGAATTTTTATTGTTAATGTAATTTACCAAACATGATTTTAGACTTTTTGTTGAAAGTGATTTATGACTATAGTATAAGCTGTCACGGCATGTAAAAAGACATAGGTGTTCATCACAAGTTACAAAATAAAAACAACTGATCATGTCAAGACTGTTTTTTAATAGTAGTTTGAAATCTTTAATTATTGAAATCTACAGGTAAGGCATATTCTTGTCCTCACTAGCACAATATGACATTTAAATATATATTAAAAGAAGAATGATAAAGCTTTGGGAAAGAGGTTGATTTGTTGTACCACAGACTTATAAAACAAAGTAACTTCAACGGGTTTAACATAGCTTTTTTACACAAAGACATATGTATAATTAAAATAAATTCCTGATGAGGACACAAGTACGTGTCAAAAACGTTTGAGTTGTATTTCTTTGTATATTAAAATATGTTAAACTTTTTGAAGTTATTTTGTTTTGTTTGTCTGTTGTAAGAAAAATATAAATACAACATAAAAACAGTGAGTTCGTTTCAGTGACTTCATATTGTTCCAAGAATGGCAAACAACTTTGCATGCTTTTAGTTTGAAAACTCTTCTATAGAGTTGCTTAAAGCAAAATAAATTTTATGTATAAATCAATGGGGGCATGTGTCAATGTATATTGATATGAATCAATAAGACATTTTAATAGGACTGGCAATGTCAGAAATATATTGAAGTTAAACGTCAGAACTACAAGAAGTTAAGTCTATTGTCTTCTGTAGAATTTTAAACTATTATATGGTAGTTTGTAAGTTTTTAATTACTCTTTCTAGTGGTTCTTTATTTCTCAACCATCTAATATTGGTTTAGTAATTATCTATGAATTCTATCTACAGGTCAACAAAATTGTCATAGCAATGAAGTCATCTTTGATTGGAAGCATCTATACAAAAACTATGCATTCTAAGCCTGTTGCTTTGACTGCTTACTCCACTGGAGAAATCACAAATTTTATGAGCACTGATGTTAACCGCGTTGTTAATTTTTGTCCCAGTTTTCACCAGTTTTGGAGTTTACCTTTTCAAGTTGTTGTCACATTAATTCTTCTGTATCAACAGGTTTGGGAATTTCTTTACATGTTCATCAAATAATAATTAATCTGTGTATCAATTTTTTTTTTTAAGTTACAATAGGTCCAAATTGCTTTTACAACTTAGCTGCATTGAAATTTGTTCAAAGTTTTTTTTGATACCTCAATGTTTTATTTGCCTTGAACAAGAAACATTTTCTTATCATATTACAGTAATATTGTTTTATAAATTTTGTTTATTTTAATCTGAAGTTAATTATCTTCATATATGTGGTCAATGCTGCAAACACAGGCAATTATTTGGTGCACAGTGCACACTTAAGCTTCAAAAATAACACTGCACTATTTCAAATCCATTTCCATGTATATACAATATTTGCAAAGAGTTCTTCTGGTTCAAAGTAATCTAACTAATTTGTGAAATGTGATACAAACTGCAGAACAGATAAAACTAAACAACGGCATGGACCATGGTATTTAATAAAATAATATACAGATAATAGGAACTAAAAGTTGTATACGTTTTCGGCTATACAATACGTTAGGCTTAGTCCTAGTTAAGCATCTGAACAACTGATATACAATACATGACTGCATAAGAATAAACTAAACAGGGCAAGCTAACCTGAGACAGCCCACATACAACAGCAATATACAACTCAAAAAGAAAATAGTAGTAGTCATGGCCTTTAGCAAAAAACAAATCGCTTTTAATTTGATTACCAAATGTTCATCTCAGTATGTTTTTTTTTTGCATAGGTAGGAGTGGTCTTTCTTGCTGCTTTGGGTCTAACACTGGTGATGATAGTTTTCAATCGCTACCTTGCCATCATGATAGGAAAGTATAACCGTGATTTGATGGAGCACAAAGATAGCAGGGTGAAGGTGGATCAAAGTATTTATGGGTTTTCTTCAAATATATATATATATATGTAATTTGCACAAAAAAACATTTTGATGCATATTTACTATTAAAGCTGTGTCATGTATGACGGTACTTCATATACCATAAATTTTTTTAGCTTTTCTATGCTGTATAATAGTTTTTCTGAAGATATGTTATATGCAAAATGAACAGCATTGTACAATGATGGTAATTAACGATTTATTTTATAATGATTTTATGTGTGCAATTTTACATCACCGTATGAAGCTTTAAATACAGTACAAAATTATCAATATATATATATTCTGTTGTTTTCCATTTATATCTACCCAGGTTTAACTTCAATCGTGGTTAAATGAGTTTATTTTAATAGTTGTTTTGTTTGGATAGAGATTTTCTTTTTTATTTGCATATTTATATTCTATTCTTTTTTTTATCTTATTCTGTCTAGTATATTGCGTGAAGATGGCATTGGCTGTGATCATCAGCTTTACAACATTTTTTCAATGTGTTATCTTATTTCTAGCTAATGACAGAGATTCTTCTGGGCATTCGAGTGATTAAGTTTAATGTTTGGGAGCAGTGCTTAATAGAAGAAATTAATGGGTGAGCTATTTCAATTGTATTAGCATAAGAATATGTAAACTAGGCTACCGGCTAAAAAAAGATACCGCAATTGGTATGGAAGCATAAGCCAGGACGAACGAAAAAATTTAACCGCTTTGAAATCTGGCTGAAGTTCTGAGCTAAGCCTAATCTGAAGTCTTTCAAAAACGCTGTTGAGAGCATTGTTTTCTCCATTTGATGTATAGAATTTCATCATGGAATTAAATCTTGGTAGTGATTACTTCACCAGCGTCACAAGACCAACAGTAATCCCTATATGATTATTATTTTTTGCACGGGCATTTATGTCTGATCGTCGTTGTTTGTTGTCGCGAAACTGCATTGGTTTAATCCAATTCAAGTTTTCGGAACATTGGTACGCTATCAATCAGGGGACGAGAAAGTGACGTGACTTGCAGCATAAAATTATGCACTTGACTGGTGAAATATGATTTAAAAAAATCATTTTTATGTAAAGTAATCGAAAAACTATTTCTTTATTTTTAGCATTAGAACGAAGGAGTTAAAAAGTCTACGAGGAATCAAGTATTTTGATGCGCTGTGCGTCTATCTATGGGCTACAACCCCTATTCTAATATCACTTCTTATCTTTTCAATTTATGCGTCAACTGGTCAGACGTTGACCGCAGCAAAGGTAATAATTGTCGAGTACAAAACAACAATACACTACTGTGCCGCTTAGTTTTAAACTATTTAACTAAAATATTTTTGATTGATTGTTCCCCTGTTATTGCATTAGCTTAATATTTAATTGTTTTTGAGTAATAATCTTAACAAGCAATACATTTTTTACTTGGCAAAATTGGGCTGTATCATTTATTTTAATGCGGTTTTCAGATTTTAAAGCGGAACTAGCCACATTCGTGCTTTTTGTTATACCTGATCGATAAAGTGGAATATAAACTATGTAGTTTTACTCTGTTCCAGGTGTTTACAGTCATCGCTTTAATAAACATGCTCATATCTCCTCTGAACGCATTTCCTTGGGTTATAAATGGCTTAATGGAAGCCTGGACCTCTTTGATCAGACTGGACAAGTTTATGGCTTTGCCAAACCTTGATCTCGATAAATACTATGATGCTCATGCAAGTTCTCAGGCCAATGGTTTGTTTTTGGCTTTTTACTGTATACTGTATATAATTTTACTGCTGCAGTTAATATAGGCATGCAAGCCGAATTGAAGCTTCATGTTTTTCATGGTAAAAATATTCCATACTTCTTCCTTACTGACAGCGAATGGTCTCGAAATCGAGATTGTTTAAACATTGAGATTGAAATTGGCCATCTTTCAGTTTAGTCCATAATCTCATTTTATTTAACCTTGAACGACGTTACGTATTATGTAGAATAAATTATCCCAAAGTTTCAACGTTATAAAACCTTGTTTGATGTTGCAATATGTAAACAACATGGATATAAAGGATTCGTTAGTGCAGCAAGCAATGGTTCAGCATGCTACATATAAGTTTCATTTCGTTTTAAGCGTGAAATAGTTCATGCCTATGTCATTTTCTTGTGTTTTGCCAAAATCTTAAATTCCATAGCATGTCTTGAAAGTGGAAAAAGCCCGCAAGCTTAAGTTACCGTGTCTAGTCAGTTGTGGACGTAAAAACTTAGTTTAATTATTGTTTTGTATTTTTCTCAAAGATTTTCCAGCGGCGTAGATGCAATATATATATATTGAATATTTCATTTATGCAGAGAAAACTTTCTTCAGAACTTTCAGTAGCTGATTAACGTGTGACTGAATGTGTTTTTTTTTAGCTATCTAAACACAGCGTGTGCTACTTCGTTATACATAAAAAATAAATTTTATGTATCTCAACGAACTTAGTGAACTATGATTTTTTTAATTGAATTTCTTTTAACATTAGAATTATATCATCAAACAAAAATATGTACGATTCTCATTGTAAATTACGCCATCAATCCTTCCCCAATTAACAAATCAGTCATTTTTTATATTGATTTTTTATGTCAATGTAAAAAAAAATAACTGATTTTCTGCCTGGGTTTTGTCCTGAGTCTTTTATCTTGGCTTGCAGATGTCGTGTTGAGGATTCAGGGTGCATCGTTTGCATGGAATGCCAACGTAGAGAATAATAACCTCATTCTTGGTTTGGATAAGTCAATGAAATCAACAGAAAATAGCTTGCAAGATAAAGACATGTTGCTGCAAGGCGTGTCTTTGAAAGTGAAGGCAGTAAGTTTCTTAGCGTTCCTTTTCCTGCAAAGTATTGGCTTCTATATGTTCCAGCAAAACCTGAAAACTTGTCATTTCAAGATAAAGATTACTCTAGTTCATATAGATGTTCATTATATGCTGTTGTAGTGTATCAACTAAATAGCGTAGGCTTGCAGCTTTGTGAGTAGCTTTGTATTTTTTTGCCACTACTTATCATATGTCATTGAATGAGCATTGTAGAAAAGCAATCATAGCTATTAGCTAGTATCTGAAAGCAGTTGACATGTATCACAGCAATCATCCAAATACGTCTCAAACCAACCTAAACTTCTAAAAACCTGTTTTCTTTTATGTTTCCAGGGTCAATTTATTGGAATTGTTGGCACTGTTGGCTCGGGAAAGAGTTCGCTTTTGTCGGCAATTTGTGCTGAAATGGAAAAAGTAAAGGGAAACATTTCTTTGCGGGATGCAGATAGTGGCGTAGCTCTTGTGTCTCAAGAACCTTGGCTGCAACATGCATCAGTGAAGTAAGATTGGCTTGAAAAATAAATTTGTGACCACGAAGATTATCAGCTGTCGAGAAGGCTGATGACTGATATTCATTGGCACTAAAAAAATTGTGTCAAATTTTAAACCATTTTTGCTTTGTTTAAATTTCCTCACAAAAAGTGTCTACTTTCCACCGTTATGGGAGGAGACATTTTCAATACTGTAGTGCATTCTGTTTTCTATGTGAATCGTTTGAAACATTCAAACACGGCCTCTCTATTTCTTAAGTGATACATTTTAAATGCTGCAAGCCATTGACATGTACGTCTTATTCACCACTACGTACAGAGACAACATTCTTTGGGGCCAGCCGTACGATCGAGAGTTTTACGAAGCTACTGTAGAGTGCTGTGCGTTGAATGAAGACTTCGCATCCTTACCTGCTGGTGATGCTACAGAGGTTGGGGAAAATGGTGTCACATTAAGTGGAGGTCAAAAGGCTAGGATATCGCTTGCTAGAGCTGTTTATCAGGTCAATGCACTTACTAACCTTTGGTGTATAACTGGTGTAGTTGACGCATTATCGCTACATATTCTAAGCAAAAGCAAACTCCTGAAAGCGGTCGTTGAATTTTCTCGCAAGAAAATGAATGAATGCTCGCCGATCACTCATTACTAGGGCCATTTTTATTTTGACCTAAAAAAAATGTTTTGACTTTATTTTGACCTAACCAAATTGCTTATTTTTAGAGGACACAGTTCTTCCTTGAATTTATACCAGTTACCCAAACATAATATTTTGTCGATTTCAGACCCATACGTAATATTTTTTCGAAAAGTCAAGGTGTTTTATGGATTATATAAAGTGCGTCGTATTTTTTGCGATAGACTTAGGTAGCCTGTTTTCTTTTGTCCTTGTGGAAAGGGCACTTTGCCTCGACTTTCTCCGCATGGTAAAATAAATTCATCAGCAAAATCTTGACAAACGTCTAAATCTGAAGACGATTTAGCTTGCTTAAGCATTTTTGTATTACAGAATGTCAGTAAGCTATTTCTGAAATCCAAACTGTTGATATTCGAAAAGACTACGTTTGTGAAGAGGAAGTGTTTTATAAGAATTATTTAAATACGTAACAATGAATAAACAATGGACAATTTGTGATAAAAGTTACTGCTGATCCAAGTGGGCATTGTGACATATTTCCTGCTTTTATGGGTAAATATGGTTTAATTGTGTCGCAGTTCCTGATTTACAATGCTTCCACGAGGATTTTGACAAAAATTACTCTCAAGAAACACAAAAAGTTTGTCAAACTCCATAACTTTTTGATAAATTTTGACTTTATTGTCAATTTTGACTTTATTTTGACCCACAAACTTCTTAGAAACAGCCCCCTAGGTGTTGAAAACAACTTTATTTTTTGATTTGTGGACAGACGAGGTCCTTAAAAAATTTGGCTTTATTGACATTTGCGGGCCCTACTCATTACTATACTCTTCGGGACAACAATAGTTGATTTCGCAATTATGACGCAATAATGATTCTAGCTTTTCACGCCGGCCTTTTTCTTGATAATACTATTTTGATTATTGAATTTTTTTTAAATGAATTTTTTTTAAATGCAAGTTGAATTGGTATGATTTCTGTGTGTCTGCGGCCAAAAATATGGCATTGTGAAACAACAGGCGCGGGCCATTCAAAAACGTATCGCTGGCCGGATTTTGGACACCACTAATCATGCTTTTATTTGCGACCATTGCGATAACATACAGAACACTGCTCTCACAAATGCGATACAACAGACGACAGAAAGCAGCGAAGTGACATATAGTCTTCGAGTCAGCTGCTCCCCTTAGTTTGGCTTGTCATTTAGTGTCTTTGCCGAGACACAGCCGCGTGCTCTGGAGCGGTGTCGAACCCACGTCCTTTCGAACATCGCGCAGACGTTCTCACCACTCGGCTATGCAGCCGACACCCTTGAAGTAGACCCATCATTTTTTTATTTAAATTTTTTGCACCTGTACACCTCCAGTTCAACGTTTCATCAATGATGTACCAATAAAATTAGCCGTGCAGTTTTAATTTTAGAAAAAAGATTTCTATCTTTTGGATGACCCTCTCTCCGCTGTGGACCAACATGTTGCTGAGCATTTGTATCAACATTGCATCGCTGGTATACTCAGGGAACATACACGAATTTTATGCACCCACCACACCAAGTAAGCTTTCGTCGAGTTTATTGTACACTATTTAAAACCGGATACAAAATTGCTTTTATTATGCAGAACATTGACAAATTTTTTCGCTGTAATTTACAATTTAATGAAAATTTGCGTTTAAGGTATCTAAGAAATGCAGATGTGGTAATTAAAATGGAAGATGGCAAGATTACAGCTGTTGGTGCCCTGAGTGAAATTTTGAAGATTGATTTCACTGCGGAAGATGAGACGTCAACCAACTTAAGTAAGTTGGATGTATTAATAGAATTTTATGTTTGGTCTGAGAAAGGTTCGTTTGAACCTTAATTCTGGAAGTTTTATTGAACCACTGGCAGTCCATCGAGCCGAGGCCGCCGATCGAGCTCGACAGAATGAAGAAGATTTATTTAAGTTCAGTTTCGCTGCAGGAATTCACAAAAGCAAGAAACTTTTTGTTAATGTTTTAGCAATAATGCTTGACAGCTTATATTTAAGCTTTCAATACGTCACACATGATCAAAGAGATATTTTGTTAACTTCGTTACGTTTTTCTTATATACGTTTTATCATAGATGATGTTGTTTTTGACGCTTTTCGTTGCTGTGCAGCTTCAAGCACGAAAGAAGAATCCATGAGTGACGAAACAAGGAAAGAAAATGCGGGGTTAATATCAGCCGAAGAAAAAGCTACTGGTACAGTGGCTTTGAATGTCTACAAGGCTTACTGGCTGGCCATCGGTGGTTGCCTCGCTTTCTCCATACTCACATTCGTTATTCTCATGCAAGGTTTGGCGTTTTTCAGCTTTACAAAATCTATTGGAGTTTTTTGTTACTGTGGTTTGGCAATGTTGATCCATTATCATCGAAGTTTCGTTCACAACGAGAGAGAGAAAGAGTATTTCTCCTGCTGGTGGGGTAGCGTGTGATGTGATAAAATTGTAATGAATGTCGAGGTGTGGTAAGGAATTTATTGACAAAGGGTAGGATGTCAGCTAAAGAACAACAATAATGATTTCAATTTTTACAACTGTTTATACCTTTTTTAATAAAGCTTGGTTATTTCTACACCGCTGTGCCACCGTGCTTTAACACTGCCTCACAGCAACACCAGAGAACTAGTTTCCAAATTTCAGCTAAACACCGTTTGTTTTGTTACCCAGGATCGAAAGTGGCGTCTGATTGGTGGCTTTCTTACTGGGTCAATTCAACATCCGGGAACGTTACTTTTGACGTAGCAAGAGAGTACGCCATCGGAACAACCTATTTCTACAATGCAAGCACATACATTAAGGAGCATTCCATACTAAGTGCTCCACTGATCATCCCAGATACGTCGTATACTTTCTTGCTCACTTGTAAGTGAAACCTAAATGCTGATTGTGAGTTATAGCCATCTGTGGCTTTTACGTTTACTTACAGTATAGTTTTTGAGACTGTATGTATTAGAAACGTTGTAAGAAGGACACCTTTTGCAATTTAAATTCAAAGGATTAAGATTATGTGAAAAGCAAATCTCGACAAAACCTAAACCTTGTAACTTTCTTATGTTTTTTCGATGCTGTGCCATACTCCCAGCTGTTAACTTTGAGCCTAAGGTTTTCACGATATTGTTTCCAGCCAATAAAATCCTTTCTTAAAATTAAATGAGACTGTTCACCACGCATTTAATTTAATAACATGATACACTTTTCTGGTGCAAACTGAGCTAAGCTATCAATTGAATTGAATTGTTTCGTCAATCAAACACTAGTGACTTCTTCAAGGGGTTAGATCAGGTAATGACTACCTGTCTAGCATGGCAATTTAACTCAGTTTACATCTCAAGAGCGTATCATGGTATTGAAAATCCGCCTTGTTCACATTATCATATCAACGTCTGCAGACAAAGCAAACAACACGGTTTTTTCTAGCTAGGTTTTGTTCACTTTCAGCTGGCGATGCTGCCTCGGTATCCATCTTCACATCTCACGACACTCGTTGGTATCTCCTGATATATGGGTTAATTGCCGCTTTTAACAGTCTCGTTACTCTCGTGCGTGCGTTTACCTTTGCCTATGGCGGGCTGCGTGCAGCAAAGGTGCTTCACAAGAATCTGCTGAACTCGATATTGCAGGTAGGCTTTCTTTATTGTGTGACGTTATTTATGACAGCTGTATTACGTAATATTTTAAGGCTCGGAGCAAAGCTGATGCCGAGAAATGTTTCAAAAGTTGGTGTTTGCTTAATAAGTAGCGTTGACAGGGGATCTCAGAGAGTATTTTTAACCGGTCCTGGGACTCCTGGGTAGCCTTAGAACCCCACAGCATTTCCAGGAGACCCAGGAACTTAAAGAAAAAACGCTTATTTCCTTTTCTTTGTATAATAGCAGTACTATATGTACTATAGTGTGTTTGCATCTAATTTGTTAAAAATGGTTTTCCAGGAAACTATTTTCTTTTTTGATTTTCGAGTATTTTGGTATTTTTTCATCCCTTGGAATAGTTTTTAAAAAGTATCTTGCTTTTTAGAAGTGTTTTGTTTGTGGGGGGGGGGGGGGTCCTAAGGATCTCATTTGCAGCCTCCCCACACCATTCTTTCATCGGTCCCGTGCTTACAAATATTACTTTTGTTAAATCATTTTCGGAAGTTTTTCTTAAACTGAAATTACTATTTCATGCTTTGACATAGCACATCTTTGCAATTTGTTTCAGGCTCCCATTTCGTTTTTCGATGTCACCCCGATCGGCCGCGTCATCAACCGGTTTTCCAGTGACATGTACACGATCGATGACTCACTGCCCTTCATGTTAAACATATTCCTGGCTCAGGCAGTTGGCCTTGTAGCCACTGTGGCAGTGACCTGTTATGGCTTGCCGTACTTTGCAATTTTGTTGGTGCCTTTGTCGATATTTTACTATTATACCCAGGTAAGTGTTATAAAAAATGACCAAGCTTTTTATGTAGAAATAATGAGAAAGGCAATATAACGCAAGAAAACAACTGCGCGCCCAGCAAACTGGTGCTAGAGAGAAGCAGTATTTAATCTTCGAAATCGCGATACACAACAAGATAACTTGATATAATTTAGACTCGTTGTACATTCTTTTTATGTACAATTACATCTTTGCAACGTTTCTTCAATTTAAACGTTGCTATATGTAGGTTCGCAAGCACATGAGAGTAACGAAAGTAGTTCAAAGTTCATTATATTCGACAGGTTTTTGTTAAAATCTTTAAATTTTTTGACGTTTTTAATATAATTTGGTCTGCTTTTAAGTTTGTGTTGATATTTTGCCAAGCATGAATCAAAAAAGTCTTGCTTCATCAAATCATTTTATTCCCAGCAATACTACCGGTACACTTCAAGGGAACTGAAAAGGTTAAGCAGCATCAGCCTGTCTCCAATATACGCTCATTTTACAGAGAGCTTACTAGGTCTGCCAACGATTCGAGCGTACAGACGTGCCAAAATGTTCAGGTCAGTGGTTTCTAAACTACCCAGAGTGCAAATTAGCCGTTTTTTACATTAATTTAACGTTTCCAGACGATTTGTATGTAAATAAGTAAGATTTTTCTGGGTATGTAAGATGCTCGTTTTTTTTCTTCCGATTTTTACATTCTCTCTACGAGGGCGACAATGCTGATTGAACATCACTTGTCATTACTTTTTGCTTTACAGAGAGCGTAACATTGAGTTGATTGACATCAACCAGCGGTGCAACTTTTCTACACTGGCAGCGCAACAATGGCTCGCTATTCGTCTGCAGATGACTGGCGTCGTCATGGTAACGGGGGTGGCATTCACGGCGGTGCTAGAGCAAGTATATAAAGAAAAATCGCCAGGTATGAAGCATAAGTTGTGTTGTATGACAACTAAAACGTGAGTAGCAATGTGTTTTCTAGCTATAATCCTGATAAACACCCAAATATTTCAGTGTTCTGCTTTTCCAATGTGTTTTGTAGCTAATACTGTTAGTTGTTGAAATAACTAATTATGCGAGATTAGAGAAGAAGCCTTGATAAAGTGTACTTTTTGATCAACGCAAAATGCGGCCCAGTTGGTTGTCTGCTATGTTATGTAGTTGAGAAGAATGGATTAATAAAAGTGTTTGAAACATGATTATCCTTCTTTACCCTTCCAACTTCATCTAGAACATATCTGTTGCGTTTATATTTCCCAGCTTCAGGTTTTATTTCTATCCGTTGTTTTCTTTTTTTATTTGATTCTCAGTTCAATAGGCTATAGCCCAAGCAAGGGCCAAAGGCATTTCTCGCTGGAGCAGTGTACTGTGCATAATCAAGAGAGAAATCAAGGCCTAGTCGAAGACGACATGCCTTTAAGTGGTTTTGTCAAAGACACAACCACATGCTCTTGGGCGGTGTCGAACCGGCGCCCTTTCGAACGTCGAACCAGAGCTCTTACAGCCGACATTTTACTCTAGTTCAGATAGACAAATTTCTGCGAGTTTGAAATTTCAATGAAATGTTACAAACTTTTCTAACTTGTTGCTCCGGCTGTTTTAGTATCCGCCGGGTTGGTTGGACTTGCGTTATCTTACGCCCTTTCCGTCACGTCTCAGCTATCTGGCGTCATTACGTCATTCACGGAAACCGAAAAGCAAATGGTGGCTGTAGAGAGGCAATCGTATTACATCAGAAACGTGCCCAAGGTGAGGCCAGTTTTGCTTTGTATTTACTTTATTATCTGTCAGCTGCTGATCTTTTAGTTAGTGTGTCAGCGGTTTGTTCTTTTCCTGCCAGGAAAGAATAACTCCTTATCACGAACTGCGAGCAGCATGGCCGTCAGGTGGCAGCATCGAGTTTCGTCACGTGAATCTACGTTACCGACCGAGCCTTCCACTCGCCATCGACGATATCTCATTCAAAATCGGTGAGCATATCATCTGCTGGTGCGATTTTCGAATTAAAGGCATGCCTCTTGCCGTAGAAGTGAATCGAATTTTTATACAAAGACCAAATCAGAGAAATCTTACGTTGGACGGTTCAGACTCAGGTAACGTTACTCTGACATTATCGCCAGCTTTGTCTTTTCTTGATTGACAGAAGCAGGCGAGAAAATCGGAGTAGTTGGTCGGACTGGAAGCGGGAAGTCGAGCTTGCTTCTTGTGCTTTTCGGGATGTTGCCCACTTCTGGAGGAGCTGTTTTTATTGACGGTGTCAGCATCAACAAAGTGCCTCTACCTACATTAAGGTATAGACATTATGGTTCTTTTTGTTGTAAACTATAGCAACACAATGTACTTACTTTGCTTAGTTAAGCCACGACAAGGTAGCAACGGATGGATCGAAGTTGTGTTTCGATGACTATCAAAAATTGCTTTGTGAATCTTTTCTTTTTGATTTACAAGAGGTTTATGTAAATAGATTTACAATCTTTTTAAACTAATACAAATTTTATTACGTTTTTTGTAACCTGTCGCTAAATATTACTCTAAAACTTCGCTTTGGGACGCTATGTTTATCGTAAGAGTGGTGAGCTGCGTAGTGGTAGAATAAGAAATCGTGGCAATCACTTCTCAATCCAGCTTAAAATCTCTTCAACTTGCAGGTCCAAAATGGCGATTATCCCACAAGATCCTTTCTTGTTCAACGGCCCCATCAGAAGCAACTTGGACCCGAGTGGCCAAGTGGGCGAAGGGCAAGACGTTGATGATAACCTTTGGTGGTCTCTAGAAAGCTGCGGATTGCGTGATGCTGTCACCAATATGGGAGGCCTTGATTCGGAGGCTGGGGAGAGAGGGCGAAGGCTATCTGTTGGCCAGAGACAGTTGCTTTGCCTGGCACGTGCCCTTCTCAGAGATGTGCAGGTGAACCCATTTACATGATCAGTGTTTTTTTAAGGTGTTTTGAGGGACCGAAACGGTCCCCCAAATTTCTCCAGCGGTTTCCCAAAATTTGGACTTGCAACTACTGTACAGTAGAAAAGTAATGGTTGTTTCTCACTATGTCTTGTCGATAATACGAATATAGCCTACGATCAATAGTTCACGTCCGGAAAAAAGAATAAGTGGAGGTACAGCTAACAGCTGAATCAAAGAGTTATTCACAAAAGAAGTGCACCTTCGATACTCGTCAATGTTTATTTCTGATTTATGGCGCATAATGATCAGTTTTTACGTGTGGAAACATAACAAGCAGAAGCCTGCCAGTAGCCTAATAAATAATTCGTTTAAGCAAATATGGCTATTTTTTGGTATTTAAATGAAACACTTGCGGTCTCTTAAAACTACTTAGCGGTCACCCAAACCAAACCTTAAAAAACCTGTACATGATACTAAATCAAGGGCTGTATCCAACTATCCATTTGGTTGCAAACTATGTTTTAGGTCAAGAATGTTTGGACAAACCATATTCATCTTCGTTTATCTTTATGTACTTTAAGTATGTTACTCTAACTGAAGTTGAAAATAGTCGCAGATCATCGAAAACTTGAAGATTGGCACCAGGGCTGTGGAGTTGGGCGAAAAATATACGACTCCTACTCCTTGGTTTATGACTGGCCGCCTCCGGCTTCAGTGTTGCCAGCTTTTTGAGGGTTGCCAGACTTTGTTTAATTATTATTGCTCTTTTTCATCATTTTTTTTTAAATTTAATTTTACAATTTATTGTGATCGAAATTGAAACAAAAAGTTTGAGAAAAATTGACAAGAACAAACACTTCTATTTACTGGTAGTTTTAGGTGCCATGCGGAGAACAAAAAACAATATTTTGAAAAAAAGATTGCAAATAAGATTTTTATAGTTCATCGTTTTGCATCAAGTCGGAATCGGCCTTTTTTAACACTCCGACTCTGGACACGCCAAAATCCCTCCGGCTCTGCAGCCTTGACTGGCTCATCATTATTCTTTCGAGGTTAGCACAGACACACCTAGCTCGAAACTTGAGTATAATCTCTGTCTCATCAATGCCATCATAAACATAATCACTTTACTAAGTGACAAAGATCTCTTAAAGGTTGTCGAAGCATTGCGATTGATACATTCAGCGCATGGAATCGGCTGATTTGCCCCAGGTATGAGGCGGCTGTGAGCATATCCCCACAAGCATAGATTGTATATTTCTAATGTGACTGCAAATGCTAGTTTCTTCGGTTCGTCTCAGACAGCGTTTTTGCATTTGGTCCCTTCTTCAAGGTTTTAAGAAAGTACATTTTTTTAAAGATTTAGTTTAAATGGACAGGAAGGCAAGGTAGGCCAATCTTCGTGTCTACCTTCAAGCATGGTTGTAAGTGTCTTGCCAAAGACACAACCGCATGCTCTTGAGCGGTGTCGAACCGGCGCCCTTTCGAACGTCATTCCAGCAACAGCAAATATTAAATATTTTTGTTGCAGATTGTGTGCCTGGATGAAGCAACCGCGAACATTAAATATTTTTGTTGCAGATTGTGTGCCTGGATGAAGCAACCGCGAACATTGACAAAGAATCCGATGCTTTGCTGCAAAGAACTTTAAAGCAGCACTTCTCCCGTTGTACCGTCATCACCATCGCTCATCGGTAACATAAATAGTAGAAGAGAAACAGTGATTTGGTACAGAGCGGCGGCTATAGCTGACCAGTTACTTCCATGCTTAAATAAATGTATTATGCTTCATACGTGCAATCACGTTTGAAAATTTGAAAAACTGATGTTACAAAAAGTTCTTGGACCTTAAAACTTAAAGGTTGGTTTGCAAAATTCTTGATGGTGTTCCAAAATTCTGAAACCACGAAAAGAAACTGTCTTCTACCTTTCAGCATCGAGACTGTGCTGGACAGCGACCGGGTGCTGGTAATGGACGGTGGAAAAGTGGCGGAGTTTGATTCACCAAAAGAACTTCTCATTAACGAGAATGGCTTGTTCAGCCAACTTGTGAGAAGGTCGGGCTGTCTGGATTCTTCAAACGCATGATGCTTGTTACATGTGATGTCCTCTGAGACACCAAATCTTTAACTTTTTAAACCCTTGACGCTTATGCATTTGAGCAGCCGATCAACCACTCTTGCAAGTGGAGACACGGAAGTCCTGCACCAATCTGGCTACTACCGTTATTTTTAGTTGATTATTTTATTCTAGCTGGAAATGTTCATATTCATTTTTGATTTGACGCGTTGCTGCATTAACTACTGAAGCGTGTGACTTATTTAACGTCTTATATGAACAAGTTGCGATGAAAGCTGTTCTCCTTTAATAGACTGCGTGAGGTTGTGCGGCTCTTTGCCTTTGCTTGGGTCACACACTCGTGTGATGTATGTGTTGACTTGAACTGCTCAGCACTACTCAGCCAGAAAATCACGTTTGCAGACATTTAATCAACGTAAAACGACTGATGTGCTGGCTGCAATCTACAAGTCGGTGCTTGATAAAAATATGTTTCTTCAGTTATGTTGAGAAGCGAAGCAATTTATTTCTTTTGTTGAAATTACTTTCGTCTTGAGTCAAAGGCTTCATATCTACGCTAGTACAAAAGTCGCTCGATACATTTGTTTATACGTGTTGTACATATGAAGTACGTATGTTGCGGTTTGTGGACATGTCCTTTGCAAGCGTTGATGGATATTATGACGTGTGTGCTTGTCACGTGGTGTGTTCTGATGAGTTCAGGTTGTCTTTCGTAAATGTCCGAGTTGAAACAAATTTTTCCATAACACTCTTTTTCAAATCTTTTATGGTTGTTCATTCAACTCGTATTATTTCACAATTTCACCTGCTGACAAGAATGAACTTGTTTTGGTTTAAATTTCAAGGCCTAGTTTTGATTAACAATTAAATTAAGGGTTTTTTATTATTTATTGTCTTATGCGTAATTCTATCCAACTTTGTTTTTAATTCCTTACCAAAAAAAACAACCTGAGTTTTGCAAGCTACAAAAGCGGTAGCTGTATTCAAATAATCAAATTGTTGTATTAAATGTATTTTTCTTTTTGTTAATGAAATATTGTTTCATGAAATTGCATTTCATCTACTGTGTTAACACTGTTATGTTTTAACACTGTTCTATAACACCAGCGAAAGTTGTCCTTATTGCACTGAGCCAACGTTCACTGAATGTAAAAGACAGCTTTTCTTTAAATAGGAACTTATTATTATCAAACAAACGTTACACGAACGCCTATTAGTTACACGATATGATGCTGTTTAAATGAAATTATAATAATATTTTATTTACTAAGTTTTCCTAAAATATGCTATATTTACTATTTAGGTTACTTTGCAACAGTATTTATGCATTTATTTCTGGTTGTTTTGACGCAAGTTTTCGGCGTGCAATATTATGTGTAGATTAAACGAACCACATCCTACAATGGACTCGGCGTGTTTCGCATCAGGCATGGAAAAACTTAAATTTATACTTCCAAGTGTGCGCAGCACGTTCCCAAAGAGGAGTTTTTTTAATTTGGAAAGTGGGCTTCATAAGCATCTGCATAGGTACTAGGTAGGCTAGCCTAATTAGGTATCTGCCTTGGTGCTGTATGTGTATACTGTATAGATTAGATAATGAAATGTTTGGTTGAGATGACCGAAAATCGGAGCTATATCGGTCTTGTTTAAGCTTTGGATGCGATTGGAAGTGTTTGTTTATCAATCAATCAATCGCACTATCATATTTATCAATCGCACTATCAATCAATGGTTTACTTGCCAGAAACAGGAACAGTACATGGTCGAAACTTACAAGTTGCATAGCCTACTGCAAAAGTAGCAGTTGACTTTAGAGCTTTTTTTGACGTTTGACCGAATCTAGGCCTACAATTTTTTAAAAGTTTGACACCGTTCGCCGTTTCTCAATACACAATTAAGAAGCGCACACTCAGCTTAGTTTCAACATCCATTATCAAATAATTACTTGATGGTCCGACAAAACAGCAGAAAGGTCGCATCCTTCATGTGAACTTTGATTAATTATTTCTTGCACTTTAATTGTTTTTAATATATAACCATACGCAGTAGGCTATTAAGGCAATAGTGGAGTCTTAAAACCAAGTCAGTCAGACCACATACTGCCCTATGTGAAATTAGTATAATCGGCAAAACCTCTACCCTGCAGTCTACACTCTGCATCTTAAGTATGTTTTAGACTTTTTTTGGTAGGCTAACTGGAGAGCAGAGATTTTTGATTCATTGTGACTTGACCTCTCTACATCTCACATTTTAAAAATCATCGTGCATTAAAAAGTTTTGTTGTAGAGCTGGAGTTTTTCAACTTTTTTACAATGCTAAACTAAACAAGATCACAGCAGGCTCTGCTAATTTTCCACTAAGAATTCTTTCACGGTTTGTGATCTTGTTAAAACTTGAGAACTGATAAAGTTTAAATCAGATTAATAGTTACAGTTAAAAAAAGCACCGGAAACGAGACTCTGTTGGTAAAATGTCCCCTTGCGGTGTAGGAAAAGATAGTTTCAGTTGATTCTCATAAACTTGTGTTTTTCTTTTTATTTGTGTGGATCTACTGATCTTCAAAGTTGTTCAGATATGATGTTAAATCGATCAGAAATGCAAAGGTACCACTCCGTTTTTGTTTGTTATATCCTGCAGACCTGCACCATTGGTGTTGTTACGTTCAAGGAATGTTGATGTTTCTTATTGGAGCATATCGTTTTTGGATTAATGCTCTAACTTACGTTTTAAGAGTTCGGAAAATCAACATTGGTCTAGTCATCCAGACAACGTAAAATTAACAACCTCCACCACTATTTCCACGACATCTTTTAAACTTGATAGCTTTTGGTACAATCATGGGCTGTATCCAAGGGGGGGGGGGGGTGAGGGGGTGATAACCCCCCACTTATTGGAGTGGTTTGGAATGACTAAGACGATTTTAGCCCACTGTCTAAAGTGGATAGAGCCCCTGGGTACAATGCTTTCTGGGAAACATGACACTGTAATTTCACAATTCTGTTTCGACTTGGTCTTCCATGTTTAAAGTAAAAACACAAAAACTGATGCTCCTTCTTTTGTTGTTGCCATCATAGCATTATTGTTATTGATAAAATCATATTTTCCCAATATTATACCACTAGGTGGGCAATATAATTAGTAATTTTTAAAAAGGCTGTGGGGCAGATGATTTTGCTTGGGGTCCGGACTTGACCTTCAGATCAAAGGTTACCGACCCTGGTTATAATGATTGTGTTACCACTTTATGAAAGATCTACCATCAAATTTTACATGTTGTTGAATGCGGTGAAATTATGATGTCGTTAGCGTTGAATCACCTGTTATAAGGTTTCTGTTTATCAAAGTGTCAAAGTCCGTTAAAATTTAGTATACCGGTATTGAGTTTTCCTTGATGTGAAGCCTGTTATAGCCTACTGGTGTAGGTTATCTGCGATGAAAATGTGGTTGTAAATGCCTAATTTGATTTCTAACTCAAAAATCCAACTTATAAAAATTCTACTTTCAACTTATTGTTGATTTACCGCACTCAATTTGGCGTAACTTGTAGTGATGCATCCAAACTTTTTTTCAATAATTTTTAACGTAGGCTATGCCTCTGACAAAGAAATATGACACTTTATACAGTTTTTGAAAAGGCACTATCTGCAGAAATGTCAGAAAAATGGAATCACATGTTTTTGGACAAAAAACTTCTCCTCATGCATCATTTCATCTAAAAAATCATGTAGTTTTTATCTTTTTGGCAGGTCATTGTCAGTAAGGTTTCATACAGGCCTAGTATCAACGTGATAAATTGCACAATTTAATGACAAAATGTGAGCTAAAGTGACAATTATGATATCAGAAACGTACAAGACAAAATTATCGATAATGACCGCAGGCAAAAGCGATACTGCCTACCTCGTTGTCTATCTTGTATTTTTCGACAAGAAAACATTGATAGTTTCAATCGCTTGTGTAAAACACCGCTATCCAATTTGAGATAAGCATCGAAAGAACGCTTTTGTCTTGTTAGTTTTAAAAAGGGATGGTTTGCAAAAAGTTTCCAGCTGGTTTCTCAGCTTCAAAATCATGAAAGCTGTGTTTCAACGTTCGGTCGCAATTTATGTTATTGTACAGACAGTGGTTTGTCAATCTGTGTATAAGATTGAAAGAGTAGCAATTTAGCTGTTGTGCCAACGATTGGTTGTTTTTCCATCTCTCAACAACGTAATGATGTTGATGAAAGAGCATAAACTGCATAAGTTTTTGTGCAAACCGAAAGGAAATTTAATTTTTAGTTTATTGGTCGAGTACGAGCCAGGCACAGACATTTGCAAGGACAAATTAGATGGTACGGACAAGCAAAGCAAAATCTGGCCCACTCACTAAAATCTTTAATGTGAATTTTGTAGTTTTGACAATGTCTGTTTAAAACCAAAATACGTCGAAATACTTCTTTATTTTTTTCACTTCATTGCAAAATGTTTTGTCTTGGTTTCGTTTTTTTTTTTTTGTGAATTCAAAACGAAACCATTTGCCAATTATTGTTCAGGCTAAGGAGCATTCAGCAGAAAAATGATTGTCGTTTTGTTTCAATGCGATAGCTATTTGTTGGTTTGATTTCTTTTCGTCTGTTTCTAATTCAATTCTAGACATTGAGCCAATGTGAAAAAAGCGAATTTTGATAGCTGGGTGTACATTTGATCACTAAAATTAGTGATTTATGCTAAGGCGTTTTGGTGAACAGATTTTTCAAGTTCTAAAGTGTATCACAGGAAAATAAGCTTATTGGCACAGATTATAAGATTTGTTCATTTTTACAGACAAAGTGCCAGTTCCAAAATTGTACTAATTTGGTATATAAAACACATAATTAACTCCTGGTTATTTAAAAAAAACTTTCGAGACGGTAGACAAGACTAGCCATCAACTTAAAGTAAGTGAATGGTTGTTCAAAAACCTGTTTGATTAGCCATTCAGAAGCATGGTCATTATTCAATGCTATGAAATACACTTTGGCATACTAAATTTGCTTTGAGGCCAAAACTATAATTGGATGAAAGAATTTCTAACAGTCGAAAAAGCTCTTGAGACTTTTCTGGTTTGTCCGACCAGTTATCAAAGCAATTAAAGTTAAAAAGCACAGGCTCAGAAAATTTAGCCAGGCGTCGAGAAGCTCCTCATAAGAGGTTACAATTATTTTTTAGAGTTTTTTGCAGATTTTGTTCGCCTTAAAAAATCTTGTGATCACTTGCTGGTATCACAGATTGTAGCTGATAGCCTGTTTCTTTTGTCCAAAAGAAGTGAATAATAATAATGAATTTTTGCTCACGGTAGCCTACATTGCAGTACAAGGCAGACAATAATTGCAGAACAGCTCAGTAGGGGCACATCGGAATGCATTAAAATGAAAACAATTAAAATAAAGTTTCACGTTTTTCTTCGCTTTTATTGCCTGTATATTCTCCGAGAGTGCATTTAATTCGTGAATTTGTATCGTGTTGTGCTCGCAATGCTTAGCCAATCAACTAGTGTAACATGGTAACCAAACGTAGGCAAGCAGAGTAAATGGCAATCGCAAATCTGGCGCTGTTGCAAAGCTTTGTATTTGTATATCTTTTAATTGTTTGTCCCAACCGTGAGTGTATCAGCAGTTAGCCTAACATTAAGGCCATCATTTTGTATATACTATGATAAAGATTTTGCTTTCGTAAGCCTGCACTTCTACTGTAATAAATACTGCGTGTTTACACTTCAGATAGCTTGTGAAGTAATTAAATAAACTTGTGTTTTAATAATAAATAAACATCCACTTAAAGTTTCTCTTACCTTTATTCAAGCTTCCCAACGTTGTAGAGCACTTGCGCAGTCGCAGTTGACCGTGAGACCTCTCGTTGAGTCGTCTGTGACTGTAATATAATTGAACAAGTACTGTGATACAGGTAATAATGCGCTAATGTTTGTGATACACTTGTCGTAACGTCACACACGCTTCAAGGGTAAAGAGAGTGACCTCCACAACTACGATTAAGTTCTTGCGGTAGAGTAAAAAGAAAAATAAGGTCTCTGTGGAAATATCACTTTTAAAACACGATGGTGCAATCGACCAAACCCAAAGTTGTAATTAGGTGGTAAACCATACCCTGCAAAGTAAATTAAAACGCCAAGATCATTACTTAGCTTTCCAATTTTTTAAAGCTGAATTGTGTTTGAGGTAGCAATCTTCGTGCGCCATGCTATTACCAAAAGACAATTCAGATAGGTTCTTGCAAGAAACGTGGTTCATTTTTGAAATCCACACAGCGCCGTATTTGTGTTTAGTAGAATGTCTTTTGCTTCAAAATGGGTAAAGCATTTTTGGCGCTTGAATGATCAGTTAGCAGCCGTTTGGAGGTTGATTAGTTGTTATAACTTTTGTTCAAAAATTTGTATGACTTGGTACAGGATGCGATAGATATGTTAAAGGATGTATATCTATCAAATATACAATAATTGGTTGCAGTAACCAGTAGCGTAGCCAGGAATTTTGAAAGGAGGGGGTTTGACGACCCAGCGGCCGGGGGTCTGGGGGGCCTCCACCAGAAAATTTTGAAAAATTACTTTGAATTTGGTGCATTCTGATAGCATTTTCAACAAAACTGTGGGTATGAATATTCCTGTAAAATGGTGCTGTCCGGTGGCATAGCAAAAGGATAAGATCATGTTTTCTTCGGCATTTTTCGGAAATAAAGCTTAGTCTCTATGTTTTCTTGTTGCTAATTCTTGGCTGAGATGTTTGGTATTGGCAAAACTCGCTCTTTTAATGCAGTATTGTTTAAAATTAGGCAACTTTTTTTTAGACTGAAAGCATCATTCTCAATATCGTGACGTCACACGCGTGCCAAAGGGGGGGTTGTAACCCCCAACCTCCCCCCCCCCCCCCTTGGCTACGCCACTGGCAGTAACAACTGTTTGATTTTTACAAGCCTGCCAAAAGTAAATTAGCAGCACTTTAAAGTTTGTGTAGTAGCCATAGGCTGTGTCAAAGTGCGAAAAAATGGTTGTATTACTAGAATACTCTTGTAGCCTAAGCTAACTGATGATGATGTTCACCTTTCCTTTTCAAAGATGGCGAACAACCAAGATTTGCTTAGTGCTTGGTCGTGCATGTGTGCCAAGTTATCAGACATGCCTTAAAAATAAAGTATCCGTGTTTATAGAACGCCACAACTCTACACAAATAACTTGTCCTTTCTCTGTCACCAAATCAACCTTTTTTTACATTGGTTCAGCGTCAATAGACATCAAACCAATGAAAAACGACTGATTTTTCAGCTGGGTTAATCTTATATGCAGCATTCATATATTCGCTGAAAACTTATCCTTATCAAGATTTTAAAACGTCTTTCTCCAGTTCTACATATTTAAAATATAAATTTGACGGTTGTTTCTTTTTTACCGAGAAGAAACAGAGATGTTCCAAAAAGTGGTTTCCTTTCTCGTAATGCAACACCATAGAGGCACAATTAAATCAATTAAAAACAAGTTAAAAAGATGAATTATTAAGTAGCTTATGACAAAAAAGATTTTGCTTTTGCTTGTTAAAAAAGCAGTTGCAACTCAGAAAAACCTTTTTTGTTGCCAATAAAATCAAAAATTAACAGTGAAAAGAGGTTTCAGACTTGCAGATTTTCAAAACTTTATGTTGAAAACGTGTTTTCTCAGAGAAAAGGTATCATATGTGGTGGTTGTGGATGTACAAATGAACAATAGTTTACATCTCAATTTGTCTTTTTAATTGACAAAGTCAAGGGAGCTTTGAAAGTTATGCTGTTTTCAAGTCAAGAACATACCTCCAGGAAATACATTCGTAGATTTCAGAAGCGATAAATATTTTGTCAGCTTGTTTACAAGACTTTATAAAGTGGAAACAATAAAATAAAAGTAATGCCAAGTGAAAGCACGGGTGTGTTGCCAATTTATTTTAAGCTAAAAATATATAAACTTTCCAAATTTAGGCGGGTAGGCCTATGTGCGTTATTGTAATCTACTAAAGCATTTTTTATCACAACTCCAAAATTGTTTTTCATTTACCATTCCAATATTTTTTTAATTCTATTTATATCACAGTAGGCCATGAAACAAAATTCAACATGTGATACCTCCTTGAGAGGTTAAAACGTGTAAACCTTTTATTTTTATTCATTTCTGCTTTTAAATTTGTACTCCTCTTTTGCTCTTTGTTATCGAAGCCTATATCTGTTGTTGTGTTCAAATCATAGGAGAAGATTCGTGTATGCGGTGAAAAGAAAGCAATACTAAGAGAACAGCAACTTGCATAGAAATTAGTGACATTTTATATTTGTTTCGATTCTTGCTTAAGAAACTCTCTTTTGAACACATCGAGCTTTCTACGATTTCTATTATTCGATTATTTCAGCAAAAGGATTTAGTATTTTTTTTAAAGTCAATGTGAAATTATAAGTAAGGATTGTCGGCAACTTGTTTGTTCCTCCTGGACCATTTTAGAGAGAGGTTGAGCTTGGGTGCCAATGACGACGTTGGTTCAAATTAGGCTTGCGAAATCTAGAAGTCATAAACATTTTACTGATATGTCCTATATCTACAGCACATTGAAATACACTTGATTTAAATGCGGCCGAAAAATTCAGACAATCATGCTAAAGTCGATTTTAAAACTACACGATATGCTGAACGCTGTGTATCAGCTGCTTGAAAATTATTCTTAAAACTTTGTCTAATTACTGTACAGACACTGTATATTAGGTTCAATTCCAACCATGGTAAATATAAAAATATGTAACTTATTATTTTTTCTGTTTTTCTGTGCTGTTTTTGCTGAAGGAATATTACGAGACAGAAGAAGTGAGTTAGGTAAGTTTTTCTTTCGCTTGATGTATAACAAGTATAGAAATTTATTATCATTCTTTTGTGCGTGCATAAAACCTTGCAAACTCAATGAAACACATGAACGAAGTAAAGTACAGGAAGCAGCCGGATTCAGTTGAAAGTATCGGTCAACTGCAAATGTTCTCTTCAAAAGATAGACGTCATTTCACAAAAGCTAAAGAAGTCATGTTTACATCAAAAAATACTTTAGATAGATTTTCTCAAAAAGTCTGGCATTCATCTTGATTTGCAACTGGTGAAATATTTATATGGTGCAGTTAGGACACAGAATTTTCAAATTATTTCCATACTGCAAGAGACGGACCAATTGTTCGTCATGTTGGCATTATTGCAGATAGTGTTCATTGTGTGTTGATGTGTAATAACTGGTGTATAGCATAGCCTCGTAGGCTACCCTACTACAGTTTTTGAAACATTTCCGTATATTTTTTTAGATTCTTCATCCATAGTTACAAAGGATCATGTATTCAACACAGCAGGTATGGAAATTTCTATTCTAACTACCAAACTAAAAAGGTTGTTTAGCAATAGGTTACTATGTTTGGAGAAATAGTCATGTAAAAGGTTATTTAATTTTTCTCTACATCAGTTGTTTGTACTTAATTGTACTGTGCTTTCAAACTGTAGCCTACTTAGACTGTTAGGCCTACTATGAAACAGTAAGCTACTTGTGCTGTACTTAGACTGCACATTCAAAACTTTGCATCATTTTCTGACTCTGTCCACAATACGTAGTCATTTGTTTAGATTAGAAGCATTATAAAAATCTGGTTCATTGGTGAAGTTTTCTGTAGGACTCGTCGAAAGGTTTAGAAAAGTTACTTTTGTTGTAATTTGTGGCTTTACAATTACCTACGCTACAGTACAGACTGAATGGTGGGGGTTGTTAGCTCATCTCTGGATTAGCCAAGTCAGCATTGGAACAACGCTTTTTCAGAAGAAGACACTTTAACGGATGTTTAACTGATGATGACGATGTTCGCCCTTCGTTTCCGAAGATGGCCAATGAGACTGAGATCAAGTTTCTTTTTCCTTTTTTTTAGTGTTGACTTTGGTCAGTGTAGGCTACATGAGTGCGGAGATGGCTGATGAGGCCTATCTGTGCGGTGAAACTTCTGCTGCAGGATGGACATTGGAAGGATGGTTGGCTAGGGCCAGGGTTGTTTGAGGCTCGGGCCTTGCGATGTTCTCGTTTTCTGACAGCAGATAGCGTACGGTGTTTCTCAGCTGATTCTGCGCCTTTATAAATAATACTGCGCCATGTTGGTCGTTCTGCGGCTAAGTCTTCCCACGAATCTACGTCGATGGCGAATTCTTTCATGGAAGCTGTTAAAGTGTCCTTAAAGCGTTTTCTTTGACCACCTACATGACGTTTGCCGTTAGTCAGTTCTCCGTAGAGCAGTTGTTTAGGAATGCGATGGTTCGGCATCCGGTGGACATGGATGTTTAACTACGTTATAAACGAATCATGTTACAATGTCACAAACCTCTTGTGGTTCCTCTGTTCAACGTTAGCACTATAGAAGTACAAAAGCTATTGTAACAACGCGACCGCATGCTATATTTTAACTTGATTGACCTGCTTTGGTATCAAGCTCGTTATAACGTTCGCGTTTTGTCGCTTCTACCTTTTTTTGAACCTCTGTCATATTTAGCATATATTGTTTTTTGTTGTGATGATCAGAAACAAAAACAAACTGAACTGAACCAGTCCAGTGTCATGGAATGACGCTTGTGGCCAACACCCACGTGAAAAACAACACGGTGTCGTGCTTGCAGAACCTGCATGAGGCTGTCAGCCGCATGACATAACTCTTGAAAGAGAGAGAGATATTAAATTCTCGGCTGCTATACTTAGAAAAGTCGAGATAGTGTTTTTGGAATACACTAAATTTAGTAGTTCTTTTACTGGCACTTACCCATTTTGACAATGTGATATTGAGATTTTATACAATATAAGTTATTTGATCACTGTAAAAACCTCTCAAAAGAATCATAAGTTACATGTTTGAAAGGAATGTTATGTTTCTTAAAAGTTCACAGAGTTGTAATATAGATGAGAACAACAAATAGCTCTTTTATGTACACGTTGTGACTCTGTTTAAAGCTTTGTTCCTTTAAAGATTTACTGAATAATGATAATGAAGTTCATTGAAGTTACCACATACTTTTTAGCCTTGCTTCAACGTCTCCAACAATTTGTTTATCGATTTTACGACGTTTTCCGAAATTGAAGTATCACGAGAAAACTTAGACAGCAAACATTGTCATTTTTGCATTGATCACATTAATTCTAAAATTGACGGATTTTGCTGTCTGGGGAATTTGTATTACCTGTGTTCTCTCAATGCTGGGACATGTTTTTGCAGACAACTGCACAGTTCACTCGCCCATCCGGTGCGCTGATGGCAGGGGATGTGTCAATCGTTTAACAGAATTCTGCGACGGTGTGAAACAGTGCAGGTATCACTGTGACTTTTCTTTTTTATAAAAGTGGATGTCAACTTATTTACTGTCAAGGACCTCTTTCATAGAAATCAACCCTGTAGAAGGTTAAATATATTTTCCAAAATTATCTTTTAGTAGATCCCTTGAAGTATTGATTTTTTTCAGTTAATGCATTCACTCACCCCCATAAAACTTTTCATGGACCCGCAAGAAGTCCACAAACCCCAGGTTAAGAGCCACCGATTGACAAGCACCGTAACTTCAACAATTTGTTCAAGATCCCAACTTTTATGATACATGTTCCAATTGTACTCCAATTAGCTGACGTTGGCTGCAATGACATTTCTAATGTTTGAAATGAAAAAAGAAATCTCATGTAAGCCACCTTAGTAGCCAGCAGTGTTCAAATACTTATGATACTTCATTGGATAGATGAGTTAATGAGCATTGTTTGCTTTTAGCGATGGAAGTGACGAAACTCCTTACGATCCTGATGTTCATGATAGTCTTGACGGTGTCCAGTGTCATGTCGTTCGTTTGAATTCTCCTGGCATAAGAAATTGTTTTCTGCCAAAAGAATACATTTGTGATCATGAGCGAGACTGCACCCTAGGTTTGTTAATCTGATTTTATATCTTAGATTAACTCACGATAGTCTTTGTTAAACGTAATTAATGTGATGATAGAGGATCAGGATGGGCTTCTGTTTTTTTGAAGTCGCCCGGCCATTTAGTTGCTTTTGCTAATAAAAACGTAGGTGCGTTTCAACGCTCTTTGTGAAGCTTTCCACCCAACCATGCCGCACCAAAGGCGAGTGGAAGTTTTCTTTTAATGCAGATGTTGTGCTCAAAAACAGTTTTTCAAAATCTGTTTTTCTGAAGCCACTCGGCCATTTAGTTGCTTTTGCTAATAAAAACGAAGGTGCGTTTCAACGCTTTTTGTGAAGCTTTTCACTCAACCATGCAGCATCAAAGGCGAGTGGAAGTTTTCTTTTCCTGCAAGTGTTGTGATCAAAAAGAGTTGGCAGGTCACATCACCAGCGACTGTGCTATCTTACACAAACGAAAGATCTGCATTTCTTCAACGGTGAAGCTAAAGATTGAATGCTACACAGACTTTCAATGTGTCAGGGCAAGCATAAAAAAACTGGGAAGTAGGCCATAAAGCTTAGAAAAATAATTTTTATCTTGTTTACATTAGGTACTGATGAGTGTGACTGCGAGCACTCTTTTATTTGTGATTCTTCTCCATATCCAAAAGTTGATAGACAATGCGTGTCAAGAGTAGAGTTTTGCGACAATGTTCGAAATTGCTTTGACAGGACGGACGAAAGAAAATACAGGTAAAGTCTGATTTGGTAAAATATTAATGAAATAGCTTCAAGGTAACTCCTTTGATATTACTGGAAGTGATTAGGCTGCAATAACGGTAGAAACGGTTGTACCAATAAACTCACATTTGACTTCTTGCACTTGTAAATTACAAAACTGCAAAGATCTTGTAAGCTAAGTTGGTAATGTGTCAGTGTTGACTAGCCTTTTCTTACTCATATTCACGATTCATCGTCAACTGCTATTTATTTTCCAGCCCAGGAGTACCAGGTTACCAATGCGCTGTTAGCAAAACCAGAGTGACGTCCTTCTGCATGCTTCCAACCAGGTACACTTGCGATGGAATCCCTGACTGTGATTTTGGGACCGACGAATGCTTTTGTAATGGATCAAATCTTCTACCACCCACTTCAAGTATGAAACACGGTGATAATTTTAGTAGCTCAGATGATGAGTCACATTCTATCTGTTAAGGTCAACCACAGATTTCTTTTTATTCTCATAATTCATCAAATACTTTAGCTTTTATGTTGTTTTCTAGTATATTGAAAACCTTATCTTCTCCTTCCCCATAGCTCAGTTACTCAGTCTTCTTTTTTTTCTTCTTCTTCTTCTTCTTCTTCTTCTTCTTCTTCTTCTTCTTCTTCTTCTTCTTTTATTGTCGCACTTGATTCCAAGCATTGGTTACCTCTTGCATGAAAAGTTTCCAAGATTCTCTGTTGTTTGCTGTGTGTATTAGATGTATGTTGGTGTTGGTTTGTAGGTTTGTTGGTTTAAGTAGGTTAATCATGAGACCTTTACTTTACTGTAGTTTCACATTGGTTTAAGACAAAGCGTTAATACGCTTATCTTTTTTTCATACTATGAATACACTTTATAAACTGATATGATACATACGACAAGGCATGGCAACAGTTTTTATTTGAACTATGTTTATGTTGCAGCTTATGTGAATGGACATTGCTTCAGATGTTTAGATGGGACAATGGTAATTCCTCGTGTGCAGCTGTGTGATGGTAAATTTCAATGCAAAGATCTCTCTGACGAGTGCTTATGCTTGCCAAGACCAGCTATTTGTGATCAAGTTTGTGAAAGTAAGTAGGTTGCGCAATGCGCATGTTTCTAAATTACTTGACGAGTCATCTGAATTCGGCATTGCATATATTTGAAGATGTAGTGATTTGAATAGCGTTAATAGGGTAATGTACGTTTCGGTTTCAATATAATGCACAAGTTTCAAACGTTTTATGAAGTTCACAAATTTAAAATATCTTTAATTTACATTGTCTTATTCTTTAAGACCTGAAATGATATTTTTTTCGATTTTACTTAACATAATCCGAAACCTATTAACCACAAGCTTCTAAATTTGCAACCAGAAAGTCTAAGTTTTTAACCTGAACTTCTTTTGTACACAGAACGATTTATTTTATACCTGGAACTTATGATTTTGCAATAGACTTTTTATTTTGTAAGCAGAACTTAATTAATTCGATCCAGATTTTACACTCAAGTTTCCGTAGAGGCCAAGAAACCACCGCATTTCTTTTGATATCATGGGTTTTTCTTGGAGGTGTCTTAATTTGAGGCCCGAGGATTTCATTGGTACTGGGCCCAAAATATGCTCTCAACGGCTTTGATTATTATAATGTCTAATGCGAATCATTTTAAACGATAACTTTTTTCAAAATTCCTCTTGTTAGAATTGGAAACTGCTAAGAGGATAGCAACCAATTCTAGACAAGTGTTTAAAAACAAAAAAACTCAACTTGAACCATCTACCAAAGTGCAGTCACTTAAGCAAATCATAAAAATTATTTTTGTGTTTAGTTGATCAGAATTGTGGTGAGACATGTGAAGTCGGTAAATTTCTTTGCAAGAAAGGAAATGACAACTCACCTGCAAAATGCATTGAACGAAGCATGGTGTGCGATGCATCCTTCGACTGCCCTCTTGAGGATGACGAAGCAAGTTGTAACGTGGACTTTTCTCAATTGTTTAATTGTTCAGACGGGAAAAGATATATTCCAAAGCATCAGCACTGTGATAGTAAGTGGAACGGTGTTAATTTTCAATGTCACCTGAAAAGTCGTCACATTTTCATTGGAAGTTTGTTGCAAAAGGAAGTGTAGAAGAAAAAGTCTATTTGTTAGTTTTGTAGTTTTAGTTTCTAAGTAAGAACACTTTCTCGTGTAGACGCACCTTTAAGCGCCCAGTTTTTCGCTCTGGAGCGTATTTTTTCTCGACGGCTTGCTTACTCGCCCATTTTCTTAAAAGTAAGCGGCACAAACTGCGATTAACTTAAAGAAACAAGAAATTTGGCTAGCTTTAGCAAGAAAACAGTTGTCGTGTAGACGCACCTTTATAACCTGAAATAAAATCAGTGATAACAGAGTTGAAAATTTGAACCCAACCAAGAACACTTTGGGAGCAGCGGGAACGTCAGAAAAACTTATGAGCTCAACGTTTAGGTCGTCAAAGGTCGTATCGGCTATGATAGTCCTCCACACGACGACGAAAATAATGTCTAAAAATTGTTAACAAAACCATTGTACGCCATGTAGCCTACTGCGTATACTCCACTGGTGACCACGCTTTTATTCATGGCTGTTTTATTTTTTGTAGATTTGCCAGATTGTCCCGACCATTCAGATGAGAAGAACTGTTCCAACATATTTTTTGAATGTAACAATGATTCTGTGTACATCAGCACAGTACGACAAGGAGGTAAAGGCGTCATCAGTTTGTTAAACGTTGCAATGTTGCACGTTGCTATATGTACTAATTAGAGAAAATTCTTGCCAGTTCTTTTTTATCCAATTTCATTTAATAGCTTAATCGATATTTTACGGCAAGTGTGAACCGTCAAGAATTGATTTAATTGTTATTAGAATAAAAAGACATGACAGTAAAGTTGACTTTTATTGACAATTAAGAATCTAATCCAAAGTTTTTTTTTTCAAAATCTTAAACAAAAAGTAGGCCTACGCCACAAGATTACTAACAAAAAATTAAGTTTATTGAAAAGCGTTCCCTACCAATTAGACACGCGTTCAAAAACAGAATTGTATTAATGTAAACGCTAACTGTTGAACCTTGTCATCAACTCGCGTTCCAGAATTTGATAGGTTGATTGTAAGAATTTTTACACTCGGACTGAGAAAACTTTTTTGCATGCTTGCAGAGACTTTGAACCATTGACACAGGCTCGGTCATCGAGTATGACAAAGTGAAATTTCAGCTTGTTGAAGTGTTGTCATTTGTGAATTATTCCATCTATTAAATGCTGCTGAATGGAAAATAAGCTTAATACATGAAATCCGTTGCTCAAGCGCATACCCGGAGAGTCGAACCAGTGCCGCGTGATCTCGTCATTCATTAGTTTTTATAAAGTCGAAAGCTTAACCAACTTTGGCTATCCGGGCGGGAAAATTCAGTTCAGTTTGTTTTTATTTCTGATCATCACAATGAAAATTCTAAGTTGTGAATAACAAAAGTTAAGAACTGCAGGTTACCCTAGCCTAGGGGCATCCAAACTGCCGCTCTATTGCCACAAGTCATCATCCAAAAAATTCAGTAGCCTATGCATGTAGCTACTACCCCTACAATAGTAGAGAAATAGCAAGGAACAGCCATGGCTGCTTTTGGGCCGTGTATCTAAAATTCCGAAGATGCAGATTTGTAAAGCACCATTTGTGGCGCTCGAATTCATACATTGGTCGGGTTTGTCTCTTTAGGCTACTACAAAGGTTGAACGCCTCGGCCTTCTACTGTAATATGGAATTAAACAGTCGAACAACACGAGCCTATTTTCAAGGCATGATCACACATAGCTGTTGGGTGTGACCCCCACTTTTTGAAAAAACAGCTTTGACCTTACCTATAGGCTACTGTGTGCCGTTAACATTAAGAGGCCTATGCAGCTGTCATATCACACATAATATGCGTACATATCACAAGTCACAACAGGCTTTGACACTTGTAAAGTTTTCTTACAAATTATGTCCTTTCCTGCAAAACACCAGTACGCACCAAAACAATTCTACGTTACTGTATTTAGTGATTTTGATAAATTGGACTTGAAAAGCGAACAATTGAAACAAAAGACAAAGATTTCGTTTTAATATTGGCCAAACTACCTTTATACCAATAAGTATAAGGCACATACAATTCTTTTACGAAGGGGAGCGGTTAAAATTTTTTTTATTTCTACTAGCTTGCAAGACTTTAGCCTCCTGTACGTTCGTGACTTTGAAGCAACATCAGTCATTAAATAGCTAGTCACATTCGTAATCAATCATCTTTGTAAGGGTAGCTCATAAGAGTAGGAACACGCCATAGAGTAGGTGATCGAAGAGAATATCAATTACTAAGCTACGTTTTCATCTAAAATAATAAACATTATTATTGTAACTGGTCAATTTTTTGTGGACTGAAGTTGTTGTCAGAGCTTTTCTTTCGTTCAGCTTTTGAGCAATCACGACCACGTTACACCAAGAAGTGTGACTTGCTTCCAACTTGTGAGGATCTAGAAGACGAATGCAATACAACTCTGTGTGGAGAATCTTTACCAGAATATTGTAAATTCGTGAAAGGAACGACTGGATTCATGTAAGCTGAAGTTGAAATATTGAGCAGCTTAATCTGTAGACTAACTAGATTTTACATATGCACCAACCATAATTCATTGATTAGATAAAGTTTGTGCAAACTGACGATTAGCTTAATCGCTCGCCTAAAAGACCCGTTGTTGGTGCATTTGATTGTATAAGGGCATAAGGCTATGTTTTGTGCGAAAGTGCGCTATGCACTTTCACATGGCAGAAGAACACATTATTAAATGATCTACGTAGTCTATTGGTTTGCAGATGTCCTAATACATTGTCGGCTTTGATTGGATCTCAGATATGTGATGGTTTTCCGTCTTGTTCCGAAAAGCATCCTGAAACATCAGCAGATGAATTGTATTGTAGCCACAGGTACTGTAATATCAACATTACCTAAATTGTATGTTCACCTGATTAGACCTAACTTACAGCCAGAATGGACAAGTTGATTGGAGTGGGCCCACAGCGTTACCCAACCAAACCCAACGGTTCTTACCCTTTCAAACCTCTATACGTCTATTTCTAAAGAAATTTGCTTGGCGATTTAAACCTACTCAACATACAAAAAAAGTGCATGATAAAAACATTTAGCATTCCTTCTGGGCACCCCGAGAAGTCTTCAGGGATCTCTTGAATAACCACTGATCCCAATAATACGTTTTACATAAAGTGCACTGACACACAAAAGATGCAAGAAGTTTACAAAACGTTTGCAAGAAAATTTTCTCATGCATGAAAATGCAGGCTATATGAATTTTTTTTGCAAAATTTATTTGCTTTCAAACTACAATAGCTTGTCTGGTGGCAGACCAAAGTCAACGAGGCAGACGCTTTGAACTCAACCGCCATTTTCCATGGTTGACTTTCCGGTAGCCTGCATTTATCTTTACTGCATTCGTTGTAGGCCTATGCATTTTCTATCATAAATACAGCGTATATTGCTGTGTATGTGTTGATGTAAGTAAAACCATGGTAAAACTTTGTAACTGTATATACAGTAGGCTACAATTAAGTTACAGCATCTGCCTAACAGTTTCAAACAAAACATATAGATTTTATTGTGAAGACAAAGGAGCCAAAAACCTACCGATCCACATTGCAAACTCATCAAGGTGTAATGGCATATCTGATTGCCATGACGAAAGCGACGAGATTAACTGCAATTTGACTACACATTTTTATTGCAAAAGTGGCCTGCCGAGATATGTCCCAAGAAGCAAAGTAAGAAGATAAAACATTCTAAAGAAAGTAATTTTAGGCTACTTGAAATTTAAAGGAAAGCAATTTCAATACAAACTACAACCATAAACGAAAAATATTGTCTTGTTTGTGCTTTTGCTTCGCACAAGCTATGTTTGTATAAAAGCAAGTCTTTGAAGCGAGTGATAAGGTCTCCAATGCATCTGACTTTTCCTCCATGTGCTCTTTGGTGCGCTAGAGAAAAATAGGCCACAAAATCTTGCGTTGCATGACACTATCCCAGCCAGCAAATCAGTCCAATTTGCTGGATGGGATGGAGACCTTTACACACAGACCATGCCCAGATACAGACTTCAAATGTGACTGGAGATTGATCTGCTACGCTTATGGCAGTCAGAATCGCTATTATAAGTTGCTAGTCTGAGTAAAAGTAAATTGTGTAGTAGAAAGCGCTATTATAAGTTGCTAGTCTGAGTAAAAGTCTGAGTAATTGTGTATACATCTTGTATAATTTTGGAGTGATTTTATGTTGCCGCTTTGATGGAAGTGTTGAACTGGATTTTGACACAGAGAAAGCCAAAGAACATCTGGCAACACTGGTGACGGGAAAAATTTATCAATGTTTAAAGAGAAACCATGCAGAGCTTTGCAGGGATTTGCGATTGGTTGATCTCGCTTTGGCAAATTTGTTGTTTGTCACTATCCCTTCCAATATAAAGTACATTTAGTTTAGAGTTCAAAATCAAAGTTACATTAGCCTTCAGTCAAACTCATAATAATACGTTTGCTCGTCAACAAGGTCTGTGTATACAGGTTTCCTTTAGGGATAGCAGATATTTCATTGTCCCAAGTTGCTATGCACGACACCATTACTTTTTTCAACAAGAAGTATAAACGTATCAATCATACTTTACGACCGCTAATGGCTTACCACATTTTCTCTACTAGATATAACTTTCAACCTAACACGCCCAAGGACAATTTGCGCAAGAATAACCACAGAATAGAAATAAAGCAAAATTTTTATGACGTCAGCTCATTTGACTTATGTGCCTATATTGTCATTACTTAGGTATGTAACGGGATCCAAGACTGTTCTGATGGGGAAGATGAATGCCAAAATTGTTCAGACAGTCCTTTCTCTTCCGATAGCTTTCTGATCAATTCATACGTACTCCAAGTTTTCATTTGGATAATTGGTGAGTTTTAATGAGATGTTTGTAATTGCACTTGGGTGCTTCAAAACGTGTCTATAGCTGGTTAAGTCATGCTTAAGTAAACAGTAAAACCCGTGATTTAATCTGTTATCTAATGTATTATTTACCCAATAACTGGTTTTTATTGAAACACTGTGATCTGTAAGTAAGCCGTCATTTAAAAATTTAAATTTACTAAACATAATAACATGCAATGCGGAGGCTGAGTTTTACATAAAATTTGTTTAACAGTTTATACTAATTACTTAATTAATTGCACGCTTTGGTGATAATACAACCTTTGCGAAACAGAATAAACAACCAACTCATGGCTACACAAAGCCTTTAGCAAAATGAAATTTTGACAAAGCAGAAAGTGTAGCCCACTAATTGTGACAACGAGTTGCAAACAAGATATTGTTTTAACTTTCCGTTTAATCAACGCAACAGGTGTTTGTTATACAGTATTCAGTTTGATATGCATTGTTCCTCAACATGATGTTTTTACCGTTTGTGGTCCTTTATCAGTGACCACATGTTGTATCACTTTCACTCATCTTGCCTGAGTGCTCATTCCATTTGATATGTTTTAACATGTAGCCTAATGTGGTTCCACTGCAAACATAATCAGTACTGTTTTTGTTTAATTTCTAATTCGACCTTAAATTATTCGTTTCTCCTTTGATTAACTAGGTTTGTTTGCTGTCTTGGGAAATATTGCGGTTTTGCTCCACAATTCATGGCAATTGTATAAAAGAAGAAGTAGCATGAGCAAAGTGGCTTACAACCATCGGATACTTGTGACCAGCTTGGGGCTGTCAGATTTACTCCTGGGAGTATGTACACATTTTTGTTTCATTTCAATTTACACTTTAACTTGAATTATCAACTAAAAGAGGATGAGGTTTCAAGAAATTTGAGTCCAATTGTCAACCCAAGAGAGCTCAAAGTTAAGCCAATATCAGCGGGTAGTCGATAAATTAACAATATTCACGGAAATTTTAGTGCGTGACTTCAATAAGTACGAGGGGAATGTAAGTTGTTAAAGTGTGTTTATTCCTAGAAGTAAAAATAGGCATAGTTGCGGTGGTGTCGGAGAATTCTGACTCATAGCTAGAAAATTCCATCCTGTTTGCATTAATTTAACGTCTGCAGATGTAGTACCAGCTAAACTATGTTTATACAGTATAGAATAGATCTATCGTTCGCTTAATTGTTGAAACAAAATTTTATTGATTCAAATGTTTTTGTTTCATTCGAAATGACGTTTGAAAGTTGGTGAAAGTAAATACATTTAGATTTACAAGTGCATCACGTTTTCTTTTGTCAAATTTACCACACAGTTTTAAATTGGTCCTCGGTTTAAGCTTTTTGTAGCAATTATATTCGTATTGTCTGCAGCGAGAAGACGATTGTTGCAAATTACTTGGCAAAAGACATTCTTTTTTATAAACACAGTGCATTTTAGTTTAATTTGGTGTGCTGTAGACTGCAAGTTATGGTAAGTGCAGTTCAACTCATAAGTTTAATATTTCACAGATATATCTCGTAAGTCTTGGGATGGTGAACAGCATGTATAAAGGCATATACTGTCGAAGAGATATTCAGTGGCGATCAAGTGGCGCTTGTTTAGCCATGGGGTCAATAGCAGTCATTAGCACTGAGTGCTCCGTCTTTTTGCTCTTGACTATGGCGACTATGCGGTTAAGCCTTGTAACTAGGTAAGCATTAAGGTTGAAAATCAGAAACAGAACTGTGATTACAAAATAGTTTTGTTGAACGCTAGAACTCACTTCTTTCCTTCTATACTTACCAGGACTAGCCTACTTTCCTGTTACAGTGTTTTTGTATAATGACATGTATAACTTTTTGCAGCATTTTACACGTGTGTAGTCCATAATTTAAAAATAATTGAAAATAATCATTATAATGTGCTGTACAGTGATACAAAGCCATTTCGAAAGGTTACATGCATATCATACATCGTAGTCACGTGAAATTCAATGGGTGTCAATTTAAAGATAGCGTACACCGATAAGAGTTAAAAACTCTCCGCCATCAACCTCCGTACACTGTAGAGTAGACTAAAGTCGTGGTAATAGGTTGAATAAAAATCTTTACCCTGCAGGCCGTTCAAAGCAGCAGTGAAACGGCGATATATCATGTCTGCAATTATTCTGTCCTGGGTGCTGGCTTTTACTCTTGCAATCGTGCCCCTTACAGAATATCAATTCGACTATTTTTTATCCGAAGTTTGGTAAGTCCGCTGCACCTACAAGGAATCCATGTTGAATTTATGACAAAAGTGTATGTTGTTTGTTTTTCAATTGTTACGTGTCGCTTATCTAGGAAATCTCACTGTGGTTGACAATTCAGTTGGAATTATATTTTTAAGCACGGTCACAATGCCCAATTTTTAAATCTATAACTCCCGTAATGCAAATCAATCACCAATCAAGTGTGCTGCGATAACTAAGTTCTAAGAAGCCAGAGCATAAATTGAAAACGAATTTTAAATCACATCCAAGATAATAAGCCCTCTACGGTTTGTTAAAGACACTATTGCACGCAAATAGGTTAACTACAACCACCTGTGCTTGCAGGTACCACAGCAATCCATTCCTAACGTTGGCAAATCGCCAAAAAGTTGAAAAATTAGTGACATCACTTTGGAGTCTGGAAGACAATAACTCAACAATATTCTCAATCATACCAGAAAGGTGAATAGTGATTTAGGCTCAAAGAAATTTCCTATACCCTACTGCATTGTGTTAATATATGAAGAGTGGTTACAAATGTGACCTGTAGCCTACATTAAATTAAACGATCAATTCCCGAAGCACTGCTGGTTAATATAACAAGATCGACGTTTCAAGAATCGTCATGATTTTCTTGCCAGATAGCAACGCTTTCTTATGTTTCTCTTGTTTGCAGCAATAAATAAATTTTTGTAAATTTGCATTTTCATAAGTTTTATTATTAATGACCGTAGAGAGAATGCGAAACATTGTTTTTTTTTTCTGTTTTGAAAATAGTGCGGTGCAACGTACAAGTATGATCAATACGGAAAAGCTAGCATCGAACCACATAAGCCAGCATTCCACAACAGACAGGAAGCAGCGACAGACCAGTTAGCGTATAATACCTACTGAAAAAAAAAGATTCGCTGCAGCACATTCTATAAATTTATAAGCTATAAATTACCATACTATGCAGTACGACGAACAAATCTGCTCCGTGTTGCATTTTACTGTGCTGTTAATAATAATGGATGCAAAAAGATAAAGTTGATTTGCAACGAAGGGTGATATTTTTAGAAAAAGCACAGAAGTAACAAGAATACAACATCACTTGACATCTGTTTTCATAATGGCTGCTTAGATATAAAGAAAATATCCTAAAATTTGAAGAGTTTGCAAGTTCAGGGTTTTCTAACGTAAACCGATCTCACATCCCGGAAAGGTGAGAGTGACAAGTTGATTTGATAAAGACTTACAAGGCTCATTACATGCTAAAATATATTTTTTCTTTTCTGTAAGAGGAATTATAAAACTAATTTTCTATAAAAAGTTTACCAACACTTTAAAATGTCACTTTGTTTATTGCCATATTTGCACAGGCGAGCCACTGTTTTTTGTAGCATCCAAGACGTCTGTGGATGATCCTCAGTAGCACCCGCTTACCCCGGGTAGTGTAAAGACTTTGAATTAAATGGATGCAAGAAAGCCAGATCTTCGTGTTGACCTTTATTAATGCAATTGTGCTGCTAAAAACACAGCCGCCTGCTCTAGAAGTGTCGAACCGGCGCCCCTTCGAGCGTCACACGAATGTTCTCACTAGTTGGCGGAGCATACCCGCTCTTCCGCTTAGCGTTCACCAATGCCAATGGCAAGAAGCATTTTCTTATTCCTACGAGTATTTGATGAGCAAAAGATGCTAAGCTATGTGATTAACCGTTATAGACTATCATTTTCCGTCCACTAATTACAGTAGAAAATTTTCGTGTCATATACGATAAAACTAAAGATGACCTTTTTTCTTGTAACCTCGTGATGTCGTCCAGAGAAGCATCGTCGGCAAGGTGTGGCAAAAGGATGAAACTTCGGTCTCAAGAGCTCAAACTGTTACGTCTAGATCCACTAGTGAAGATATGATGTGCTGAAAAAAGTTAACTTTTATTTTTGTGGTTTTTGATTAGATCCTTAACCTGGGGCAACATGATCGAGACGATATCTCGTTTGAACAAAACCTTTGTGCCCAGCCTTTACTTCGGATATTATTCCGCACACGGAGTTTGTCTTCCTCGAATATTTCCGGATCCTTCTGCAGATCGTTCATGGGGATTTTCATTTTTTGTTGTGATTCTCAATTTCGTTGCTTTCGTGTACATGTTCGCGGCATACGTAGCTATCTACAGGTACTGCATGTCAATGATGTGTTTTTTCATATCTACAAGTTTTTAGTTTAAGCCTTTTGTTTAGATAACGATTTGCATAGGATATAAGTTAAATTTATGACTACATCTTTGAAACTGAATGAAGTGTATTTTCATCATCTAAAGTTGAATAAGCGAAGATCGATTATACAAAATGAGGTTTATTGACTGACGAGCAACCAAAATCCAAAACTGGTGGCAGAATATTTCAAATGAAGAAACGTTTGGTTTTATATGACAAAGTTGTGAAAAAAATCTAAAAACTTTTTTGAATCTATAGCCTAACTTAAGAGTAGCATGTTCATTCGACAATTTTTTTGTAAAATAGTTTTTGTTTCTTAGCTCGCTTGTGTTTGATCTCATTGTGAATCATCTCTACAGAATTACGACCGTGAGAAGTAGAGACGCTGGGCGCACTGACAACGATTTAGCAAGCACTCTTCTTCAACACAAGATTAGTCGAATCATTTTCACCAACTTTTGCTGTTGGATTCCTATTTGTGTCATGGCTTTCGTTAGTGCTGGAGGTATACTGCATATAGTATGGACGGAATTTCTGTCTTGTCAACGTGTTGCTGATAAAGTTTAGCAAGGCAAATCACCTCGGATAACTGCGCAGAGAACTGCCAATATACAAAAACTCATCTAGTTCTAATCGGATCAAATTGCCCTTTAAGTTTTAATATGCAAGTATATTGCAAAATTTGCAACTTTTTTACATCTTTAAATGTATTTATTTTTTGAGTAGTTCATAACAACATAAATTCTTAATACTTACTGGGAAGCTTTTTTGTTTCTTTGTTTTTAGGTGGTAAAATATCCCAAGAAGCCTACGCCATTTCAGCCATCATTCTTTTGCCAATAAACAGCGCTTTTAACCCTCTCCTTTATTCGGATCTCCCCGAACTTATTTGGAAAAAAGTTTTCGCGGACACAAGATGTGGAAAATGGCTAAAGGCTGAGCAATTTCAGAGGAAACACAAATCTGCATTATCTCACTCAAGTAAGTTTTGAAAGCATTTCCGGTATTTCTAAAGCACTTAACGTATTTACCTCTTTCAGTTGGCTTTGCGCATTAATACTATTTTCAAACACAAAGAAACACAAAATAAAAAGAAAACAAGACTACAAAGCATTTGATATTTGTATAAGATAATATACAACATTTGTAAAAATTGGTCATTGATTGCAAAACATAATACAAGTACAATTACTTTTTACCCGAGTAAGTTTAATCATGTTTAGACAAGTTGATTCTAACAATATTGCAAAACATGTAATCGAGTCCTCTACGACTCTACGTATATCAAATCTTGTAGTGTGTTTTCTATTTGTAAGAAGATGCTTTTGTCTCAGTGGAGTGGCGCAGCAGATAAGGCACTGGCTTTCCAACAATACAAACCTGGTTCGACACCCGGCTTAAGCTGGTTGTTGATAAACACTGCTCACCTCTATCCAGGGTGTAATAAATTAGGTGGGCATAGTTGCTTAAGAAAAGGCGACCGAGAGAAAGGAACTGGCCACCCTACTCTCCTTAGTGCCGAAGGCTTATAGTATAATGAGAACCTTATCTTTTCATTCCCCAAAGCTCAGTAAATGAGTACGGGACCTTTACCTTTACTCTTTATTCTTAATTTGAAGAAAGACTTCACTAGCTGACGATCCATCTACAGTATTGTACTTTCATCTTGAAACATTTTCATACTTATAAGACATTTCAACTACAGAACCGGCATTGGTGAAACCTCACAGGTCACATTAACCAAGCTACCGCTTGTACGTTAAATCTTTTCCCGATAAAATATTGCATCTACTATGTGCCATTGAATGAGAACTGACATGAGTCACATGAAGTGCGTTGCTCAAGCGCACGCGTCGAGACCTGAACCATTGCTACTTGTTCTTGTTTTTCATTTTATTTTTTCTGCAGAGCGAGTTTTTTTGATTGAGCTATCGAAGCGATTTTTCTTCCATATTATTTTAAAATAAACTTTAGGCTACCGGATTTTTGCTTTGGCATATCTTTAATTTTCCTTTGTTGTGTTGCAGATAAGTCTACCAAGTCTACGAAGCTGGGCACTATGCACACATTAACTCCAACTAACTCACTCGGGCTGCATATTGAAACGAAGATATAAATTAACTGAACAAAGCCGTAAAGCATATTTTTTAAACGAACTTTTTCCATTTGCTTGGTTTAGTCAGCGGAGGAAGAGGAAAGGGTCGCCCCAAACAAGATGGCTCGATACATGACACCGAGATGGGCGTGGAAGAGCTGAAGGAGCCTGTGAGGAATCGAGAGCTGTGGAGGTGGAAGATTTATAGAGTGACCGAGAGTCGAAATCGGTTGAATGGATGATGATGAAGATGACGACATGATGGACAGATAGGCGGATCAGCGGATCTTGCTCAATCAACGATGTTGACTCAATGACTCTACAGTGTTAGTTCAGTGGTTAGGCGTCCGATTCAAGATCAAGCGGCGTTAGTTCGGCTCTCGGAGTGTGCGCTTGAGCAACGCAAAGCTCTCAACGACGCTTTCCCAGTCCAAGAATAAAGATCAATCAATCATCATCATCATCAGTGGACATGCCTTGAAATCAACCGTCATTACTTGAGCTTGTCGTTTCGTTGTCCGCAGAACTGAGAGTTTAATCTTCAGTAAGCTGTCAGTCAGGCGCTATCTTATTTCACAAGCCACATTGTGTATTAGCAATTGTATGACACATGCTGTGTTTTTGTCGAAACCAGCAGAGTTTTAAGGAAATGACTTGACTTTGAGCAATTTCTATCGTAGCGTGCAACGAAACACGTGAGCTGAGCAATCAGCTTTTTTGAATCTTATTTTATTTTAAATCCCGACCGTGAAGATCATGTGCGGACAGAGAGAAGTATGTTCCAATTTTCAAAGAAAATACGTGGGATGAAACAGAAAAAGAGCCGTTGTTCGTTACTGAACTGAAAAGTTTTATTTTCGAAAGCACGCGACATTTTTAAAAATAGAATCGATCCCCACTTTTCAATTGTGTTCGAAGTTAAAATTTTTTGAAATTAAAATGAAATAAAATAAAATAAAATTATGAAAATTAAAATGAATTTATTTTGTGGCATTCGACATCCTGTTATTTTAATCATAAAAGCAAATAAAATGAATGTTATAAATTTGAATAAAATAGTCAAACAGATTTGCAAGTTACCCATTGATTCAAATAGAAACCAGAAAGTAAACGTGTGCGGTATATTGCTCATTATTTTAATGTAGAAATGTAATGCAGATAATTTATTTTAGTTCAATGCAATCACTTTTCAATGATGGCTTCCTCACTGCCTCTTCGGTTGATTGTTTTGGTTCGGTTGGTTTTTGAATCTTTATTCTCGGACTGACAAAACCTTGATAGGTTATTTCTGGTAGTTTCGCATACATGTAGTGGCTTTTGACGTAGGGCCGGTTACCGAGATTGGCAGAGTGAAGTTTCCGATTGCTGAAGTGTTGTTGCCGGAGAATTATTCCATTCACTGGGTGCCGCTGAATGGAGAGCAGTGCTGAAATACGTTGCTCAAGCTCACACGCCGAGAGCCGAACCAGAGCTGTTTGATGTTTCAAGCGCGTAACGCTGAGCTAACGGGGCAGACTAAGAATATGTGATGAGTACTAAGAATAGAGTTTTTGTGTGGAAATATTTGTTCAGATAAATATTTGAGATCAAATGCTAAACTTTTGCAACTCTTTTAGAAGCTAAAGTGCTTTGTAAAATTCTTTCAGCTTGCCAAGGTGAAGGGAAGCCACTTAAACAGGTCAATTCCAAGGAAGATCCGAACGGCAGCAATGGCACCACCAAACAATATGAAGGGTAGCGTCATTGTGACTCTTATAGCACTCAGCCAGAGAGTTGATCCTTGTTTTGAACTTTGTTGGTAATTATAGAACAAAAAAGAGTTATGGCAGAAACAGGAATCGAACCACGTCATCGAAATAACCAGTTTTCTAACCCTAACTCTTTACGCCAAGTCGATGGCAAAATTTGACTTAATTTTCTTTCTACGGTATCAGAAATGTTTGCGTATTTTCTCTGTTCTATCTGTAACTTCTGATTGGTTGAAACGCTGGTCTACCTGTAACTTCTGATTGGTTGAAACGCTGGTCTATCTGTAACTTCTGATTGGTTGAAACGCTGTTCTACCTGTAACTTCTGATTGGTTGATTGGTTCGCAGTTTCACGGGGCTCTTACAAAATTTATTAGCCTATGTTAAAGTGGCTGCAAGGTGAAGGTCTCAACTTTCAATCGATTCGACTGATTCGACCAGTGACTTTCCCGAATCGTTAAATGTTAATGCCATGAACATTGGTCATCATAGCTCAGTTGGGTAAGTGTGTTACTTTACATATTAAGAAACTTCAAGATCAAGCGGCACTGGTTTGACTCTGGGGCTGGGTGCTTGAGTAACGCATTTCAACTCATCTTATACTAAACAACAGGAGCCAAAACATTTTGCAGGTCATATAAAACGCAAGCAATGCAATTGTTTTAATGACAGCAAATATGGAAATATAAACTCGAAAGATTTCGTAAATCACTTGTTGATCCGTGGATAATCCTTTTAGCTGGCAGTCATAGCTGGGCTTGTCTAATTCTGATTTAATAGAAGTGACAATTTTTGAGATAAAGAAGAGCAAGATGTTATATTCACTGACGAAGTTTTCTTCAAGCAAATGTGTATACAGTACAATGTTACAAATGTCTTATTTTTGACGAAAAGTATAAATAATGTCTCCTAATTTCTACATTTGTCTGCCAGCTGTGTAGTGTTTGTATACGGAACGCTTTAGATTAGGACAGCTAGCATAGCCGTAAGAGATAGGAGGCTTAAAATTTGCAAATTTGCACAAAAATGTCCTGTTATTTGGGCAAATCAATCTTACCATGATGTTTCAACATGTCACCAATTTACAAACTTTACATAATTGGTATAATTTATGAGATACATTGACAATTTCTAATGAATGTAAAATGTATTATGATCGATTTTGGAAACTATTGCATGTGGTACTGCAATTTGAGCAGAATGATAAGTTTCGATTCAGCATTTACAAAAAGAGCCATAGACAAATAAAACAAAGTAACCTCAGCGGTTTTAGCATGTTGTATTACACAGAGATATAGCATACGGTATTTAAAAAAAATCAACTTAAACGTTTTCGACACGTACGTGTGTCCTCATCAGGAATTACTTAAATCTGCAATATATATAAAAAGAAAATTGTAAGATAAATCTGATTATGCACTGTAGTCAGATATACCTTACAATTTTCTTAATTTTTCTTTGTTCTTTGTTTATTTTGGAAAGAATGTCCAGCTATTAACCTAACGATGGTACTGAAAGAACATTGATTATGATTTCATTGTAATATTGCATCAAATAATAAAAGTAAGTTTGTACAAAGGTGTAAGTTCGATGCAAGAAAGATTCAATTTGATAGTTTATTTACGGTAATTGAGACACAGACTGGTATATAAATGTAAATTCAAGTTAAGTCAGTCTTGTTTACTTAAGTTGAACGTTTTGTTGCCTGTGTTTTCGTACAATGCTAAGTTGATGGCTGTGGAGTTATTAGACCAGAAGTCGAGAACCCATGTCTCGCGAGCCATATATGGCATTTCGTCACGGCATCTGGCTCACAGAAAGTTTTATCTTAACTTCTCATTACAATTTAAAGTTGAAAATACGCTCAGAATGCACCAAATATATTATTTCAAAATTTTCTAGGGGAGGCCCCCCAGACCCCCGCTGTTTGTCTCATTTTCAGTAAACACATAGCCCCACTTTTACAACTCATCAACTGCCACTACATGTTAGGTATATTAAGTGTTAAAGCAATATATGGCTCTCACGAAAATATATTTTTTTAAATGTAGCTTTTATGGCTCTTTCATGAAAAATTTCCAACCCCTGTATTAGACTTTACACTACTTCAGAGATTGTGAGTAATGTAGCGTTTTTGAAAAGAAATTTGCAAACACAAAATTTTGACAAATTTTGTTCGACCCCCAAAATATTTCACTCTCCTACGGCTATGACAGGCCCGTAGTTATACATTTTAGCTTGGGGGGGGCTCAAAGCTGTTGCGAAGTAAAAGGCTATGCACCAGTGGCGGCTCGTGACTTTTGGCCATGGGGGTGCTGTAAATGGTGATGTTAAATATGACGTCATAAAGTGACAGGAACGGACAAGCGCCGAAAGCGTGAGCCTCCTAGGGGGGGTCTGGGGGCATGCCCACCCAGAAAATTTTGCACTTTTATATGCTCTAAAATGCCATTCCTGGTGTTTTCAGGACAAAAAATAAAAATTTTAAGCAGTTGAAAATGTGGATTTTTAGAACTTTGAAACAAAGAGCACGAGGGATCAGTATCGAGCACGAGGGATCAGAGAGAGAAAGCGAAAAATTAATGAATGTCATCACGGAGGTTGAAGATACTTTATTTCAAGAGCTCTGTCCTCTGTGCCCCTGAAAAGAGCGATGTTGGTGCAGTGGACCTCACTAAAAGATTTAGGCTATATATGCTAAACCATCACAGCACGCTTAGAATAGTGATACCTTTCAGAGTAAACGTTTTCAAGGCATGTTTTTGAAATACAACACACCAATACCATCCAGCGCGGCTGTGGAACGCATGTCTTCGCTTGGAAAGGACATTATGCGTCCCAAACACAGCAGATTGTCAGACAAACGTTTTAAAATGCTTATGTTTCTACAAGGAAATAACTAAAAGCTTTGTGCTGGGGGGGGGGGGGGCATTGCCCCCCCAAGCCCCCCCCCGGCAACTACGGGCCTGGGCTATGACTGTAGCTGACAAGTTGTGTTACCCTGAATGAAAGAATGAAAACAGATTATTTTAAACTCAGAATTATCAATGTAAATCGCTTTTAACCTTATAGAAACCTGACAAAAGGCAAGTACACAATGGACATTACAATTTGATGCTGTTTAGGCTACATTTTGTGTATGCATGAAAAAAGTAGCGTATAGTAATGACAATGATAAAAGATGCGTCCAAAATAGCAACTAATGCGTCATAGTGACCAAACAGGTCTGTTTTGCGAACAAAATTGCTAAAAGAGATTTTAATGCCCGCTTTCTTAATGCAAAACGGATGCACCAAAATATCCAATTTTTATATAACTAATACAGTTGAAGTTTAACGCTCGCAGAAAAGAGTTTACGTTTTTCACTTTCGATCAACAACAAAAACAGCAACCAAACAACACTTTGGCTGTGTGTAAGTTTTGGATCAAAAATGTCCTTCAGCTGTGTAGGCTATACAGTAGTTCCCGCTTATTAAGCCCACGTTTAATAGTCTCACCCGCTTATAAAGCCCAATTTGGTCCGGTCTGAAGTTTCTCCTATTCATCCCGCAATAAAAAGTTTCACTTAATAAGCCCAAAACCCAGCTTAATAAGCCTAATTTTTTATTACATTCGCTTAAAGTCGTATAAAAAGGCATTACAATTAACTATTTTTCGTCTTGCTTTCGATAATTTCTCGTTTTAATATGCTGCCAACTCAGTTCTTAATTTTCTGTGATCGTTGGGTTATGCAACACACGGCTCGTTACTGACACAACTCTTAAAAAACGCAAAGTAGCAAAAAATTTCCCCTCGGTTATTACGCCCACCCGCTTAATCCAAAATCGTCAGGTCTCGAGGTGGATTTAATAAGTGGGGACTACTGTACTGGATTAATGAAGGCATGCAATTCAGCAGCACAAATACCATATTGGCGCAAATGGATTACTACTAACAACAACCTATTGACACCCAGGGGCGCCGGAACGATTTTTGACTGGGGGGGGGCAGGATCATGAAAAAAGGGCACTTTTGTTGCTGAAAGGCCAATTTTTTTAAAGTTTTAAGATAAGATATAGCGATAATGCTCATCCATCAGCTCACCATTGAGTAATGATACAATAAGTGTCCGGTATACAAACAACAATCGCACGGAAGGGCATCATGCTAAGTTATAATGATGTAACCAACTGTGATACAGAATTTTGTGTCGTGAATATTATTTCGAGGAAAAAATGAAAGATTATAATTAGGCTAAAAGCGAAATTTTCATTTATATCTAGGGAAAATGATAACACGAGGAAACGACATCGAAACTGAGAGCACCCAAAGGATAACATCAGGCTGGAGAAGATTTGGTCAATATAGCACATTTTTAAAGAGCAAGAACATTCCAATTAGTCTAAAACGAAAAATCATGGACACAGTAATATTGCCAACATTAACATACTGAGCAAAAACATGGCCACTCACAAAACAACAAACAAGAAAACTGGCAGCAGCGCAAAGGAACATGGAAAGATTAATTTTAAGCATAAATCGAAAATACAAGATTAGAAAAGAAGTCATCTGAAACAAAACTTGTATCAAAGATGTCATAGAAACACCAACGAACCTAAAGTGGCAATGGGCGGGACATGCAGCAAGAATGACAGACAACAGGATGGGCCAAGATAACCACAGAATGGACACCAAGATATGCAAGAAGAACTAGAGAGAGACCAAAAAGAAGATGCCGAGATGACACAGAAGAAAAGATTGGCACCACCTGGATGAGAACAGCAAAAGACAGAATGGTGTGGAAACATATGTGGAGGCCATCTGCCAGCAGTGGCATGACCGGCTGATGATGATGATGATGAAAAGCCAATAGCAGAAATTGTTATATTTCAAATTGTGCAGTACCTTACTTGACCTTAAAAGGGCACCATTGCCCCTCCTGCTCCCCCCATCCACAGAAAAATTGAGGGAAGGGGGGGCATCCGCCCCCCCCCCGTTTCCGGTGCCCCTGTTGACACCGCTACTGTTACCTACTGTATAGTACGTAGCTTGACAGGACATCATAAAAAAATTACAGTTGTCTGAAATAAAACTAGCAGTCAGGTAGTAATGTGATGACATCGTAAATCTTATATAAAATAAAAAATGCGCCCTGTCGCTAAAAGACCTTAGTTTCAATCAATCAATCTTTTTCAATCTTTCTCCTCAGACTGAAAAAGCTCTGATAGGTTATTCGTGGTAGCATCGCATACTTGCAGAGGCTTTTTACGTAGACCCGGTTACCGAGATTGGCAGTAAAGTTTCCGATTGTTGAAATGTTGTTGCCAGAAAATTATTTCATCCACTAGATGTTGCTAAATTTATAGCTTTATTTATAGCTGAAATTGATATACTGTACTTGTTTTGATGCAAAATTATTTTTGTTTACGTTTCATTTCGAATGCAGTTTTTTTAACGAATTTTGTTTCGACAAACAAAAAATTTGTTTTAACCAGCCCTCCTTTGAATGATTAATATGGTTGAGGTGTGAGGTTTTGCTTGTTGCTGATAGTAGGCTAAATGATTTTATTTGCTGACTGCTGATGAATGAAAAATTGACCTTGAAGTGTCTTGCTCAATCAACGATGTTGACTCAATGACTCCATCAGTAGCGTAGCCAGGAATTTTGAAAGGGTGGGGGGGCCTCCCTCAGAAAATTTTGAAAAATTACTTTGAATTTGGTGCATTCTGAGAGCATGTTCAACAAAAATGTGGGTATGAATATTCCTGTAAAATGGTGCTGTCCGGTGGCATAGCAAAAGGATAAGATCATGTTTTCTTCGGCATTTTTCGGAAATAAAGCTAAGTCTCTATGTTTTCTTGTTGCAAATTCCTGGCTGAGATATTTAAATGTTTCGTATTGGCAAAACTCGCTCTTTTAATGCAGTTTTGTTTAAAATTAGGCAAAGTTTGTTTTAGAGATATAAAGAGACTGAAAGCATCATTCTCAATATCGTGACGTCACACGCGTGCCAAAGGGGGAGTTGAAACCCCCCAAACCCCCCCCCCTTGGCTACGCCACTGGTCTCTATAGTGTTAGTTCAGTGGTTAGGCATCCGACTCAAGATCAAGCGGCGTTAGTTCGGCTCTCGGGGTGTGCATTTCAGCAACACATTTCAGGATTGCTCTACATTCAGCGGAATGTAATGAGTGGAATAATTCCCCGCCAACAACACTTCAATAGTTATCGGAAACTTCACCCTGTCAATCTCGGTGACCGGGCCTGCGTCAGTGGTTCAAAGCCTCTAAAAGTATGCGAAGCTGTCAAGATTAAGCTTTCAAAGAAGCTTTCCCAGTCCAAGGATAAAAATCAATCAATCATCATCAGTGGACATGTCTTGAAATCAACCGTCATTACTTGAGCTTTTCGTTTCGTTGTCCGCAGAACTGAGAGTTTATTCGGCTGCACGTTGCACCATTGAGTTATTTCTTCAGTAAGCTGTCAGTCAGGCGTTATCTTATTTCACAAGCCACATTGTGTATTAGCAGTTACATGACACATGCTGTGTTTTTGTCGAAACCAGCAGAGTTTTAAGGAAATGACTTGACTTTGAGCAATTTCTATCGTAGCGTGCAGCGAAACACGTGAGCTGAGCAATCAGGTTTTTTGAATCTTATTTTCTTTTAAATCCCGACCGTGAAGATCATGTGCTGACAGACAGAAGTATGTTCCAACTTTCGAAGAAGATACGTGGGATGAAACAGAACGAGAGACGTTGTTCGTCAATGAACTGAACAATTTCATTTTCTGAAGCACACAACATTTTTAAAAATAGAATCGATCACCACTATGCAATTGCGTTCGAAGTTAACGAATTTTGAAATCAAAAGGAATTTATTTTGTGGCATTCGATATCATGTTATTTTAATCATAAAATAAAATAAACGTTATAAATTTGATTAACAGATTTGCAGGCTACCAATTGATTTAAATAGAAATCAGAAAGTAAAAATGTTCGGTACATTGCTCATTATTTTAGTGTAGAAATGTAATAATCATTATCGTGTTTTTATTTGCGCCCATTGCGATAACATACAGTACACTTGTAGAGGCTTTTGACGCAGGGCCGGTTATCGAGATTGCAGAGTGAAATTTCCGATTGTTGAAATGTTGTTGCCGAGAAATTGTTCCATTCACTAAGTAGCAGTGACGTTCGGTGGCTTAAACCGTTGGGAAAGCAACTTGGAAATATGCTGCAGCAAGGTAGTAGGCACGAAGGGCGTAACCGTCGGGCGAAGCCCGAAGGCGTGTTGCCGAAGGCAACACTTCCAGCGGGGGGGTCTGGGGGGCCTCCCCCAGAAATTTTTGAAAAACACTTCCAATTTGGTGCGCTCTGAGAGCATTTCCAAAACAAATCAAAAATAAAAATCTGTCAAATTGTGCTTCGCCTATGTCGTGATCATACATTCATTTAATGTTTAGAAGTCATGAACAATCTTAATTTTAACGTTACAGGACCAAAATCCTGTGTTAGACATGGATAATAGTTGTCTAAATGTTTAATTCGTCATGAATGTTCATTCTCAGATATTCAGTTAGGTCTACACTACAAAAACTAACACTTAGGCCTAAACATTACAACCGCAAGCAATTTGTACAAAAAGCTGGATAAGTTTGCCTCCTGCGTATAGAAGCTTAACGAACTAAATATTGCATCCGCACCTGAACATTCATTGGCGAAGTAACGTTATATCAACGCTGTAAAAAGGGCAAAGGTATGACTATGAAAGCTAGAAGGCTAAAGTACATGGCGAGGAGACATCAAAAAACAGCAACAAGCTTTTTGGCATTATGATGCTGTGCTGTGTACCGTGACGATTCTGACGAGTTAGTCTAGCCGCTCTAGCGAATGTACGCATTGACGTCACTGGGAAAGCAAGTCTCACCATACCATAACCATAACATATCTGATTGGCTAAGCAGCTGGTGACGTTTTGCAAAACGAGTGAAGATTGGATAAAACGAAGGCGTTTTTTGACATTTTTGAACCTGGGAAAGCCACTTTGATAGTTGCTTCCCTGGAGCTTCAGTTTGTTTGTTTGTTTATTGGTTGTTTCTGACTGAAGCGTTTGCGTTAATTGGCATTTATAGGTAAGACATGCGGTTTGGTAAGGACTTAGACTACTCACAAGCGTTACGAGTAATTCTAGTCACGAATACAGTAATTTTCAAGTTAAAATAGACGTGATAAAAATAATAAGAAGTTACACCTAGAATTCAGTCATTATATTTTGCATAGTTTTCGCTCAGGTAAGCACTGCTTTCCTTGCTTTCCCTCACCGATCGTCACTGCTAAGTAGGCTACCGCTGAATGGAGAGCAGTCCTGAAATGCGTTGCTCAAGCGCACACTCCGAAAGCCAAACCAGCACTGCGTGATCTTGATTTGGGCGCGTAACGCTGAACTAATGGGGTGGGCTAAGAATATGTCATGAGAACTAAGAATAGAGTTTTTGTGTGAAACTATTTGTTTTGATAAATATTTCATATCAAATGCTAAACTTTTGCAACTCTTTTAGAAGCTAAAATGCACTGTAGAAGTCTTTCAGCATACCAACGTAAAATGAAGCCACTTAAACATGTCAAAATAAGATCCCAATGGCAGCAATATCCTATGCACTATAGTGCATAATCAGATTTATCTTACAATTTTCTTTTTATGTATGGCAGATTTAAGTAATTTCTGATGAATGTCCAGTTATTCACGTAACGATGGTACTGAAAGAACATTGACTATGATTTCATTGTAATAAATTACATCAAATATTAAAAGCAAGTTTGTTCAAAAATGTAAGTTTCATGCAAGAAAGTTTCAATTTGATGGTTTATTTAGGTAATTAGGACACAGACAGGTCTATAAATGTAAATTAAAGTTAAACCAGCCTTGCTTACTTAAGTTGAACGTTTTGTTGCCTGTGTTTTCGTACAGTGCCAGGTGGTTTTGAAATATATTTGCAAAGACAAAATTTGGGCAAAAATTCCCCCTCGACGCTGCAAAGTTGTCGCAAGTTGATGCAAGTTGAAAATGCACTAGCTATAGAGAGATACAGTAGGCCAGACCTACTAAGACTGACGTCCGGTTTCGCACTTTTCAATGTTTATTTTTAATTTAAGTTGTGCTTAGCACTTTAACAGATTGGTTTGTGTTTTTCGTGACTTTTTGGTTACGAGTCGAAGTATTGCATACAGAAAAAAGGCAGTAACAGTGAGTTTAGCAAGGATCAAAATAAACGTTCAATCACCAATGCAAAGCTTCAGTAAGCTTTTTGTCGTCATTGGGATTAACCCTTATGGCTAAAGAAAGAATCGTGTGCAACAAGACCTATGTTGTTTCATCTTGTACTTCTGCATTAAAACTCTTACTGTGAATGTGTGCAGAATATTAGCGTAATCATTTTGACAGAAGCAATGAACTTAAAGTGTTTTTTGTTTTTCTTTCTTTTGTCCATGACCCTATCAACACAAAACAACACTACCTATAACTCAGGTAAGTAGAAAAGTAATTTTAAAGGCTTTGATAAAATTTACTATTTTTAAATTAAAAACTTTAACATTACAACATTGTGCATAGTCTGATGATAAAGCACGGAATTTCTTAATGATTTTAGTAAGTCGAAACATTAGCCTAGTTGCAGATCTTTCATTTGATATGACATTTTATTACGTTTTATTCCTATGTAACTACAAAATACACATAAAAGTTTATTTTCATACAGTAGATTAACATTTGTTGTCCAGTATTAAGATCGCGATACAATTTTGGAAAAAAAAACGACTAAAAACGCACTAAAATATCATTATAAGTCTGCTTGGTAGGCACATATACATTCTTTGTGGCCTTATAGCTGAAATCATACATCATCATCATTTGCAGTAGGCTACAAAGATGCAAATAAGGGAATTCTCATTCTTCAACACGCTGGAAAATAATAAAGTTGGACATAGTAAATGTTAACAAATTTTATACTCAATTCTCATTTTGTTGTATATCAAGACAGTTTTGTTTCAAAGTGCTAAACGTTATTCTACAAACATATGTGCTGCACGCACTGGAGGAATACTCTTATCAATGAAAATGTTTCAGTGTCTGTCAATTTGTCAAAATAATTGAACATACAACAATAAAATCATTTGTAACCTATGAATTTAACTATCATTTTCTTGAAATGTCAAGGTAATAAATTCAGAGATTCATAAAATTATGGAATTATGACCGACTTGACTTATCTGACAAATGGAGGGTAAAGTGCTGCCAAATATTGTAAAAATTTTTAGAAACTTTTTTTGCACATTTTTAAAGTAGTGGTCGCCCAAAGTTTGCCCGTTTAAAACTAATCTAAAGTTAAAAGTTGCACAAAATTGATTTAAAGTAATTTGTATTGATGCTACTTTGCTATAAGAATGTGAATTTACGTACGAAATGTAAATTGAATAAAACTTACAGGTTTACATGTCACGATTTACAATATATTACTAAGCATCTAAAGACAAAAAAAGTAACAAACTTAAAATACACCTTAGGAATATAAAGCTTGATAGTTTAAGTGTTAAAGCGTATAATTAGTTGTCAGGTAGTACATTTTATGCGGGGGAGAAATTAAGTTTGCAGAAATTAATGATGGTTTGATAAGTTGATAATAAAATTGCGTAAGATTAATTTTATTAATGTTGTTTAAGGGAAAGTTTTTGGTTATTGCTAGTTTAAAATAATAATTTTTTAAAAAAGTTGGAAAAATATCTGGCAACACAACGTACCCTTCGCTTGTCTGGCAGTTGGCCATCCCCGACTTTTATGAATCCCCGAATGTATTGGTGCTATAGTTGTGGTTGCAAGGCCGCTGAGAAGATACTTATGGTCGTGAAATGGAATGCTGTGAATCGTTTTCAAACTACTGTATGAGTTAACTTATGTTGTCTGACTCTACAACGCAGCATTCAATGATATTTGCTTCTATTTACGTCAACTTTAAATACAGTGTTGTTTGCTTTACTTAGTTTCGTGAGTCTTATGAAAAACCCGATCCCCCACCCAAGCTAATAAGTTAATTTGTAAAATAACAATCTTGGATTTGCAGAAGTATGCTTTACATTTAAGCCTTTTATTTGTTCGTCTGGAGAGCCGATCGACCGGAGAACATTTTGCGACTTCGAAAATCACTGCAGGTAACTAACCACGTCTGATATGTGTGTTTATAAAGATAAGCCCTTTTGTAATCAACCGTTTGATCAGTAGCGGATCCAGGGGGCACTTGGTCAAGTGCCCCCTAAAATCGATAAAAAATTATAAATTCTCTGCGTTTTTGTAAAATTTTCTCCCTCGCTTAATCTCATTTTGTTAACCTAACATGTGGAATTTGGCACGCAGGGTTTTAGCAGTGGATTTAAGTCAAGGATGGAAATGTTTTATGTGTCTCTCAAAAAAGATAATATTGCAATATTCTGAAGTAAACACATCGCTCACTCAGCTAGACCATAATGTTAACAGTAGAGGTATGAGCAGGGCCGGCGTAAGGTTACTTTGCACTCTTTAGGCAAGGTTCAATTTTTCAATATTTCCTCACAGCAGCTTGGCATGAAAATTTTCTTGCATCTGCCGTTGGTCACAACGGTAAACCATAATTCTTCGTGGGAAAATTGTAACATAAAATTCCCGGATCCGTTCGTCTGCATGTAATGACCGAAAAAGAAACACTCTTTCGAAACGTCTATTGAAAAAGTGTATTCCTGTAAAATTAGCCCGCGGCTATCGAAATCGGGATGCAACACCGTACACCACTAAAATTGTCACTACAGAACAGATTACTTGGATAAAGACGGAATTTTTGTACAGCTAGCAAGCACTAAGCAAACAGTTAAATGTGCGACTAACTCTCAAGCAACCATTTCACGAATGACCAGAATAGATAGCAATATCTCAAACTCACGTTCGCAGTACTGTGACGCAATAGTGAAAGACATTGTCACGCAATTCAAACAGGTGTCCAAGGTGATGATGCAATGTTTCATGTTTAAACAGGTTTCAAACTGAAACAGGTTTAAACAGGTTCAGAACTGAAGATGCACTGAATAAGTGCGAAATATATTTTCTGTAACATCTACTGGCAACTGATCCCTGTTACCTTAGTAATTGAGGTTTTAGCTTTAAACAGGTTTGACACAAGTCTTACGAACGATGGTGCAATTTTGGCACATTTTTAGGAAAAATTCCATGACGTAATACGCTAAGATTCAGTAGACCTGAACGGTTTTTATATGATGTTTGATTAGGTGAACAATTGTCTGGAACATAGCGACCCCTAGTTATGACAGTCTGACATGGCATAACTAAAAAAGAATTGACGACAATTGTGAGCCAATGAATAAAAACACATGATACACAAATTGTTTGAATCACTCACGTTTAAGTTAATACGCAAATACAAAGGGCATGCAAAGAATGAACAGCAATACGAATAATACACGACGATACATGAAATTGGTACCATAGGTACATGCTAAAATGACGCTATATACAATGGTTGCGATAATAACCGACTGTTCCGGGCTCAGACAAGGGTCGGCCACCGCAGACAGAACCAGGCTCAAACCCTAACACTTAAGTGTTCTTTACGGGGGCGAGGCACGAAATATCCCTCAACACGTAGTCTACTTTCACTTTCCCCGTACTCTCATCATAGTTGCAGACGGCAACTTTGGCTCTACGAACCACAGGCTTCCCTTTCCTAATTTGTGGAACTACCTCATGCACCCTCCCAAGTTGATACTTCCCACGTTTACCAATGTCTTGGAGAGAACCTACCACTACAAGTTGACCAGGCTCCAAATTCTCGGCCATTTTTAACCATTTTTTCCGGCCCTGAAGCCCTGGCAAGTAAAAATCGATCCATTTACTCCAAAACTGCTGAGAAAGTGACAAATTGAACCGATAATCCCTTCTTAATTGGTCACGATCATGTGGTTGCCCAACAGCACAGTATGGGTCTAAGTATGTGGTCAAAAGTGAGGCAGGGGTGATGACAGTAAAATCCCTAGGGTCGTCACTCAAAGGTACCAAAGGGCGTTCGTTCACGATCCGAACGGCACTGCCTGTGTACGTAAGCAGTTCAATAAAATTGGGCTTACGAATTGAAGAGTCCAAAATGTGAAAAAAGTATTTAATCACATCGGCCATGAAACCAAACCTACCAAGCCGAAATCTAGCCAAGACATCTGCCAGAAGGTTTAACAAATCAGGACAAGAAAACATTACATCATTAAAACAAGTTCCTCGAAATTCAGACTTGCCATCATAAACAATACGCTTTTTTAATTGTGACGTCACAAAGTATGGTAAATACCATTCAAATCCCTTTACATTTTCTGCTTCACCAGCACGCTCAATATAGCCATTAGATTTAAGATCCTTCATGGTGTCAGTAAGGAAATCACAAAGTTCAGGTTGTTTTAAAGCCTTCTTCCTTAAAGCAGCAGCTCTATCTGACGCCAACACAAAATTGTTAGGTAGATCAATGTCTTCCTTCAACGGTACAGGTATCTCAAATCGACCATCTTTCAACTTAATGTTCAGTTCAACAAGTTCTCTAGCCAAAATGTCATTGCGAGACAATTCACAGGTTTCATTTTGCAAGGTCAAATCCTGAATGACTTTATTCAGGTCTGCTATTTCCATATCACGAGACTCAATTTTACGCTGAAAGCCAGAGATGACATCCGACTCTGAAGACGTCTGCACTCTGCACACATTAGCAACGCTTTCATCTAAGGGTGACTTACCACCACAAGCCAACCAACCGAGAGGAGTGAGCAAAGCATGCGGTTCACTACGATTTTCACCAACACGCTCCTCTTTGGCCCACATCAAATAAGCGTTGTCGTTACCAATCAGTACATCTACAGTACTACAATCATTCAAATGAAACATATTCACGTCATGAAAATGACGGAAACCATTTAAATCCTGCTTGTGCGGTAAAGTTTTAACATCATCAGCCCAAGCTGGGTTAACCACCGAAGTCATATCACAAAACAGTTCATCTGTCTCTAACGACTGGATGTTGAGTTTGACAAGGTCAGCACAGGTAGCTTTCTGACCAGCCAGGGTATCCATTTTAAACGACGCTTTATCGTACGGTTTAAGACCAAGTTCGCACACCAAATCACTCGAAACAAACGTCAACTGCGAACCAGGATCATGCTGACAATACACCAACTTCGATTTGCCAGTTATTGGATTCAAAACACGAGCAGCAGTAACGCGGTTAAAAGCTGCTTTAACATTTCCAATCTAAACATTACGCACAGGAACTCTGGCACCAGCATCATCTTTGCCAATCGAATCCAGAGAATCACGTGACGTCACATAAAAATCATGCAGAAGAAAATAGTGTTTCCTATCGTTGTTAGGGACACACTTACGACAGTTGTTTGCATGAACGCAATCCTTAACCATATGCTGGCGCAAACAATTCAAGCATTTGCCAGCTTTCACAATGACATCTCTCCGACCTTTAGGTGTCAAGCGCAAAAATTCTTTACAATTAGACAAAAAATGATATTCAACTTGACCACGTGACGAACAATAAAAACATGCCGGTATGTCACTACGTCTGGCCACACCACCGCGCGGTGCGCCAACAGCAGTCGAGTACTGCGAACTCCCTGAAATCACATTATGATGGGGTTTTACCGACGTCTGCCTAACCGGACAAGAAGGCAATTTTCCTTTGCCAAACTTTTTAAAATGCTGCGACTCACCAGAATCGCCCATTAGCATAATGCTAAAATCAGTCGACTTGCGCGTTTCCTCCCGTACTACAAAATCAAACAAACTCTGAAAAGTAGGCTCATCAGTACCACCATACTGATCACCTAAAAAGTCAAGATAACGCTGCTTAGCGTCAAACGGGAGTCGCTTAGCCAAATCCAAAACAAAACGTCCTTCCAATTTGTCACGCTGACCATAAGCTTGCGCGTAAAGCAGACACTCCGACAATTCATCTTTAAACTCTTTCAAATCACTGGAAGAGATCGAAGTCAATTTGCTACCATAGCGGTACTTCCTAATTTCCGGTTCGGCGAAAAGACCTCCACAACGTTGAGACAAGCGAGCTAATGACATTTCTATCCTGTCTTCCTCTGACAAGCCAGGAGTGTCAGAAACCAAATTAGCAATCGTTTGCGCAGCTGTTCTAACACAAGCTGCTTGTAACAAAGTCAAACGAGTTCCTTTAAAGGGCGAAGCTGCCATTAAGGCCGTAACACGATTTTTAAAGAAGATAAATGGCATATTATTACCATCGTAACCAATCAAGGCCGCCTTATCGAAAAACGTCCTACTATTTTGGTATTCAAAAAAGCTATCCTGTTGTTGAGAACTCGATTTAGCGGGAGAAGACAAGCTATATACCTTAAGGGGCTGAGAGGGCTCAGTCACATGCACAGCCCGATCACGCTCCTTACACAAGTTAAAATCAGGAGACGCGATACGCCTCTCACAACCACCCAAATTACGTGTAGCTGGGCGATCAAAAACTAGCGGCGCAGAAAACTGTGAAGGGGGCAAAGCATTACTGCTAATGGCGGCCCCGTGACCTGTACGCTCTGGGGGAGGAGTTAGGTTATAATTCACAGGCCTTGGCTCTACAGCCTTCGGAAGACCCTTAGCCGCGGCCCCGAGACCTCCTGAAACAGCTGGAAAACATGTGGATTGTACTGGTCCACTTACAGATTGAACAGGCGTCTGGAAAAGGTTATGTAAATTAAACTGCGATTGATGTTCATTTCTGGAATGGCTAGAAGAGCCCTTCTTAGAACTACGCCGGGAGCCCAACTCTGATCGATATTCAGCTAAAACTACCTCTTTACGTTGTTCAGCCCTCAACTGAGCGTCTTTGAGTGCGAACTCAGCAGCTCTCGCTTCGGCTTTCGCGGCGGCCTCAGCAGCTCTCGCTTCGGCCTCAGCTCTCGCGGCGGCCTCTGCTCGTACAGCCTCAGCAGCTCTCGCGGCGGCCTCAGCAGCTCTCGCTTCGGCCTCAGCTCTCGCGGCGGCCTCTGCAGCTCTCGCGTCGGCCTCAGCTCTCACGGCAGCCTAAGCTCGTATGGCCTCAGCTCTCGCGATGGCCTCAGCAGCTCTTGCTTCGGCCTCAGCTTGGATCTGGAGCTCCTCTCGTCTTAGCTGTAGGTTAATTTGTGCAACTATCCGAGACGAACTCTTAGACATCCTAGTGCTTACATTTGAGGCGCTATCCTCAGGATGTATGTCAGCATCCAACATATCTGAGAACTCACTTACTTTTTGTTCGAAGTTATTTTTCAACGAGTTAAATTCGAGATCTACCCTATCACGAAGTTCTGCCAAGATTGCAGAGTTAAAAATTTTACTCAAAAGAGCTTGGAAATGCCGTAAATCCTTTTCCAAAGTAGATAAGTGAGATCGAAAAATTAACAGTTCCTGCTTATCACTCAAAGAACCTAGGGCTACAGAAAGTTCCCCAATTTGAGTCAAAATATCCCTTCTAAGATGCCGGGCCTCTCGAACTGACTTAGCCTCATCGTTACTGGGTCCCTCCCCAGAATGGCCTGCCCGACCGCAAAGAACTTCATCAGGCTTAAACTAAGTCGAATCGACGGCGGCCGAGTCCCTGTCGCCACCGAGTGTAGACATATTAAATGTTGAGGCTAAATTTACCAATTAAAAAATTAAGTTACACAAACACACAAAATTATTACAGTAGTTATAAAAAACTTAACTGCAATGACCGTAAAAAATACAAAAAGAATTTAAATGCACAATACCGTAGTTGTTGGGGTATATAAATGAAGTCTTAAAGTTACACAAAACTTGCTTGGATTCTTCCACTTGAATCTTCAAGCACAGATCGATTGTCTTTAATCTTTTTTCTTGCCAATGAATGTCAATGTTGTTTTTTCTTCAGAACCAACAAAGAAACGCCTTTAATTTTTAACTTGAAGTTCTTCTGCACCAACTGAGAAGAAAACGGCTTTAATCTTTTGCTTCTGCAGACTACCAACCAACAACTTCGTCTTTATTATACTTCTGTAGCCTACCAACCAACAAGATCGTCTTTTATTCTTTATGTGCTTCTAAGTTCCAACTGACAACAACGTCTTTATTATTTATGGTCACAGCGGTAAACCATAATTCTTCGTGGGAAAATTGTAACATAAAATTCCCGGATCCGTTCGTCTGCATGTAATGACCGAAAAAGAAACACTCTTTCGAAACGTCTATTGAAAAAGTGTATTCCTGTAAAATTAGCCCGCGGCTATCGAAATCGGGATGCAACACCGTACACCACTAAAATTGTCACTACAGAACAGATTACTTGGATAAAGACGGAATTTTTGTCCAGCTAGCAAGCACTAAGCAAACAGTTAAATGTGCGACTAACTCTCAAGCAACCATTTCACGAATGACCAGAATAGATAGCAATATCTCAAACTCACGTTCGCAGTACTGTGACGCAATAGTGAAAGACATTGTCACGCAATTCAAACAGGTGTCCAAGGTGATGATGCAATGTTTCATGTTTAAACAGGTTTCAAACTGAAACAGGTTTAAACAGGTTCAGAACTGAAGATGCACTGAATAAGTGCGAAATATATTTTCTGTAACATCTACTGACAACTGATCCCTGTTACCTTAGCAATTGAGGTTTTAGCTTTAAACAGGTTTGACACAAGTCTTACGAACGATGGTGCAATTTTGGCACATTTTTAGGAAAAATTCCATGACGTAATACGCTAAGATTCAGTAGACCTGAACGGTTTTTATATGACGTTTGATTAGGTGAACAATTGTCTGGAACAGCCGTAATCATTTTGTAGTCAACAACAGCATTTTTTTCTGCAGCAACGGTAAAGATGAAATAACCTATGACTCAACCATTCACACTGACGACAACGGTTTCAGATGCCCTACCAAGCATATTAATGCAAGTCATTTCAAATTTTGCTTGTTACCGAAAGACCATAAATGCGACGGCGTTTCGGATTGCCTGTTCGGTAAGATAACTAGAAGCGCTCAACAAAGCAATTTTGTAAATTTTTAATGTTTAAATTTTTTTGCCTTTATTGTAGTCTACGTTTGTTTGTTGAGGTCTTAACTTTTTTCCAGCCTAAATTATAGCTTTGGCTAATAGTCTACCCCTTGTATGAAAACAATGCACTTCTTGGGTCCAAATCAATAAAAAATCGTTACAATTTTAACCTCTAAACGTGAAGTTTAGGGTTTAAGTTTTAGGAGGCTAAAACTTGGTCTTTAGTTGTTTCTTTCAATTTTTTTTGAACAAATGCCCAGCATGCTGGTTTAATCTTGGCTATTTTTGTGTTCAAAATTTTGAGGAGAAAATTTATTTTCGGATCGGTTTCGAAACATTTCGGTAGTTGTGGGAAAGTTAATTTTATGATTTCTGTGGCTCTTTTTCGGAACAATTTAGGTTAGAACTGGTTGCTGGTGATTTCACGCAAATATTTATTATGAAATTTTTTTATGATTATTGCCTAAAAGAGATCAAGCCTATTGTGCAAAATTTGGTTAAGTTTGAACAACGTTTAGTGCTGACGCAAAGCCATTAAAACTTTCACTCAAAACAGATTAATTTTAGAAGAAAAGTTTTAGTTTTTCAGTATAGGCTAACTCCATATCCTCTGAATGATCCCATTTACATGTTTCTTAAGCTGAAACGTCGGATTGTTAACCTAAATAGTTTTTCCTTTTGGAAAATTTGCTTTGACAAAGTTTATTTTTTCACAGAAATAACAAGCAGGCCTGGTAATGTTTTTACGTGCTGCTCTGTTTTTTTTTCACATTATCATGTTGCATGAATTTATAGGTTGGGATGAATGCGATTGCAACACAACAATACTTTGTAAGAAAGAGCACGATACTGATTATGACGTTTGTATTACACGAAGTCACTTTTGCGATGGTTCGCGGGATTGTCCCTTGGGAGAGGATGAAATAAAACACAGGTGAAACAAATTTAATTTATTCCTTGGCTGAAGTGACTCTCATAAGCATGCTTTGGGTACGTCTATTGTGTTCACAGTATTAAAGGTTGGGTGCCCCTACAATACATTGGCTTTTATATTAATAAATTTCTATGCAATAAAGCGTTTTTGTGACATGAAGCATTTTTTTGTTATTATAGGAACTAAACGCAACTTAAAAAAGTGATTCTGATTTTGATTTACTCATATGATTTGTTAAAAAAAAGTCCACTAGCCTATTTTTTTTCTCTTTTTTCTAAATTTCATTGAGGTGTTGCGACCGTGCCATGATATTTTAAATTGATTGTCCTGCTTTGGTATCATTCACGTTATAACGTCCGCGTTTTGTCGCTTCTACTTTTTTCTAGACCTCTGCTATGTTTGCAATATATTGTTTTTTCGCAGGGATTCATAAGGTAGGGATGGCGAACTCATTTTCGCTATTGACAAGCGGAGTGTTAAATAGCTAAGATTGCGAAAACATTCTAACACTATTTTTTACATATCGCAATGAATCATTTCGATTTTCCAAATAATCTGAATGGTGTATTTTCAAGCACATTCAAAACATTTAAGTATTTCAACCCATTTCGAATGTACGGTTTGCAATAATTTTGATAGGTAATCAGTAAAATCACAATATATGTATAACGTATCCAAACAGGCTTTCTGAATCGCTATGCTACAAATAAAAGATTTGTTCAAAAGCAGAACACAATGCAGAATTAAACGTAAATAAGGTATTTAGAACGGCAACGAACGGCAAACGAAATAGGGGCTGACCACTAAGAATTTAGACTAATGATATTGAAGACTGGTCAGGACTTAATTACAAAACTGCAGTAGAAAAATCTCACAACAGAGAAACTTAGCGCCTCATTGCCTCCACCCTCGACGAGAGGAAGGAACTTAATGATGATGATGAAGATATTTAGAACAAGTTTGGCATTTGGCTACGCTGTGACAGATCATATTTGAACGCCAAATAAACACTTACGCCAAATAAACACTTACAGTGCGAGTCATCTTTGCAGGAGGCTCAATGACAACGTTATTCAAATGTTTCAATTCATTTTTGGCAAAGCAATTGAAGGCCGTTTGAATAATAAGTTCAAAATTGAAATAGCCATCACAACACTTTTGTTTGACTAAAACACTATCAATGTCAGATGTCTCAGTCACGTTCAATACGCTCGAATAGAATGCAGAACGTTGATTGTGATACGTTAAGAACTTTTTTTTACTAAAAACTCACTAAGCCAAGTGGTGTCATCATTTCCATCTTCACTTCTATCAAGCAAACCACTATGCAAATAAAGGCAACCAGTGCCAACGATTGCCTTCTGCTGAAACAAACTGAGGCAGCGTATCTTTTTTTCAGCTTGAAGCAACTGCTTTAAAGACATATAAAAGTTGCCACCACTGGACTGACGATACCATCCAAACCTGCCTTCTATGGGGTCTGCTTTCCCGGAAGAATATAATCAAACTCATGATTCAGCAGCAAGCATTTCGCAAGGGCAGGCATAGCTTCTATGGCTTGACTGCAAGCTAAAAAAGTTTCTTTTGTCAAGCAAATGCTGTTTGATGAGTGATGACTTCCATTGCTTGAACAGTTTAGCTGCATCAGCCAACAACTTTAGGCCTTTGTGAGTCCCTTCTTCAGCAAGTCGAAGAGGTTGGTACATTTCATCTCTTTTATGATAACCTGAAACACACACCGTAAAAATTTGAACAAAGGTTTTGAACGGCCACAAAAGGTACTAAAGCATTTTGACACAGTTAATATATGGATACGCAAATTATGCATCTCACATACATTTATAGAAACATTTAGCAGTGCTATGGATAGTTTTAACATGCATTTCCCATTTTTACAAGATATCAAAATAACACATGTTCTACATAATGTAAAATTTTTTGAATTGGAGGATTAACAGCCTTTACTGTACAAAAAGTTGTGTTGACACTGATCAAGTGATCATGAATATTACTGCATAAAAGTATAAAGGGCTATCATAAAATATTGTCACATAGAGACATAGTCATGAAAAGTGTAGCATAATACTGTGAATTATGAACCATTAAACATACTGTTTGCAGGCGTCATAGCTATTTACCTTTGATTGTTGATTTCAGTGACATGACTTTCCACACAACAACAATTGCACATATCTGGATGTTTGTGTGAATCCAGGATTGTTGTTTTTGTAAAACTGGAGTCCACGCAATGTAGATTCATTAAATACACCTAAAGATATATAAATAAACAAACAAATGCAACAATAAATGCAGTTTCTCCAGTGGTTGGGGAGGATGCAACTAGTTTGGACCCTGAAAAGATCGAGAGAAAAAATTAAAATAAGCGGAAGTCGCTGATCGCAGTTTCCGCTAACCTTTACCCTAACTCTAACCATAGAGTAATCTATGCTCTAACCCCAACCCTCGCTGATCGCAGTTTCCGCAAACATTTTTCCACAGTTTCCGCTAACCGCAGTTTCTGCTTACCCTAACTCTAACCATCAAGTAATCTATGCTCTAATCCTAACCCGATCGCAGTTTCCACAAATACTTTTCCGCAGTTTCCGCTAACCCTAACCCTCGAGTTTGTTTGTGGAAACTCCGATTAGCGACTTCGGCTTTTTTTAATTTTTTCTCTCGATCTTTTCAGGGTACGAACTGTTCAGGGTACGAATTAGGTTGCACCCGTTGGGGATAGTCATGTCCGGCAAACCTGATCTTAAAGTCATCAAAATAAAGCAAACCAGTCGTTGATCAAAACAGCTCATTGTTAAATGATACATACACTGGATTGTCAAATTTCTTGACAATATGGAACCAGGTTAAGAAAATTCAGGATTAGGTTTAGTTATCACACTATTGCCCTTATTCAAGTGATTTGTTTACATGAATTCATATTTCAAACTCATATTGCCTACGTTTCAATTTGACAAGTGTGACTATGTTGGATCACAGCTCAGTTTAAGCTGATGTTGTACTTACTTAACGCATGTTGAGGAGAAGTTCGAGAGATGTTACTTGGGTCCAAGGATACTTTCTTTATGGCATGTGCGACTTTCAAGATCTTGTTCTCCTCAATAGCATACAGTTGCGTAATGGCTAAATAAAATAACATTGCGTCAGTCGGGTCGCTCATCAGCAGAAACTTCTTGAAAGTCTTCGTCGTAAAAATGGTGTGCATACACTCTGTGTGAACTATTCAATTTCCAGTCTTTTCGTGGAATAGCTTTAATCCATTTTTTTGTAAGTTCTTTTCTTTTAGAAATCGAAATAAATATTTTTTCTGTGGGCTCTTTAGATTTATATCAGTAACCAGTCTTACAGTAAAGCCTTGTTCACACTGACAGGCTTGTGCTATGCCTTGTATTGAGCGGAGCTTTGTGAAAGTAGGTTTACATTGTATGTATGGTACCAGACAAGACTCCAGGTCTTGACAAGCGGGTGTTGCTAGTGGAAACCGTCACGCTTGACTGATATACTGAAACATGCAGTATACTACCAGTGTTTTACATAGCCTATATGCATTTCAAAATAACAAAACATATTCTTCATATCATAAAGTTTTCTCATATGTTAAATTTTGCTTTACAATTGTAGTCTCCACAGCTTTGGTAGATGCAGGTTTAGTTGCTTAGTTTAAAGAAGATGACACTACATAGTGTGTAGTTACTACTTACTAGCCATAGCTAGCCTAGTGTAATCAACCAGTCACAAAACTTAGGAGTGCCGGTATATCATTTTTAATGATTAGCCTACATGTTTAAAGAAGCCTGCTGATGAATTTAAAATTTTGGAGCTGGTATACAAGTCCCCCCCCCCCCCCCCTTGGTAACTCATGACAAAGACAGGACTCAACCAAACATATAGGGTGAAACTACTTTATCTTTGCTTTACTGTTCACACACTTCAATCCACATGTTTTGGTCAATTCCTCTTTGTCATGAGTTGCCAAGGGGGGGGGGGGGGGGGGACTTGTATACCAGCTCCAAAATTTTAAAGCAGCTTTTCGAAAGTCCGGACTACCACCACTCACCACAGTGCTTCCACTTCTGACAATTGATAAATCCTCTTCAATTTCCTTTTTTGTCCTGAAAAATCCCTTTTTTCTCAGTCGGAAATCTTTCAAAATTTCCTTCATAGGCGAGGTTATTTTTGACGTTATTGGTGCTGGTTAAGCATCGGCCGCCTTGGTCAGTGACGTCATTAAAATGTGTGACGTCATGCAAAAAAACGCAACTACTTTTAGGAAAGGTGCAAAAACACGGAATAGAAGTAAAAGCGGAAAGGCTATTGATTTTTAACTATTTGTAGTGAATAGTGCCTCCTAGCTTTCTCATTTCTGCTCGGATTTTAACAATTTTCCTATCGTTGGAAAGCATGATGCCTCATCTATCCGAATGGATTAATTGCCAGTCTAAAGTAGGCATTACATTTATGTAGCGCTAACTTAAACTTTACTATTTTGTAACAATTCTCCGGCTATTGATTTTTAAATATTTGTAGTGAATAGTGCCTCCTAGCTTTCTCATTTCTGCTCGGATTTTAACAATTTTCCTTAGCTTTCTCATTTCTGCTCGGATTTTAACAATTTTCCTATCGTTGGAAAGCATGATGCCTCATCTACCCGAATGAATTAATTGCCAGTCTAAAGTAGGCATTACATTTATGTAGCGCTAACTTAAACTTTACTATTTTGTACCAATTCTCCGCAATTCAATTTTTAAAATAAAAATATCAAACCAACACAAATTAAAAGAGTATGTCTTGCTTTATTCATATGTTAACTTTCACATTTATATCTAATCAACAAAACGAGCAATCGTTGTTCAAACGTAACCGCTCGACAAAGCTTTTTTCCAATGCATTTTTCAAGGCGATTCGATCGTGGTTCAGTATAAGCCGCCCACAGTTTGCAGTGATCGATGAATACTGCCTCCAACAAATGTGTTGTAGCTTTCTCATTTCTGCGCGGATTTGAGAAATTTTACCATCGTTGGAAAGCACGATACTGCATCTATCCGATTTAATTAGTTGCAAGTTTAAAGTATGCATTATATTGATCTAGCGCTAACTTAAACTTTACTATTTTGTACCAATTCTCAGCAATTCAATTTTTACAATAAAAATATCAAACCAACACAAATTAAAAGAGTATGTCTTGGTTTATTCATATGTTAACTTTCACATTTATATCTAATCAACAAAACGAGCAATCGTTGTTCAAACGTAACCGCTCGACGAAGCTTTTTTCCAATGCATTTTTCAAGGCGATTCGATCGTTGTTCAGTATAAGCCGCCCACAGTTTGCTGTGATCGATGAATACTGCCTCCACCAAATATGCTGTAGCTTTCTCATTTCTGCGCGGATTCTAACAATTTTACTATCGTTGGATGGCATTATGCTTCATCTACCCGAATGGATTAATTACCAATCTAAAGTAGGCATTTTATTTATGTGGCGTTAACTTAAACTTTACTATTTTGTACCAATTCTCCGCAATTCATTTTTTACAATAAAAATATCAAACCAACACAAATTAAAAGAGTATGTCTTGGTTTATTCATATGTTAAATTTCACATTTATATCTAATCCACAAAACGAGCAATCGTTGTTCAAACGCAACCGCTCGACAAAGCTTTTTTCCAATGCATTTTTCAAGGCGATTCGATCGTGGTTCAGTATGAGCCGCCCACAGTTTGCAGTGATCGGTGAATACTGCCTCCACCAAATGTGTTGTAGCTTTCTCATTTCTGCGCGGATTTGAGAAATTTTACCATCGTTGGAAAGCACGATACTGCATCTATCCGATTTAACTAGTTGCAAGTTTAAAGTATGCATTATATTGATCTAGCGCGAACTTAAACTTTACTATATTCACCAATTCTTAGCAATTCATTTTTTACAATAAAAATACCAAACCAACACAAATTAAAAGAGTATGTCTTGGTTTATTCATATGTTAACTTTCACATTTATATCTAATCCACAAAACGAGCAATCGTTGTTCAAACGTAACCGCTCGACGAAGCTTTTTTCCAATGCATTTTTCAAGGCGATTCGATCGTGGTTCAGTATAAGCCGCCCACAGTTTGCTGTGATCGATGAATACTGCCTCCACTAAATATGCTGTAGCTTTCTCATTTCTGCTCGAATTTTAACAATTTTACCATCGTTGGAAAGCACGATACTGCATCTATCCGAATTAATGAGTTGCAAGTTTAAAGTAGGTATTATATTGATCTAGCGTTAACTTAAACTTTACTATTTTGTACCAATTCTCAGCAATTCAATTTTTACAATAAAAATACCAAACCAACACAAATTAAAAGAGTATGTCTTGCTTTATTAACCTAACAAATTTCACGTTTATATGTTATCTACAAAACAAGAAATCGTTGTTCAAACGTAACCGCTCGACAAAGCTTTTTTCCAATGCATTTTTCAAGGCGATTCGATCGTGGTTCAGTATAAGCCGCCCACAGTTTGCTGTGATCGATGAATACTGCCTCCACCAAATGTGTTGTAGCTTTCTCATTTCTGCGCGGATTTGAGAAATTTTACCATCGTTGGAAAGCACGATACTGCATCTATCCGATTTAATTGGTTGCAAGTTTAAAGTATGCATTATATTGATCTAGCGCGAACTTAAACTTTACTATTTTGTACCAATTCTCAGCAATTGAATTTGTACAATAAAAATACTAAACCAACACAAATTAAAAGAGTATGTCTTGGTTTAATTATATTTTTACTTTCACATTTATATCTAATCCACAAAACGAGCAATCGTTGTTCAAACGTAACCGCTCGACGAAGCTTTTTTCCAATGCATTTTTCAAGGCGATTCGATCGTGGTTCAGTATAAGCCGCCCACAGTTTGCTGTGATCGATGAATACTGCCTCCACCAAATATGCTGTAGCTTTCTCATTTCTGCTCGGATTCTAACAATTTTACTATCGTTGGATGGCATTATGCTTCATCTACCCGAATGGATTAATTGCCAATCTAAAATAGGCATTATATTTATGTAGCGCTAACTTAAACTTTACTATTTTGTACCAATTCTCCGCAATTCATTTTTTACAATAAAAATACCAAACCAACACAAATTAAAAGAGTATGTCTTGGTTTATTCATATGTTAACTTTCGCATTTATATCTAATCAACAAAACGAGCAATCGTTGTTCAAACGTAACCGCTCGACGAAGCTTTTTTCCAATGCATTTTTCAAGGCGATTCGATTGTGGTTCAGTATAAGCCGCCCACAGTTTGCTGTGATCGATGAATACTGCCTCCACCAAATATGCTGTAGCTTTCTCATTTCTGCTCGAATTTTAACAATTTTACCATCGTTGGAAAGCACGATACTGCATCTATCCGAATTAATTAGTTGCAAGTTTAAAGTATGCATTATGTTGATCTAGCGCTAACTTAAACTTTACTATTTTGTACCAATTCTCAGCAATTCAATTTTTACAATAAAAATACCAAACCAACACAAATTAAAAGAGTATGTCTTGCTTTATTAACCTAACAAATTTCACGTTTATATGTTATCTACAAAACAAGCAATCGTTGTTCAAACGTAACCGCTCGACGAAGCTTTTTTCCAATGCATTTTTCAAGGCGATTCGATCGTGGTTCAGTATGAGCCGCCCACAGTTTGCTGTGATCGATGAATACTGCCTCCACCAAATATGCTGTAGCTTTCTCATTTCTGTTCGGATTTTAACAATTTTACCATCGTTGGAAAGCACGATACTGCATCTATCCGAATTAACTGGTTGCATGTCCAAGGTATACAGTACATTTATCTAACGCTAATTTAAACTTTACTATTATAACATCAATTATTCCAAAAGTGACATGACATTTGGACAACATCATGAACTCCAAACAGACTTAAGCAATGATATCCATAAGCAGACAATAGGCAAAAAGTGTTTACTAATTCCCTTTAACTGTGTCTTGCTTGAACATTTTTAATTATTCCAGACATGTTGGATCAATGTGCTTGGCCTGCACAGTTTTTGAAGTCAAGATTCAGTTGGTCAAGCAAAAATAGTAGGCTACACATTTAGCCAAACGCAGCAGCACCACTTTTCAAGATTAAACAATAGAAACCCTTTAATGATGCAAAAATCAGTAGTCTTAACAGCATCAAATTTTACGTCTTGAAGCAGTTTAACATCGCCTATCTTAATACGAGAAGTAGAATGGGTTGACTTTGGTCCAGTTATGAGACACCGCTTAGTTTAATTTTGCAATGGTTCTGGGAGTCTTAGATATATTGGCAAAACTCGCTCTTTTAATGCAGTTTCGTTTAAAATAAGACAAACTTTGTTTTAGAGACATAGAAACTGAAAGCATTATTCTCAATCTCGTGACGTCACACGCGTGCCAAAGGGAGGGTTGTAACCCCCACCCCCCCCCTCCCCCCCCTTGGCTACGCCACTGTGTTGTACATTGCAGGTAGGTCATCTTTGCCAGTGGTTCTCAGCCGGGAATCCGCGGACTCCAAGGGGTCCTAGAGCGATTTCAAAGGTGCGTGAAAGTTTCCGAGTTTGCAGCATGATTGATAAATTACGAAATTTAAAAGTAGGATGTGCTTTATTTGTGTATTACCGTGATTCTCAAACTGTAGCCTACCTCGCGACGTTCTGGTGCGTCGTTTGAAATTTCAAACGACATCGTAAGAAGGTTTGGTTTCCTGACTATTCAAAAGCTTTTTGAGGGCTACTAAAACAGCCCTTTTTAGGGCTACTCAACAATACAAAGAGTAGTCCATGTTGTGCGAATTTTACACTTAAAAACGACAAAGCTTTCACAGCCATAACAGAGAAATTGTTTCGTTTGTTTGGATAGGTATGCTATAGGCTACTCTCTAAACACTTCTGAGGAGAGAGGGTTTAAACTTGAATTGTGTTGCGTGTACTTTGAAGTGAAGAAGTTACCAAAACGGCTAGCGTCTTGCTCTTGCTCTAGCTATGAGAAACATCAGTTTGTCCCATTATAACATTTATACTGTAACACTTTTGTCTTGACCGCGTTGCGACAACATAGCCCACTGTACAGACAATGACACATCACAGATGCAATACAACAAAAGCCGAGACATATAATCAGTACATTGACAAGGAGGTATATTTTTTGGACTCGGACTCGAGATGATTTGAGGGTCCCGCAACCCTTCCGAGAGGTCCGGGAAATTGAAGAAACTAAGTCATATATTTATACAAAGTGCGTTTTTGTTAGAAGTGCCTTGATTAGGGGCCCGCGAATCTCATGGTTACCGAGCAGGTGCTCCGAGAGGGGGAGAGAAGTCGGGCAACTTTCTTCCCTAGCAAAGCACTGTAAGGAAAAACGAGTAGTTTTTCGTTTATTTAAGTTTGAAGGAGTCCCTTTTTGCCACAAAAACAATAGTGTACCAACTTAAAAAATTAACAAATTTTTGGATGAAATAGGCAGTTCCAAACATTTTTCGATCATGGATAGATGCTACTTCAGATGTTTCTCATCAAGAACAAATCATTCCGTAAAATGGGTTGACATTGGCCATCAGGGGTGACTTTGTACCAAACAAAAAAAAGGTTACTGGTTAACTTGAGCAACTTAAAATATTTCTGCAATATTTTGGTCATTTGCATAGGTTTGTAAATATCCTCTTTTGTGTGTTTTCAGAATTTTTTAAGAAAAATGTGAATTCAGTTGTTCACTCTGGAGGATCCAATATGGCCGCCAAATAACACCAAAAAATCACTTTGCAAACTTTTAGGCTACCTGGCACGCCAGTGTCTGACCATACTGGGTATGCCAAGCATTGACAGAAAGTAGGTCTTAGCTCTAGGTTCAGTATTAATTATGTAATTTGGCTGCTGGGCATTTGCTTCTTTCACCTTGGTGGCTATAGTCACCCCTTGACATGTAGAAAATATGGTGTGATTTGGCCACTTTTGTATGATGTTAATCCACTTTTTATCGTTTATAACAGAATATTAGCTGTGTTAGTGATCCATTTTCTTCAATTTTGGCTTGATGGAGTGCAGATTAATATTTCAAAAATTGACATACCTATAGGAAATACAAACGGAAACCAGGTGCCAGGCCATATATTAGTGGTACATTTTCGTTCGATTAACTTGATATTTGATACGTAATCACGAGTGCTGATTGTTGAAAGTATTTTAAAAACTCTGAAAGAGGCCAGTGACACCCCTTTTTGGGGTTGGCAATGAGCATGTCTTGAAAAAAGATTAATGCTTATAGTTTTTTTAAAACACTGGAGTGAAAACCACTTGTAGTTTTGTTTTTTTTTAACTCTACGCATGGACCAAATGACTTCAAACTTGGTAACATGTAAGGGCTCTTGATAGTCCTCAATATGGGTAAATTAAAGTTTTCTCCCAGAACCATTGTAAAATTAAAGTAAACGGTGTCTCATAACTGGACCAAAGTCAACCCATTCTACTTCTCGTATTAAGATAGGCGATGTTAAACTGCTTCAAGACGTAAAATTTGATGCTGTTAAGACTACTGATTTTTGCATCATTAAAGGGTTTCTATTGTTCAATCTTGAAAAGTGGTGCTGCTGCGTTTGGCTAAATGTGTAGCCTACTATTTTTGCTTGACCAACTGAATCTTGACTTCAAAAACTGCGTAGGCCAAGCACATTGATCCAACATGTCTGGAATAATTAAAAATGTTCAAGCAAGATTCAATTAAAGGGAATTAGTAAACACTTTTTGCCTATTGTCTGCTTATGGATATCATTGCTTAAGTCTGTTTGGAGTTCATGATGTTGTCCAAATGTCATATCACTTTTGGAGTAATTGATGTTATAATAGTAAAGTTTAAATTAGCGTTACATAAATGTACTGTATACCTTGGACATGCAACCAATTGATTCGGGTAGATGCAGTATCGTGCTTTCCAACGATGGTAAAATTGACAAAAAAGCTTCATCGAGCGGCTACGTTTGAACAACGATTTCTCGTTTTGTAGATAATATATAAACGTGAAAGTTGTTAGGTTAATAAAGCAAATATATAATGCATATAATGAATACTTTAAGCTTGCAACCAATTAAATCGGATAGATGCAGTATCGTGCTTTCCAACGATGGTAAAAATTTTCAAAACCGCGCAGAAATGAGAAAGCTACAACACATTTGGTGGAGGCAGTATTCATCGATCACAGCAAACTGTGGGCGGCTTATACTGAACCACGATCGAACCGCCTTGAAAAATGCATTGGAAAAAAGCTTCGTCGAGCGGTTACGTTTGAACAACGATTGCTCGTTTTGTTGATTAGATATAAATGTGAAAGTTAACATATGAATAAACCAAGACATAGTCTTTTAATTTGTGTTGGTTTGATATTTTTATTGTAAAAATTGAATTGCGGAGAATTGGTACAAAATAGTAAAGTTTAAGTTAGCGCTAGATCAATATAATGCCTACTTTAAACTTGCAACTAATTCATTCGGATAGATGCAGTATCGTGCTTTCCAACGATGGTAAAATTGTTAAAGTCCGAGCAGAAATGAGAAAGCTACAGCATATTTGGTGGAGGCAGTATTCATCGATCACAGCAAACTGTGGGCGGCTCATACTGAACCACGATCGAATCGCCTTGAAAAATGCATTGGAAAAAAGCTTCGTCGAGCGGTTACGTTTGAACAACGATTGCTCGTTTTGTGGATTAGATATAAATGTGAAAGTTAACATATGAATAAACCAAGACATACTCTTTTAATTTGTGTTAGTTTGGTATTTTTATTGTAAAAAATAAATTGCGGAGATATGGTACAAAATAGTAAAGTTTAAGTTAACGCTACATAAATATAATGCCTACTTTAGATTGGCAATTAATCCATTCGGGTAGATGAAGCATAATGCCATCCAACGATAGTAAAATTGTTAGAATTCGAGCAGAAATGAGAAAGCTACAGCACATTTGGTGGAGGCAGTAGGCCTATTCATCGATCACAGCAAACTGTGGGCGGCTCATACTGAACCACGATCGAATCGCCTTGAAAAATGCATTGGAAAAAAGCTTCGTCGAGCGGTTACGTTTAAACAACGATTGCTTGTTTTGTAGATAACATATAAACGTGAAAATTGTTAGGTTAATAAAGCAAGACATACTCTTTTAATTTGTGTTGGTTTGGTATTTTTATTGTAAAAATTGAATTGCTGAGAATTGGTACAATATAGTAAAGTTTAAGTTAACGCTACATAAATATAATGCCTACTTTAGATTGGTAATTAATCCATTTGAGTAGATGAAGCATAATGCCATCCAACGATGGTAAAATTGCTCAAATCCGAGCAGAAATGAGAAAGCTACAGCATATTTGGTGGAGGCAGTATTCATCGATCACAGCAAACTGTGGGCCGCTCTTACTGAACCACGATCGAATCGCCTTGAAAAATGCATTGGAAAAAAGCTTCGTCGAGCGGCTACGTTTGAACAACGATTGCTCGTTTTGTGGATTAGATATAAATGTGAAAGTTAACATATGAATAAACCAAGACATACTCTTTTAATTTGTGTTGGTTTGGTATTTTTATTGTAAAAAATGAATTGCGGAGAATTGGTGCAATAAATTAAAGTTTAAGTTAGCGCTACATAAATATAATGCCCATTTTAGATTGGTAATTAATCCATTTGAGTAGATGAAGCATAATGCCATCCAACGATAGTAAAATTGCTCAAATCCGAAAAGCTACAGCATATTTGGTGGAGGCAGTATTCCATCGATCACAGCAAACTGTGGGCGGCTCATACTGAACCACGATCGAATCGTCTTGAAAAATGCATTGGAAAAAAGCTTTGTCGAGCGGTTACGTTTGAACAACGAATGCTCGTTTTGTGGATTAGATATAAATGTGAAAGTTAACATATGAATAAACCAAGACATACTCTTTTAATTTGTTTTGGTTTGGTATTTTTATTGTAAAAAATAAATTGCTGAGAATTGGTGCAATATAATAAAGTTTAAGTTCGCGCTACATAAATGTAATGCTTACTTTAGATTGGTAATTAATTCATTCGGGTAGATGAAGCATAATGCCATCCAACGATAGTAAAATTGTTAGAATCCGAACAGAAATGAGAAAGCTACAGCATATTTGGTGGAAGCAGTATTCATCGATCACAGCAAACTGTGGGCGGCTTATACTGAACCACGATCGAATCGCCTTGAAAAATGCATTGGAAAAAAGCTTCGTCGAGCGGTTACGTTTGAACAACGATTGCTCGTTTTGTTGATTAGATATAAATGTGAAAGTTAACATATGAATAAACCAAGACATACTCTTTTAATTTGTGTTAATTTGATATTTTTATTGTAAAAATTGAATTGCTGAGAATTGGTGCAATATAGTAAAGTTTAAGTTAGCGCTAGATCAATATAATCATCATCATCACGTGCCGTCTCCGATCCGGAGGTTGGCTGTCACTTTCTTCCACAAGTCACGTTCTTCCGCTACTCTTTTTGTTTCTCCGATGCTTGACAAATCAGCCCACTGTATCACGTCATCTCCCCATGTTCGTCTCCTTCTTCCCCTGCACCTCTTTCCTTCCACCATACCTTCAATAACCAATTGATGTAGCTGTCCTGCCGATCCTCTCAAAATATGTCCCGCGAATTTCATCTTTTGTTTTGCCAAGTCGTTTGCCCATCTATCTTGCACTCCAATTCTTTTCCTAATTGCTTCGTTTGTAATGTGTTTTTTATATGATATTTTTAATATTCTTCTGTAGCACCAGAGTTGAAAAGCATTAATTTTTTTGTGAATTTCTTTGCTGTAGGTCCAACTTTCACTTCCATATGACATGACTGGTTTGATGTAACAAGATAGAAGTCTCAGTTTTAATTGTAAATTTATTTCTCCTCTTAAAATTTCCTTGCATTTCCAAAATGACGCTTTTGCTTGACCGATTCTTCTTTTTACATCATTGGTGCATCTTCCATCTTGTGTAATGAGGGACCCTAGGTATGTGTACGTGGTGACCTGATCCAATTGTTCTCCTTCCAGCTTAATTTTTATTTTATTATTTCCATTGCTTTTTTCGATGAGCATTGTCTTTGTTTTCTTCAAATTGAGTTTCATTCCGTATTTTTTACTGATTTCATTGATTTTGTCCATGCTTTCTTGTAGTTTTTCTTCTGTGTCGGCGAGTATGACAGTGTCATCTGCGTATCGTATGTTGCTTACTATTTGACCATTGAATTTTACTCCGTTTTTGTTTAGTATTGTTAATGTTTCCTTGATTATTGCTTCGCTGTACAAATTGAATAATATTGGTGAGAGTATAATGAGAGTATAATAATCAATATAATGCCTACTTTAAACTTGCAACTAATTAAATCGGATATATGCAGTATCGTGCTTTCCAACGATGGTAAAATTTCTCAAATCCGAGCAGAAATGAGAAAGCTGCAACACATTTGGTGGAGGCAGTATTCACCGATCACAGCAAATTGTGGGTGGCTTATACTGAACCACGATCGAATCGCCTTGAAAAATGCATTGGAAAAAAGCTTCGTCGAGCGGTTACGTTTGAACAACGATTGCTCGTTTTGTGGATTAGATATAAATGTGAAAGTTAACATATGAATAAACCAAGACATACTCTTTTAATTTGTGTTGGTTTGATATTTTTATTTTAAAAATTGAATTGCTGAGAATTGGTACAAAATAGTAAAGTTTAAGTTAGCGCTACATAAATGTAATGCCTACTTTAGACTGGCGTTTAATCCATTCGGGTAGATGAGGCATCATGCTTTCCAACGATAGGAAAATTGTTAAAATCCGAGCAGAAATGAGAAAGCTAGGAGGCACTATTCACTACAAATATTTAAAAATCAATAGCCTTTCCGCTTTTACTTCTATTCCGCGTTTTTGCACCCTTCCCTAAAAGTAGTTGCGTTTTTTTGCATGACGTCACACATTTTAATGACGTCACTGACCAAGGCGGCCGATGCTTAAGCAGCTTAACCAGCACCCGAAAATGTACAGGTGGTAAATGTCCAGCTTCAACCAATTATCCATCCATTAACAAATTTATTTTTGTGCTTAGTTTAGTTTTCCTTGATGCGCTAACTTAACACTATTGGCTAGGCTATCTCTTTTTTCTCCTTGTCAGTAACGTCTTCACAATCATCTGAGACTGACGAAAAACTCCAGGATACTAGGCCTATTCATGATACTGACTCAGTCTGACTGTGTACACTATACAATTATAAATACTACATACCGTAGCCTCTATTATTATGACACCATAATCAGTTAGCATAGGCAAAAACTAACTTTTCTAAACTGGAAGGATATCACTAGCCTAAGCTTATCATACCTAACTGTACGTCGAACCTCAGTGAACTTTGTCATTGCTACTCAACTTCAACTGTAAATCAACGGCTAATTTTAACTCAAAGAATTGAGCTAACTCTCTCACTGCAGACTACAATCACGTCCAATTCCCAAAATGGCGAGAAAGAAATCAAGCGACAGGAAGGCGAAGATGGGAAAGCGAGTAAGAGGGGTTCCGGATGTCCAGTGACGACGGAAACCAGCTGATCATCGTTATTCCAGTCGTTGTTCGAAATTTTGAAGGGGAATATTCATAAAATTTTCTTTAAAATTGCTAAAAACAACAATTCCCTTTTTAAGACAAAATTTCCTTGTAAAATTGTTAAAAATCCTTAAAAAATCCTTCCTATCTTCATTTCCTTTTTGATTCGTCATCCAGTTCACGCAGACCGCGCACACCATTTGGCGCATGGTAGATGGCGCAGATACAGATGGTGTGGTCTGCGGTTTGTTCCTCCTTGCCACACTTACAAATCGCGGATGGAGTCATCGATCCCATTTGTGCATGTTTGTGCATTGCGAAATAGTCCGACGCCAGAGCGCAGATGGTTGATCTGCATCCAAGCCTTCCTTGGCAAAAGCATTCCGGTTGGATGGGGGCCGGTGTCGGAGATGAAACTTTGGAGTCTTGAGGATTTCTTCTTCCCCTTTGTCCACTGTTTTACATATTAAAGGAGAAATTTTGTCAAAAATTTGTAAAGTTGCTTGTTGTAGTTGGTATCCACCGATTAAATAAAACTTTATTTACTTTTATTTATTTCAATGATACGTGGTTGATCTGTTATCTAGCCCAAGTTACGCTAGTAGCCTATAGTGCCAGTAGGTTTTCAATAAACAAACCAAGTTCACTGACTAACTTTCCAACTTAACCTGTCAGCCTGCTAGACAGCGAGCAAACCTGCAAACCATCTTTCCAAGACGCCAAGACACAGAGCAAGTTTGCAAGTGAAATGACGCAACAAAGCGACGTGGCTTCTGATTGGTCGATTTTGGTGATAAGACACAAAATAGGGAACCTTTGTAAATACGTCTCCCGAGCGACAGTTGCTCATTCTTGTAGTGACATGCGCAATTGGTTTAGTAATGTGTATTAAAATATGGCTCAAAGTTTGGAAGTTCAAAGTAGCATATTACCAGAGTATCTATAAAATGTAGACATTTTTTAAACAAGTTAAAAATCTAAACACGTCTAATTTTATTGCAACATCATGTGTCCACCCATACCATATTTTACTAATTGAAACAGATTAATTTAGAAATTACACTGGTTGTTAATTTTTCAAAAAATGTTTGCTTCCAAAATAAAAACAATTGATTCTTATAAATTTTTGGACGCTGAATCCAAAAATGTTGGTTAAAATACTCGATCAGCTCTAGTGTAAAAGATACGCAACTTTTTATTTTTGTATGCGTATCTGCTGTACATATGGCAAGCTCTGGTGCACTTTATTGAACACAACAGTAACAATTTGCAACAATAAAAGTTATAATTGCATGTGTTTTGATTTCAGCACAGCATATGCAACAAAGGATGGACACGTAAATTTCTAATTTATTTTATCTATCCTTCGCCTCTTGGCCTGTCGTTTGTATAAAATTAATAGAGCATCTTTAGTTATCATCCAGAGTAAATCACCAAGCAATGATTGGTTCTTTTTTTTCCGGCTTCTCTTTTCTAATGTAGACATGCTTTGGTGAAATCGCTCAGCATGCTCATCACTGACTTCATAACAATTTGGTGAGAAGAAATCCAGATCCTAGTCCAAAAAAACGTATCTTCAGTGACTCATTGTATTCAATGAATCAATATGCTTGAATGAGACTGGACACCAATTCTCTGTTGTTGTCGACTTTTTGTTTCCCAAAAAACTCTGTGGCTACCTGCTTAAATGCTTCCTATGCAATGTTCTCTTTGCCAAATAAATCTTATCAAACTTACCATCTTCGAGAAGTTGCCTTAACTGGGACGCTACAAACCCACCTTCCTATATTTTCGTTTTGCTCGTCGTTCTGGGAAAATCTTGGCTGAGATACATTAACAAGCATAAACGTAAATTTAGTCTGAGTTATTAAATGCGGTTTCTTTGAAGTATGCGGTGCAACGTAGCCTACACGTGACTTTGGAAATCTATCACTCCTAACAGAACTTAGCCTTTCAACTAATCAACTAGCCTTTCACAAGAACTCACACTTTCATTTTCATCTGAATCAAGTTTGAATTTGTGAGGTACATCAGAAACAGGAAGGAATCCTCTATGCGATCTTGGACGAATAGCTGACGGAATATTTAATTAGGCCTATGGAATACTCTGCTTCTTCTTTCTCAACAAAACTTTACAGACAGGTGGTCATGCAAACGCAGTATTTTTTTCAAACCATTAGAACAGCATAGATTTTATTTTTTTGTTTTGCCATTGACAAAGATTTGCTCTACAAGAGTTATAGCATTTGTGAGGGGCCAAACTCTTATCTTGATCACCAACTTTGCATTCAAAATACTAGTGTTATGCATTTTTGACCACTGCTGTCATAGTTTTTGAAGAAAAAGTAATTTTGTCACAACTGTAGTAGACGTTATCTGCTTTATATATGCAATTACGAGGCATTTGCAGAAAGACCAGAAAAGCCTAAATATATTAAGCCTAATGTGCATGTTTTAACACAGAAACATGCAAACAACCCAACTCAAACATATTCCAAAACAAAAACAATATTATGAATAGATGCTTCGTCTATCTTCCACCAAACATGTTTAGTGCCCAAATCCAACTGACCGACAAAAGCTCCAAGTTAACAAACACATCATGCTTGCCCATGGCTTACTTAATACAGGCCTTGCCCTCATGCCAGCTGCTGGAGTCCAAGTTGGCGAACACAAACTTATTTCTGTAACTTGCTAAACGCACTTTTCAAGGCTTGTTTGCCAATTTTGTTAAATCCTGCTCGATTGATGCCAATATCAGTAAATAACAATTTTTTTTTTTTAAATTGAATTGATAAGTTATATGCATTCTATGTTTGATTTACAATGAATGACACATTTAAATAAAGCACATAGTGGAGAAAAATTTGTTAAATGAAACGGTACAAATGCACACAAGAAAACAATATTTCTTGTCAAGCATAATCTGCTATTATTAACGTTGATTTAAAGTCAGTAGCACAAATACAAGCACTACACAAAAGCACAATGAAAGACAATATGTATATGTAAACACATTAACGAATAACGAAGTATAAATACAATATGCAGCAAACAACAGTTCAGCAATACAGAAATAATGGTGATAGCAAGTGAGGAAAAAAGACATTGTACACAAACTTAGCACTTGCTTGCATGCTACGTTTCAAAATGTTTTGTTTCGGTTCTCTCACAGAGTGTGGAGAATACAAATGACAATAATTTTTAAACAAAATATTTGTTAAAATCTTTTCTTGTTTTTGGCTCACATTCGGCTGGTAAAATTCAGAAATCATCATCAACATGTTACACAAAGACACTGAACAACATTGATCAGCTACTGAATGAAATACAATATAGAAATAGAATGTCCATTGACAGACTAAATCACCAGGTATTGTTAATCGACCCAAGTTAAGGTCACTGGTGAATCTAGAATAGTTTTCACAAATGGAGTAGGTATCAGTACAGACAGTACAGTCCTCATCCTTTCGAACAACATATCCTGCGATGCAAACCAGAGACATCTGTGTGTCGAGTGATAAACACTTCTCCATGTCTGGCAGTTTTTCTCACAAACTACACAAGGTTTCTACGGGTAAGTAATTGCACTTTAAGCAAGAATGACTTAATGTACTTTCACGTTCAAACAAAAACTCGTAATCAGTTTGCAAGTTTAGCACTTTAGCTTTGTCTTGGCAATCGCAACTTTCTCAAGGACCCGCTGTATCGAAATAAAATATGTTCCACCTGACACTTGACGGAGTTTGGTAAACTGCTTTTCAAGAGGATCAGTGGAAAGTGCCCCAAGGCAACATAGTTATGGGTTGTACATAAGAGAAACTAAGTCAACTCCACCATTCCCTTACATGTGTTTGACAAATTTTTAGCACTGTCACATGTAGGCTAAGACTTTTCACTCTCACATACGATCAGCAACGTCACTCATTCTAAGCAGTGTTTTCAAACTGTCACAGTCCAATGAGCTGATAACTGTTCGTCTACAGTCATTTAGACGCAAATCTTCAAATAGCCTTTGTACATTCACAACTTTCCAGAAATCAATGACAGTTTTCAAAAATTTAACTATGCCAGATGCATTACGAAGTTCTGGATGATTCTGTAGTGCAGCTAAAGTCTTATCACAAAACACCTGCAAGCATGTCGAGACTTTTTTCGCTGTATGGGCTTTGGAGAAACTGCGGTCTCAGACAACCTTGACATTTTCACAATTTGTGAACTCTCTAACTTGTTAAAAGTTTTAAAATCAGACCACCGAGCAACATATTCGGTTCCATCTTATTCAAATTGTAGGCTAATTTCTGGTTTTTTTTTTCAGTAATCCAGTTATTTCTGACACTTTTTAATAGATGTACGTAATCAAGCAGGAGATGTACGTTATCTTATGTTCGCCATGGTGCAACTGTGTCAAACTTTTTCGTAAAAGCTTGGTTAACTCTATTGCCATTACAAACAATCGCTACCAATTTACTACCAGCATTGTTGACAGCTTCAAGAATGACGTGAGAGGTGTAGGAAGTATACGTGGTCGTCGAGTCTGCAATCTTTCAATTAAAATTTTACAACGAGCCTGTGTTTGAGCATAAACAACAGGAATAAAAATTACCTTGTGTTGCTTCTCTAGCCCTGGTGTACCAGGTTTCCAATGTCCAGTAACCAGGTTAGGACGTACATCTTCTTGTATGCTCCCGACGAGTTTGTTATGTGATGGGATATCAGACTGCGACGATGGAATAGACGAATGCTTCTGTAATTCAATGGAGTCAACTAATGCTAGTTAGTAAAAACATTGAAGTGTTATCATCAACTATGACGTTTGCCAACATTAATTCATGAAAGCATACACTATATGCTACAGAGCTTAAACTACTATGTATAGCCTTCTTTGGTTTATTGTTGCCCAACATAACTTGTTAATAATATTTTTGTTTGCCAACTTATTTGCCAAAGCGAATTATATTGCTGTACGATAAAAAACAAAATTAAAATGAGAAAGTATCACAAATAAATGAAATAGTTTCTTTCATTTCGTATATTTCTACTTCGCATATCTTTAATTTCATTTCATAAATAGGAAACCCTCTTTGATTTCGAAATTCGTTTTTTTTTCTACCATATACGTTTTTCTTCATTTCATGTTGCGCTAGACTTATCACAACCTTACAATGTTCTTCTTGAAGTGGTCTCGAAATTGATTAATTTTTTATTTATATTTTCAGTTTATTTCAACGACGGCTGTTTTCGTTGCCTTGATGGATCATTGGTAATTCCAAACAAAAAACTCTGTGACAACGTATTTCATTGCCAAGACCTATCTGACGAGTGTTTGTGTCCAGATAGCCCAGACAATCCAAAGATACCCAGTATTTGCAAACAGACAAGCAAAGGTAGCACATGCATTTAATAATGTTTAATTTTTCTCGAGGTAAAGTTTTTAGCTTCAAAACTGTCTTTTCAATCAAGTGTTTATTTAAAAACTGGTCTTTTAGCTGCTTTTAGCCCTATAGGCCTACTTTCAGATCTGCTGCTTTTAGCCTTATGTTCTCACATCTCCGGACAGCTACTTTATCTGGTCCAGATCTGGTAAATATCTAGACCAGATAAAGTAGCTGTCTGGGTCCTGACCTATGTGGGAGACGAAGATAAAGTTACTATTTTTGTATGTCTTTTAGGTGGTTATACTTGAATGAAGTAGTTTACACGTGAAAGCATTATAATTCAAGAAACTCAAGAAATTGCGCGTCGTGGATGCTGAATAAAACTGCATTTCATAGTTTTACCAAAAATTGTTGTTGTTTAAGGTGAAGGAACTTGTGATAGTAGTAAGATAATTTGCCGGAAAGATGACTCGGGTGTCCCTGTCAAGTGTATCAACAGGACAAGCGTGTGTGATGAAACATTTGATTGCCCTTTGAATGAAGATGAGTTGCATTGCAGTGCAAATGCTGATGGGAAATACTTTTACTGCTCCGACGGGAAAAAGCATATACCGCTGAGTCAACTTTGTGACAGTAAGTGTGGTTTTTAAACGTGCAACAAGACACAAGCTGCACTTTTTCCTAGCTAATGTTTCCTTTTGATAGAAAGGCACATTTTAAGTAGCACGTAATCTGACAAGTTTGTAACATCTTTAGAAGTGAAGAAACTGTTAAAGAAATCACAAAACTTTATGTTCTGGAAAAAAAGATTAAAAAAAAAAACAAGTCCAAAAGCGAGTTTGACAATTTTTAGCTGGTTTGAACGTGCAGAAATTATAACCGGGATTTAATTCAAAGCGTTTTGCTTTGCGTCTGGGACGTGGTGTTGATTTATGCATTTAGAGATGAAGCATTGGTTGCAATTGTAGTAGGCTATAGCTGTCCTACAGTATTGCGTGCCGTTGATTTTTAAACCTTTCTTTTATAAACAGTTGACTTTTCATTATTTTTCTTGTTTCTAATAATCTAATATGTATTGTCTTACATAATAATAAAGTACATCCAATGCAGTTAATATTCATTAAAACCTTAACAAGCTATTTTTACCGGCACTGAGATCATCACAAGATTCTTATTCAAACAGAACTTCAAATTCAAATTACTGTAATGTAATATAATAAAATATTTGAAACCGGTAAATTCTGCGGTTGTTTGAATACCGCTCTGATGACAATACACAAACTTTTGTCACTTGAGATTTAAAGATCTTTTGCTCATCATAAACTAACGAAATTGTGCACCACACTTTGTAAAACCAATTTATTAAATACTAATCAGAAGTTGTGCGTTAAGATTATTAACATTAAGGTTGCTTTCACCAACTTGAAAAAATCAACTGGGATACTTTGTGACAAGCACGTATAAGGGCTGACATACAAAGCAGTGGCTCGTTTATCCGTGCAATTCAGCGCGATGAGCATGGGCCTCAAACAAGCAGGCAGCGCATAGACTAGAATTTAACGAGAAGATGTTGCAACCCATTGAGGCTCATGAGTTATCATAAGGGATGAGCTGCAGTCTTGATGCGATATGCTTATTGGCCGATGTTTCCGTCTGGGCTAAGGTAGCCTTCTGAAGCACTGACAAATCTTTACAAACACTAGGGTACACCATTTAAGTCAAATATTTCAATCAAAATATTGGTGGCCTATCCCGTGAATATGTTACAACTACATTGTTTTTAACTAACATTGGTACAATTTTGAAAGATATGCATAATCAAGCTTAAGCAAATAAGAAACAAAAAATGGCATATGAAACCAAGAAATGGACCAGTAGCCTATGGCATATCACTGAATTTAAGCAATGCCGTAAGTCACCTTTAGTTGTGAATTGCTTTCGATATTCTTTTTCGAACAAATAGAATTAAAGCGTTGTAATGAGTTTTGAGATGTTATTTCTTAACTTTGCTCCAGCATATTTAACTTTTTTTCTCCAGAATGGTAGCTACTTTCTTGTTGCATGTATATACTGTGGACTCATTTTTTCGCTTCTAGTTGAATAATTGTGTATGTCTTTAGATTTGGTGAACACGTTTTCAAACCGTTTTACTAATTTATTATGATGAACTACTTTTCCTGGTTCGATAAATAAATATTGAAGTTCCATAAATATTCTCAATATTCGTACTGAATACCAAACAATTTACGCATTGGCATTGTTTGGTTTGATGCTCACAATGAGCCATACATATCAGCGCATTGTTTTTGCAAGAGGTTCAAAATTTTAAGTTTGAAAAAGTCAGCAGTGCCCCAGCTTGCAATAACACGTTGGAGGTGTGTATGTTGTGTTTTATGTTTCATCTTATAAACAAGACCAACAGATTTCCATTATTGTTTTCTCGTTTTTCCATGTGTTATGTCTATTTCATTTTGTCATCAATTATAACACATAAGTATTTTGGATTTGAAAGTTATACAAAAACCTATACTGTCAACACAATGGAAAGATACACATAGGAACAACCGAAACAAGCTCAATAACGATAAAAAGGAAGTAAGGCAAAGTTGTGTTTCTCTCCCGACCTATTCAATCTATACAACGAACGTTTCATGCGTTACATTAAATATCTGGAAGGAATTAGAATAAGAGGTGTGAATATACACGATATTAGGTATGCGGATGACACCGTGCTAATTGCCACTTCAGAAGAAAAACTCCAACAACTAGTTGCAACAATTCAAGAAAAAGCGAAATTTTTGGCATCACTGTTAATAGTAAAAAGACTGAAAGCAAGATCGTTACGAAGAAAATAAACTCTGGTTTAATTTGCAAAGTATTGATTTCAAACAAACCAATTAGGTTAAACAAGTTAACTCTTTTAAATACCTTGGATCGTTCATTTCAAATGATGGTAAATGCAAAGAAGAGATTAAAACAAGAATTGCTCAAGCGAAACAGACTTTCCAAAACACTGCATACTAGTGCATACATTCTTCAAAACAAAAATTTACAATTACAACGAGGAAGCGCATGTGTAACCTGTACCAGCAAAAAAGCCTACACAAGTGTTAACTTGGTATATCTTTCCTTCTTTCCTATTTTGTTGTGTAGTTGTGAAACCTGGACGCTAAGCAAGAAACGCAGGCATTTAAAGGCCGTTGAAAAGTGGTTCATTCGAAAAATGTAACAAATATCTTACCAAAGCAACAAAACAAATAAAGACGTACTAACTCAAACTAATTCAATCAGAACTCTCTTGAAGAACATCATCAAGCGACAAACAATCTTTTTTGACAATATCATGAGGATGAGAAAAGAAAAGTCAGAACACAATGCTTTACGTGGGAAGATCAAAGAAAATGAGCCGGTGGAAAACAGCGTCTCACTTTTCTCAATAACCTCCAGGATCATCTTCACGTTACAATCACAACAATTTTTAATACAGTTAAATACCGAGATCGATAGAAAGAATTATACATCCCGATGATCCTCCCCGATAGCTAAGTTGGTTAGCGCGTGACTTTGTGAACGAAAAAGCTTCAAGATCAAGCGGCGCTGGTTCGACTCTCGGGGTGTGCGCTTGAACAACGCATTCTAAGGACTGCTCTCCATTTAGCGGCACCTAATGGATGGAATAATTTCCCGGCAACAACACTTCAACAATCGGAAATTTCATTCTGCTAATCTCGGTAACCGACCCTGCCCCAAGAGCCTCTACAAGTATGCGAAACTACAAGGAATAACCTATCAAGGCTTTGTCAGTCCAAGGATAAAGATTCAAAAGCCAAACCAAACATGAATGTCTAAACCTGGAACAGGCATGGTGCACAAAAATAAAAAGTATTTTTACGTTATTAGTGCGATCGATTTGGGTTTCATTAATGGGCATTGTCGTTTTCAGTTCTGTCAGAAACAGTTGAGGTCAAAATTATGGTCTAGTAGTAATTTCAATGCGGAGTTACTTTCTAATAATATTTTTACTATTATAAAGATTAGCAAGTGGTCACTGATGTCATTCACTGAACTTCCAAAACACATATAACAATTAATTAAATGCAGCATTAGGGTTTGCAATTCGAGTTGATTTACCATGAAAATTTTTACATTGACTAATACAGTATTTTCATTCATATAAGTTTTTTATGTTTTTAAGTAAATTTTGCAAAAGTTCGGTGATATTGAAGTCTGGCATATATTGTAGTTCAGTCTATTTTTATTTAATTTAATTATAACTTTCAAAAGGTGTCCTGGTGGTGGTTTCAAGCATGACCAACAAAGTAGTCCATGACTAAGAGGATTAAATGTTAAAATCAGCCACAGCGATCGTGAACAGAATAAACATGTAGAAAGAGAAAAAGATTATTCACATTACACTTTATTGTCTTTATGGAACTTGTGCATAACAATTCTATTCTTTAAAACTTGTTGCAGCTTACGCTCAAACTTTTTATTTGCTGCTAAGTTGTTTTCTGGTGTTTTCTGTTTTCATTTATTTGCTGTTAATTTGGTTCAAGAATTCAAATAATGCACATGAGATCACTTTTGTGTAACCTACAAACTTTTCGTGACGCCGTGAGATGCTTATACTTCAAATGAAGCAATTTCAGAATTAAGTATAATATTTATCAACTTTAGCCTACTTATGGAAACCGTATAGCCTACTTTGGATGTATAAGTCTTCAACTTTCTATTTTAATAGATCGCTCACATTGTTGTGATGGATCGGACGAGGAATGGTGCAGCAGAGAATCGTTTGAGTGCGACAAACTCGATTATCGACAACCCGCTTCTGATGATCAAGAGGATTTGTTCAGATCCAAAGGTCAATTTTTACAGATTAACATAAAATTATCTCAAATATTGACTTTGTTGCAAAATTCCTATTTTTGATTCATAGCACGTTGCTTGTAGCTTACCCATTTTAAAAAATTTATAATTTAAAAAAAAATTAAGAGGGCATTTAATTTTTCAACAAAATTCCAAAGAAAATGAAAAATTTAAATTTTGGGATCAAAAGAAAGGTGAAGAGGTTAACAGAGAATCTAGGGGTGCCCATCAGAAAATTTTGACATGTTTTATCTTAATTTCTCGTTTTTTTTGTTTTTTTTTGCTCCAACATTCTATTCATTTGGGTAAAACTCACACTTTGGTTTAACTAGCCTATAGTAAATTCATCCAATTACAAACTAGATTTCTGTAAAAGTTAAAGCCACAAGGTTTGGTGAACTTGAAGTCATTGTAAGTTTCAAATCGTTTTTTAATATGGCGAGAAGAGGATTTCTCATTAATTGAAGCTAGAAAACTTTTCGTCTGACTTTCTTCAGGAGCTTGTCGTCAGAATAAAGTCAACCTAAATGCAATGAAATATCTATCAATAGAAAGAAGAAGCAAAAAGAAATTAGAAAAAAGTAGATTTTGGCTATATTTTGGCTATCTACAGTAGAGTAATTTTACTCAGATTAACGATGGAGTCTGTGCTTTAAAACTTCTTCATTAATATGAAATTCCCCTGTTGATTAGCCAAAATTTACTTTCTTTTTTCGCCTAATTTGAAGGGCTTTCGACAGACCACCGCAATGTTGGTGCCCTCAGGAAGGGCTTCAAAGACACCCTAAAAATTCACTGAACATACGCAACTTAGACACTCGACATTCGATTAACCTTGCAGAAAATAGAGATGCATGGAGGCTCACTGTGCATGAGACCGTCTCCAAGTATGAAGAAAGGCGTATCACCAATTCCATCATCACCGGTGGCAGGCTTTACATGTTATCGTTGCGGTCACGCCTGCCAGTGACGCATTGGACTTTTCAGCCATAAGAGGGCTTGCAAATGACGTGATTTTTAAACTGCTGTCTTTGTTCCAAAGTACTGCCATATATATACTTTCTTTTTTCTTTCTATCTATAAATTCTTTACTTAAATCTACGTAAGCAACTTGTTTACTTCGACATATTGCTTTATTTTCTTCGTTTTTCAAAAGCATTTTAAAAATCTTAAATCTACTGCCGAAACTCTGTATGCTAAATACGGTCGACTTGGTTAATAAATCGAAATTGAGCGGCAAAGCTAGCAAAAAATTCTTGCTATAAGGAAGAAAAAATGACATGTTCTTTTCCCATGTTAAGAGAAGCACGTGACCGAGTGCTTCATTTGATCCGCTACTGACCACCCCACAAATATTTTGCTCCAAAAAGTCAATTTTTCCATCATAGCCTACCAACAGCTCTATACATCAAAACAAATTATTGCCCTTTTTACTGAAAAAATCTATAAAACGTCAAAAGCTATGAGAGCAAGATGCTACATTGGTGAATTTATCGCGTTGAATCAAGAGAAACCAAATAAGTTAAGAATATACAATAATATCTAAAATTACCTGCTGTTTCAAGCAGGTTGTCAAATTAGCAAATTTTCATTATACAGTGCAATGCGGCATTTGAGAAACGCATTTTAATGACTGCTCTTCATTCAGAGGCTCATAGTGGATCGAATAAATCTCCGGCAACAACACTTCAACAATCGGAAAACTTCATTCTGCCAATCTCGGTATCCGACCCTGCGTTAAAAGCTACCACAAGTATGCGAAACTACCACAGGAATAACTTATCAAAGGCATGGCTGTCACAGGATAAAGATTCAAAAACCAAACCAACCTTTTGAAAAAGAAACTTATTTAAGTGTGATTTCACTTTCTCGACCAAGTTAAGTTTTAACCGTTCTTGCTGCACAGGGTGTAAGTAACGTGTCTAGCCATGTTTTACTAAATGTCTAAGATTTGCATTGAATTGCCATCGTAAAATTAAAATTTCGTAGCAATTGTCTTGGATTTAACCACTCAGGTCAGTAACACTTTTAATTTCAACCAGTAAGACATGCTGCTCTATTTTAAAACAGTATTTATTTATTTCTATGGATTGCTTGCAAATTTGCAACCCACTAGTGGACCATGGCCCACAGGTTAAAAAACCGCGACTTAATATAGACCCTCTATTTCTTTATTTAGCCTGCTACTTTTCAGATTTCAAAATACTTTTTTTAATTATATCTCACACTGTTGCTTTGATTAAACTCAGGTGTTCCTAATATTTCCTTTAACAAGACACTCATTCTTGTCGAAGTCTCCCGAAATGCAACTAAATGTGACGGAATACCACAGTGTGAGAGTTTGGAAGACGAATGCAACGCGACCGCTTGTAACTTGTCTTTACCGAATTATTGCAAGAGCGTTGGGGATTCATGTGGATTCGTGTAAGTTGTTTTACAATGTATACAAACTATAGTAAGCCATATATTATTCTACGGTGGCCTACCATTAAATTAGTCATTGTGAGTAAAAATTGCCACAACAATAGTGGTAGTAAAGCGACTCTTTATCTATTTTAAATAATAGATGTATGTATAAAAAAACATGTGCGATGGAAACGACCTTTTTGCAAAAAGGTCGGCGGTTGTTTGATCACGCAAACTATTGCTGTTAGGTGAGGAGGGGGTTAATTTTGATTTCAACTTTAGCCCTGATTTTAGAATACAACAGAAAATTTTAAGATCTCTGGAAAAAAATTGAAATTTCCGTCCAACCCTCCCCGCGCCCCAAAACTTGCTTTTCGCATTGCCTTTGTATTGCATTGATGTCAATTTTGGTCTATGGCATTTAAAGTTCAAATTTTATTTTCTACTGTACTAAAACACGTTAATAATGTTGCAAGACAACCTTAAACAGTTTTTCTGATTTTGGTTTATCGTAAAACACGGTAAAGAGGTCATTTCGGGTTGTGCGCATGACTACACGCATGCGCAGAAGCGTACCGAAAATACAAATACTCTCTAATACAAATACAAATACTCTGTATTGAAGAAATAGAAAATAGGCTACCACATCAAATTGATCCATTGTATTGTACAGTTTTTACCTCACAAGTATGGCTGCTTAAGTACCTCTATCATTAAAATTAGTTTGCGTTCTTCTGGTGACTATATACTAGGTTACCTCGTGATGTTAAAGATGATAACTAGCTTTTGTATTTCCGACGTTTCGTCAGTCAGCACGACTGACTTTATCAAGGTGCTGACTGACGAAACGTCGGAAATACAAACCTCTAGGTATCGTTGCGTGTTTTAATTCTGATTCTTGCTGCTTTACTTTACTCATTTTATCAGTATGTTTTTGTGTTGTGCCATCGTTGCTGAACAGGTTGTGTTAACCTGTTTTAGCCACCTTGATAAAGTCAGTCGTGCTGACTGACGAAACGTCGGAAATACAAAAGCTAGTTATCATCTTTAACATCACGAGGTAACCTAGTATATAGTCACCAGAAGAACGCAAACTAATTTTATTACCAAATGCATGGTGAACAGTCTCTCTCTGTTTTTACCTCTATCATTCTTACAAAGCAGAACTTTAAACCTTCTTTGATAAGATAAATATGTAGTTACTAACAAAGCCACAATTGTGTGGCGAAAGCATTACAAAATAATTGAATTATCAATTTAGTATGATAGCCTACTCTCTACCTCTTGGATTAGTATTGATCGCACGACGCATCCATTTGGATCATCGGTTAATTCAAAAAAAGATTGAAAAGTTTATTCACAAAGTTTTATTTTTGAATTTGTAGGATATTGAGCTGGCTAATTTAACAAATAAGATATATACAACCATATCCACTTAAAGTCCATTTCAAAACTTTTACGGGATTTTTGCTCTTTCTTACACTGCATGAATATTTCTATAAGCTTATAATATTTTGTGCGAATAGGCTACATGTAAAAATCTACTCCAGATCGAAGTCCCTGACGGTAACATGTATATAATAAGCCTAGCCAAAACAGCCTTTTCTCTCACGACAGAAATATCCTACTTTCGGGCAATAAATAATTTTTAGTAGAACAACGTCGGATTTTAATAGAAATGTTTATGTGGAAGTTTTCTTATACAGCCGTTTAATTATGTTATATGTTGTATCACAAAATTACTGCTTGGACACTGTGAAAAGTTGACGATTTGTTGTAGGTCATGTCCAGGAGTAGGCCTAATGTATGTAAGTGGGTGATGGATGCTACTATTGCTAGAACAGTTAGTGATGGTAATCGCCTACTTGTCATTGTGATACAAGTCAAATGTGCATCTGTAGATAAAGGGTCAAGGTAGTCAATATCCGTGGCTGGCTGAGATATAAAATCAAGCTGTCTTCCACGTGGGCTTCCACCTGTGTAGGCCTACAGGTTAACCAACCTAGTCAGCAAAAGTTCTCTTTTGTACACGATTTCAACGTCTGGCGACGTTGAAACGATGTAAAAATGACAATTTTGCTGGCCGGGAAAGACCATGATGCCAAAGCTCTCCATATTTGGCTTGTGGGTCAAAAAACAAGTGAGGAAACAAGGTAGATTTCAAGAAAAAAACAGTTTAGTCCTTCATGTTGCCTTTTCTTGCCTGGAGTGCAATGCCGTGCATTGTAAGGGGATTTAAGGAAAAACCTTCTGAAAGTTCGCTTTGCAAAGATAGCGCATTGTGTAATGTGTAGTGTCCTTTGGGTAGAGCATTCTCAACAACTACGTCGCGTCGACAACTGCCCATTGCAACAACTTGCTATTGAGAAGCATCATAAGCTCTTAAGCAGCTGTTGTCAGTCTGGCCCTTTCAATTGGTTGTTGCAACAAAAGCATACCAAAGGCAAGTCAATTTACGTGATTAAACTGAAACCAGCAGATAAAATAGACAGCTAGATGAAAAGGGATTGGGCGGAGAATTTCAAGAATGAAGGCTGAAATCAAAAATTCAAAGTAAATTTTTGCAGACAGAAGACAAAGACGTTTTATCAGTTAAATCATTTATCATAACAAAACAAGCTAAAAGCAACTATTTTTTGAAAATTAGATTTTGGAGATAGGTTTTAGTCAATTTACAGCGACTCAAATACAACCGCAGCTTCATACAAACTGCTTGCATTAATGTTATGCTTTTGCGCATGCTCATAGCTATGCGCACAAATCGAAATGACCACTTTCCTGTGTTTTACGATGAAACCAAAACCAGAAAAATGTTTACGGCAATGTTGCAACATACTTCAAGTGTTTTAATACAGTAACAAATAATATTTCAACTTTAAATGCCAAAAACAAAAAGTGACGTCCATACATTATTAGGCAATTAAATGCAAAAAGTAATTTTCAGGGTAAGGGGGAGGGGTTTTAGACAGAAATTTCAATTTTTTTTCTAAAAGTCTTAGAATGTCCTGTTGTATTCTAAAACCAGGGTTAAAGTTGGATTTGAAAAAAAAGCCGATTAACCCCCTCCCCTAGCTAAAGTGAAAGTTCTTGGATGTTGCTTTCTATAATTAAAGGTTTTTAAAGGGCGGGGGAAACCCAAATTAACTTTGCGAGCTTTTGTTTCAGCGTGATGTCATTGTGTACAACATGCGTTTTACCAAAAAAAAAAATCCAAATTTTGTTGCCTTCGTCTCGCTAAGGCCGCTTTTGTTTGATACCCGTTTGCGAGGCCTCGCGCGCATCAAGCTGTGATGCTGTGCGCTGTGACGTCACAAGGTACATACAGTCGTAGCCAAAAGATTAAGACCAGACTTGATTTATGACGATTTTTGCACTACTTCAAAATACTGCATTAGATATAAGATGATACATAAAGATGATGCAACTGAAACAATATCTGATGCAGTATTTTGAAGTAATGCAAAAATCGTCATAAATCAAGTCTAGTCTTAAACTTTTGGCTACGGCTGTATGTACCTTGTGACGTCACAGCGAACAGCTTCACAGCTTGATGCGCGCGAGACCTCGCAAACGGGTATCAAACAAAAGCGGCCTTAGCGAGACGAGGGCAACGAAATTTGGATGTTTGTTTTGGTAAAACGCATGTTTTACACGATGACATCCGGCTGAAACAAAAAACTCGCAAAAGTTGATTTGGGTTTCCCCACCCTTTAAAGAACAAATTTATGGATTTAAAACGAGGAAAAATCACTAAAAACCACTAACTATTGTTCAGGACGACATTAAAGTAATATTTAAATTATGAGAACGGGGTGCTAACGGCATGAAAAAGTGATTGTTCTAAATAAGTTCTTTTTTTAGTTGTAGGGGCTCAATGAAAGTATTAAAAGTAACACAAGTTTGCGACGGATATCCAGATTGTAATTCGAATTTCCCGACACAATCTGATGACGAAATAGACTGCCCAAACAGGTACCGGTACACATAAAAAATTATTAAAAGTCTCAACCTTTTAAAGAAATTAAGCTACAAAACGCTTTTTAGCAACCAATCCGTTTTGTTGTGATATACAGTAATATGCTTATACCGTGCGCGCGGGATCGGTAAAAATGTCTGACCTAGCCTAGATTTTATTTGAATAAGACACTGAAGAAGCTGCCTTTATCGTGTTGAAAGCTTTATCAATAAACTATACAAGTTTTCCAACCTGACTGGTTTTGTTTACTTATTATAGCCTATATATCTTTGGAAATAGAAGAGTGTTGAACTTTTCATTTTTGACTCAAAGTTTGATTCCTATGGATGACTGCGCTTTCGTTCTGTTGCAATTTGTGTGATGTGTTGCAGCAGCTAAAGCATTATTACATATGTTGTCAAAAAAAGTTCAAAATTAAAATTATACGTAGTTTAATGATTATATAGATCATACAGTACAGTTAGGGCCGTGTGAGCACCATTTCGCCCCTCCCACCGAAACCCAGTAATGGCCCCTATTGTCTTGGTAACGGTACCTAAAATGTTTCTCAAACCATGGACTATGAATTCTGTTCAAAAACATTCTGACTCCACAATCTTTCAGGACTCCACCTTTGACTTCACAACAATTCAAAGGGCTATGTAGTTTAACTGAAACAAACTAGAAGATTCATGTTTGTAACAATCACGCCAAAACCTTTCTGACTAAGCTTTACATTATGCGAGTCTACAAGTCGAGTTGTCTTCTTAGAAACATGATTATACTGTACCCCACAGTGCTTTCACCTTGTCCACCAAATAGTCATTTTCTTTCTTCGGCTGATTTCAACATCGTGCTGTCAAAAGGGCCTTTTTCAGAGGACAATTTAGGCCTGGTACCAATGAAAAAAGCCGTTTCCAAAAGTTGCAATTGCATCACTCTTAAAAAACAAAAACTAAAAACATGAAAAAGAGTGAGTTTATCTTTTAAAAAAATAAGACGCTAGATTGAATGCAAAACACTTCAACATAACAAGGCAGCTAAAAAAGTTAGCATTGTGGAGTTTTTTTCCGAATACAAGCTCCTCCCAAAAAATTTTTTCGAATTAATAAAATCATCTCGGATGCAGATTTATACCTGGAGAATCCCTGTCAATGCCACTGGCTGCATATTTCGAACCTCTTCTTGACCAGCTGGTTATCATTGTTGAAAAAAAGTTTCCAAGAAAGCAAAAGGGTGAAATATTTCTTCTATAAACTTTAAGAAAATAGCATAGATTTAGTTTACTGGTTTCGTTGATCAAAAACAATCATTTTAAAAATAATGTCCGATATCTCTCTTATTCTTTGTTCCTTTCAAAATTCTTCGAAAAGCTGATCTATGCCCGCGTCAACCCATTCATCGATCCACTCCTCCTGAAGGAGCAAGCTGGGTTCCAGCGAGAAAAACTCACTGTGGATCAGGTCACTTTTTTGACCCAAGACACCGAAGATCGCTTTAAGGCAAAAAAGGCGGCGCTGTCTCTAGATCTTACAGCAGCCTACAACACGTATGGCACTGCGGCCTTGCTGGCAAGCTACTTTGCCAATTTCCAGACGGACATACTGTATGGTCCATATGATCACGGAACTTGTCAAGAATCAAAGTTTTACCGTCACCATCTGGCAACTCACGGCGAAGCAGATTGGGACGCCTGAAAAATGGTGTCCTAGAGGGATCGATCTTGGTTCCAGTTTACCGCAGTGCTCACTGTCACTACTTCGACACTACCATCAACAGCGCCTTGCGTACAGTGACTGGGTGCCTGCTTCCCACACTATTGAACAATCTTTTCATTCTTGCCTGTATAACCTGCTGAGCATCGTCACGAAGAAACCATTCTGTCTCTTGGTCACCAGGCATTGAAGCTCAACCACCTTCTTCACTCCAAGTTCTCCGCTATTTCACACGAGCACCCCGTCGACTCAAATTAAAACAGCCATTCGTGGCAGCCGCTCAGCTTCTGCTCAACGAAGCTGACAGACAAAACATCTCTGCGGTTGATTTGGTGGACCATAAATGGAAATCTGAATGGAAGTGAAGCACCACTAGATTTCGTTTGTTCATTCCCGGTGGTCGAGCTTTTCCGCTCAATCATGCACGAATTGGAAAAAGGGCTCTTCCTGTTCTTGTGAATGTGGCTCTGAAGAATAGAACGCAGACTGTATCATTAACGATTGTATACCATCTTTAACCCACCTAACGGAGTGGAAGATTGGCATGTCTTGGATGATGAAACCAAAGACTGGCTGATATCTAATATGTTTCCAGTGTAGTCTGGAAGCAACGGTGTGGTGGTGGTAAAAACCTGTGGTGGTAAAAGGATAGCCCTTGGCCCAGGAGGACCTTAGGAAGACAGCGACGAGTTATTGAATATCGAGCTTCTGTAGCAGTATTTACATCATTTTTTTAAGGGAGCGGTTAATACGGCGCTGCACACTGTAATACTAATACATGTAGGACAATCAAATGATCGATACAAAACAAAGTGTATAATAAAAAATGACTGTCTGTTTCTTTTCTGTGTTCATCAATCTTTTTTTTTTATCCAAGGTTTCCCTGCAAAGATAGAAAAACAACCAAGCATCCAATTCACATCCCTATATTGGCTCGATGTAATCATGTCTCAGATTGCTACAACCACAGCGATGAAATGGACTGTAGCAATAAAACTCATTATTATTGTAAAGTTGGTTTTCCACGCTACTTGCCAACACACAAAGTGAGTTAACACATACATCACTACAAACGTAGCGTATTCTAGCCTCTTTGAAATCTGCATGACTTTTTTACAATAAAATTTCAACTGCCAATCTATAAAGTGATATTGGACATTGATTTATTTGATGCTGAGCCGCGAGACAAAAAGACAGGGCAGTTGAGAAGATATTTTAGGCCCGGTACCAACGAGATCCTCTGGCCCCAAACCAAGACACTTTTAAGAAAAACTCACAATATCTAAAGAATACTCGTTGGCTTCTTCAATTTCCCGGGCCCCATGAAGGGCTTCGGGCCCCTAAAATTATCTCGGACTCGGGTCCAAAAGTTGGCCTACCCCCTGGACCCCTTTGTCAACGCTACTGTAAAAAGATATTGGTTTAAGTTAAAATAATTGCATTAGAGTTAGATAATAAAGCAAGCAGCTGCTCGATGTTATACCAGCCACAAGATAAATTTAGTTTAGCTACAAGATTTAAAAAAAAACGCTAATTCTATTTGACACAATCTACTGCAAGCAGAACAGTGTTTTCAAAAAAGGTAAGAACGCTTGTAGCCTACTGTTTATTATAGCCTATCTACGAACTATCTTTAGTCTAGCTCAGGGGTCACCAACCTTTTTTCATGCGGGCCACTTTGGCACTAGAGAGAGCTGTGGCGGGCCGCACTAAGAAAATGTTAGGTAGGTTGACTCTAATGCTAGAAAAGAACGCATTTTGTACCCAGTATCCAGCGTTACATGTTGTTCATATTTATGTTAGAATACAGCAGCAACAAAATTAATCGAACAATCGAGCGGTTTCATCAGAATATTCATCGCCAAGCAAGAGTGGTGTTGTTACTTCGCTTCGCAAAAGATATCTTGCAATTAACAGTCTCAGTAAACAAGGAAATGTTTGACACATCGCAATACAGGCAACAATAGTGACCTGCAAACATATCATCCAAAAATAGGCTCCAATAACAGGGAAAAAGAAACCAGGTACCATGAAACAAACGCTTGTGGAAATCACCGAAAAATCGTAATTCTATCGCAATTCATGAACAGTGTTCTCTCTAAAAAAGCAATGAGTTGGTTTTTCATCCTTTTTGTGAGAGTCTATAAAACCGTCTTTCTTTTATTATTGACAACTCTAACTTGCGGTGCTTATCAGCATGGCAAGAATTGTTGATTAACAACATTTTGCAGTACTTGCTTCGGCAGAACATATACTAAAATTGGAACAATACAGAGAAGATTAGCATGGCCCTGCGCAAGGATGACAAGCAAAATCGTGAAGCGTTTCCATATTTCTTAAAAAAAAAACGTTTTGCAGTACTAAGCTAAATATTTTCATAAAACAGTCAGAAAAAGTCTCTAAATTTATATATAATATTTTGCCAATTTATTATAAATTGAGTTGGCACACCGACCTATCTTGCCAACAAAAACTTGCATAAAGGGAATACTGCTCGTGAAACACAATAACGGTGAAATGCACATTAGTGTTTACATGACATTTACAAACTTAAAATAAGCAACCCTATGCTCATAGACAATTTCAAAATTCGAAAACAGACGTTTTAATCAACCACTGGGACAGTGTAGCTGCACATCGCATTGGAATAACTTCAAGCGACCCCCACCTAGAACTATAATATGATTGGTCGGTCGGTGGAATCGTATGCAAAGCGAAAATATGCTTTCCGGAAAGTATGTTTTGCCTTCGTGCTCTTTAACTCCTCAAGAAAAGTATTTTTGGTTATACTTGTACGCTGATACCTTCCGCGGGCCGCATGCGGCCCGCGGGCCTCCATTTGGTGACCCCTGGTCTAGCATATGAACAATAAACTCCATTGAAACTGGCTGGAGTGAGTTGGCTTACAAATTATTTTGTTGTCTTTGGTGTATGACATTAAGTAGCCTAATAATCAAGAAATTTAATTATTTTCTTTTCATTATGTTTAGGTATGTAACAATATTCAGGATTGTGCAGATGGTCAAGATGAATGCGAGAATTGCTCTACCAGCCAATTTTCTTCCGATAAGTTTCTTATCGATTCTTACGTACTTCAAGTCTTCGTTTGGATTATTGGTAAATAACAATCATTATGACTGCTTGGAAAACGTTGCAAGCTTGCTTTTGGGATTAGATTAACTTTTACATTAAAAACACTCATCACCAGATTTAGGCCTGATGTTCATATAAATTCCAAAAATCTTTGTATTGTGCAGCTTAACTTTGCTGGTTTTATTGTACTTGTTTAGTAAATGAATATTCAGTTTCAATAGCATTTTGGACAACTCTTATTGGGGAACCTTTCGACTTCATGTTTTTGCCTCATGGAAAATAGACCTACTTTGCCTAACATTGTTGAATTATTATAGTTGCTTCTATTTTACGGTGAAAACTATAATAGGCTATCGGGTATGACAGTCAGCAAGACTATGTTCAGTGCCGTATGAGCACCATCTCGGGTCCTCACTGAAGTCAACCAATAGGCCCCATTTTAAATGATTCCGTCTAAAATTTCCTCAAACTATGAGCCTGTTTAAAAATAAGGCAAGGAAAACATTAGGTTAGAGGCACAAACTTTTTCAATGTAGGCTAAGGGAAATAAACAAATTCACTTCCGTTCTTTTAGCACAGAATAAATTCTCTCACAAAAAGTTAACATGCGGACAATATGCGGTAGTTTGCATCAGACTCTGCTAACTATAACCTGTTTTGCTTTAGTCATTCATAGCACTTATGTTGTGTTTTAGACTTGGGTTTTGAATTTGTAGGCCTACCATATTATCATCGCCTAAAAAAAGGACAAGTTTCGCCAGCAAGTACAATTTTAAGTTTGAAAAATCGTTTACATTTTTTTTGGATAAATTATAGGTTCATGCAGCGAAAAAGAACAAACCCCCCAAAAAAACAAGACAACTTTATTTGGCAGGTTTGACCCATGATTATTTTATGTTTTCTTTAATGGCCGATTTTTTACATTCTGCAACCTTTTTTACCAATTTTTGGTCACTGTCTAAATGAATTTTTCAAAAATAATATTTTAGAATATTTTTTCTCCCTTTCCCAGGTGAGGTTATGAGTTTTAACATCACACAGATTGGAAGAACGAAGATAAGTTTCGATTCAGAAAATTGCAGTGCACTTGCTAACAGTCTGATTAAACGTTTTTAACTTACTTTTCCTCATTTTTTACTGATTCCCTTAAGCAACAAAAATATTATTACGAGTCAGCAAAAGTGAAAAATCTGAATTTTAGGAAATTTCAGTCAGACAGCAACGATCGCAAAAATCTACAAAATGTGACTAATCAGGTAACATCTCCAGCCATGCCTTAACTTTTTTCATTAGGCTTAAGTGAAGGTCAGCTTTAACAAAATTATAAAATTGCTTGGACAAAATATCATTGAAATTTAGGCTATACAACCTTTAAGCTTTTAATATCGGATTCAAACTAAAAAAATCTTTCTTTTCTTGCACCATTGTGGCTGCCGGCGTCTCATAATCAAAATACTGTACGTTCTACTGTATTTGCATCTGTATATGCTGTAGATTAAGTATCCATGTCACGATTTCTTTTTGCAGTAGAATAGGTTATGTTATGCACAGTGCAATTTTGGAAATTTCTTTCAAATTTGCTTCAAACAACAAAGGAGTCAAACTCTTAAGTTGGTAATCAGCAACGTCTACAAGCGTTGAATCAATAAAAAATAGATCGTAGCGTAATAATACGACCATAAAAGGTAAACAGGACCAACTTTTTTTTTTGTTAAGATCATAGTTTTTAATGTCTTATTTCCTCGTTTTTTGATTTGCTCAATTCTGATTTCGTCAAAAATGGATTTGTAGCTCTGCTCGTACTCACCGCTGACCGCACTTACGACGATCGCAAAACAATGGCATTTAATATGCTAGAATGCATGTCTAAGATTATTTACAATCACAGTTCAGCAAGGTACACCAATTTTTTGTAGAATGTATGAATCAATATGTTAGGCCTACTTTGGTAAGCATACAGCAATTTTTTGGAAATGAAACACTAGCCGTTGCCGAAAAGTCAAACTACAATAAAATCCTGTTGAAAATATTAGCAAAAAAACTAAAAATTCCAAAAAAGAGGACATTTAAGCATTTTTAGGTGTCCTCGGAGGACCATTAATTATTCTTGAAAAAAGAGGACAAATCCTCTTAAAAGAGGACATATGGTAGCCCTATGAATTTGGATCCAAAACATCCGACTTTGACTACAATTTCTTTGGCTCCACTATAATGCAAAGATCAATATAAAGTTTAACTGAAAAAAAAAACACTTTTGTTTCGAACACACAAAAATCTATCCGAATGAACAGCCATTACACTGCGAGTCTACGACAAAACGTTAAACACGCGCAATTATTGAGTTTTTATTTCCATCTTTTTAATGAACAATACATTATGCAGACTTCTGTTTTTTTGACTAAACGTTGACTTAAGGATGATATTTTCTCATTTGTGAACATAGAAGCTGGAAATGAAGAAGTAACGTGCGTAAATTAAACTTAATTTTCTCAAGATCTTCTCGTGACTGTAAGCAGGTGCTGTAAACGTTATGTTTTCTCAACTTATTTTTTTTTCTTGATTTAGGGTAAATCGAATTTAAAAATACTAGCCACAATATGTAGCCTACTGTAGTTTGTCAAAGCGATATAACTGGAGAAAGAAGTTGGTCACAAATTTTATCTTGAGAAACATGATCATTTACTCTACAGTGCTTTCATCTTCTCCAGCAATCAGTCATTTTTCTTCTGCGGCTGGTCTAGGCAGGATGTTGTCAACAAAGCCGTTTTCCAAGGAAAATTTGGGTCTGGTATCTATGTAAAAGGCGTCTCTAAAATTTGCAATTGCATAACTTTTGAAATACAAAAACAAAGAACAACAAAAATAAAAATGGCGCACTATTTGTCTTTAAAAAATATAATAAGACGCTAGGGTGAATGCAAAATACTTCAACATAGCAAGGCAGCTCTAAAAAGTTAGCGTTGCCTGAAAATTGCGTATTCTAAGAGTACTTTCAGTCTAAATAAATAGTAAAACTTTGTAAAATGATGCTGTAAGAGAGTTAGTGTAGGCATATTTGTAATTTCGTGTTTTTTTTTGTTAAAAGCAAAAACTCACTTGTTTTTGAAAGAAAACATGATAAGCTTAAAAAAAAATTAGGGTGGCATTTTTTCTGAACATTTTTGGGGCACGAAATCCAAGATGGCGTCCAAAAAGGGGCACAACAATAATTATGCAATATTTTCGCAAGTATAGGCTACAATTACAAATAAAATATCTGAATATATGTTTTCTGAGCCAGGAAATCTAATGGGATCATCGAATTTAGGTTTCATATATGATACACATGTACCAAATTTTAAAATTTTATTTAAAATACCTCCCGCGCACCCGAAACGTATGCTAAGCTACCTACGTAATTTTGTAATTTTACACCAAGGACTGTATTAACTTAAATGCATGCATTTTCACAAAGAATACGCAACTAGAAAGCCAATGAACTGATATAAATACAATGAAACTTGAATTAATGTTCGATCCTTTAAGTCGTATTACACGGGAAAGATGTAAGAAGTCTTAGGCCTTCTGATTGAATGGCAGTTATCGTTAACAACCGACATCTACGGAATTTATAATATTTATTGAATGCCAAAGAAAGCAATTCATCTTCAAATTTTCAGTCTTCATTTATCACTGGTTGGATAGTTTTGTTTTTACAGCTGAGACCACAGCCACAGACTTCTGTACATGGAATATTGTTCTTGTGGCAGCTGCACCTTCCTTCGCATATTCGCATCCAAGTCTTTGGTTCTGCCAGCAAATCTCCCAGTCATATCGGAACCAGTCAGAGCATGAAAATCTAGAAGTGCAGAAGCACACTTTGGTCCCAAGTTGTTGTATATGTTTCGCACACAAATGTCCCTCTTTAATCTGCCCTTTCCCGTAAGGGAAGTTTTAGACCCGGGTAAGTGTGGATACATGTAGATGAGCAACAACAAGATGTCCGAGTCTGGGGAACTGACAGCCAGTTCTGTTTCATTGGGAACAGTTAGAGCGCGCAGAACAATCAAAGTGTCTGCCTCTTCTTGGCTGTGAGTCAGGAGCGAGTCTGGAATATTAACATCAGTGGCGTAGCCAAGGGGGGGGGGGGGGGGGGTTTTGGGGTTACAACCCCCCCTTTGGCACGCGTGTGACGTCACGATATTGAGAATGATGCTTTCAGTCTAAAAAAAATTGCCTAATTTTAAACAAAACTGCATTAAAAGAGCGAGTTTTGCCAATACCAAACATTCAAACATCTCAGCCAGGAATTAGCAACAAGAAAACACAGAGACTTAGCTTTTTTTTTCGAAAAATGCCGAAGAAAACATGATCTTATCCTTTTGCTATGCTACCGGGCAGCACCATTTTACAGGAATATTCGTACCCACATTTTTGTTGAAAATGCTCTCAGAATGCACCAAATTCAAAGTAATTTTTCAAAATTTTCTGGGGGAGGCCCCCCAGACCCCCGCCGTTGGATGGTCAAAACCCCCCCTTTCAAAACTCCTGGCTACGGTACTGATTAACATTGCCCTTGGTTTGTGTTTCCGATGTTACCAGTAGTTTTTTCAGTCTGTTGTTGGAGCTCTTGCTGTGATGTACAACCTTTTCAGCTAAATACTCGGTCAGTTCTCCTTTGGTGCGGATATCTGAGAGAAAGTTCTTCAGGGAAATATTCTGGATTAAAGTATTGTCTTTCACGTGGTAATATGTTGACTTTCTCTTAGTCCTCTTTGTCCGCATCTGTTGCTTGAGCGATGTTTCGATGTACCGGTCAAACACCAACCTGATCTCGTCATGCTATGTAGGCTACCCATGTTACAAATTATCTGAAGAAAGGCTTCGGCAAAGTCTTGGCATGTTTTCATTTGTTCCGTTTTGGTAACTGCGTTTACCATAGCCCTCCCATCAATAATGATCACTTGGTGAGTTGTCAGTTCATCTGGTGGGTCCACAGTGGTATATTCAACTGCTGTGTCTGTCATCTTTAAAGGTACTTGGAATGAATGGTTATCAGACAGCTGAGTAACAGTTACCTCATTCCTGTCAACTTGTACCCGTTGTCTGCTACTACCGGTATCCAGCAGCTTCTCAAGATGACTGAGTATTGATGCCTTATCATATGCCAGCAGAAGGGATCCATCTGAAGCAAACAGTGATCGGGGCACCACACCAAACTCATACGTTCCGATGCATTCCTTGAGGTCCATCTCCGTTTTTTTTTTTCTTCGCGCAACGCTCAGAGTTCAAGATGGATACCATTACATCTTGCAGGTTTACAATTTTCCATATAAAATGGATTTGTTTCCTGTCTCATCATTAGTGCGTCCGCTCCGGGAGCCGTCCACACACCCAAACACTCAGCAGGCACACCATACTTACATGGAAGATACCTACCAGGGAGGCGAGGGACTCACTACGACCGAAGGGACCCACCGCGGTAGATGGTAATCTGTGGATGTAAATGTTTGGTTAGTGGCTGCCTCAAGCTGATCTGCCTGTCTCGACTTTCCTCTTGCTGATCTTGGAGCAGACTAGGAGATGGCGGGTCAAGCATGAGAACTAGCGCGTTTTGGTAGATAATTCATTTTTTAATTTTATTTGAGTTTGTTTGTGTGTGTGTATCTTCTTGTTGCCCGCTTGAAGAAGGGCACCTGTTTGGAGAAAACGGGCCACTGCAGTCTGACATCTCATTTGGCGGAGATGCCAGAGAGGAGCGGCCAGATGGAGGGTAGCTTTCGCTGACCCCAGAGTCATCTTCGAATGGGCCGCTGCAATCCTGTCATCCCAGGGCGAGTGGGACGACGGAGAGGGACGGTTGAAGATCCCCCGCTGCAATCACTCTTCCGGCATCAGGCCGTTGCAGATGAGTGAGAGGGACAGGTTAAAGGTGGTCATGTCCGGTCGACTTCTTGATATTACAATGAAACGCTGCAACAGTCCTCGCTCTTCTTTAATTTTGATTACCTTGTCTCCCATGCTGATTTTTGCAATTGCATTGGCACTTTCGAATGTAGACAGTTTCTTTCTGGTCATTTTGTCCCACACGGAAAGTTTTCCTTCTACAAGACGTTCACTCGTTCAGTGACGAAACTTTCGAAAATATGTTGCCCAATCTCATCACGCCGAAGGATGTCGTTGGTAGCAGTTTCATTCATAACTGCTTTGGTGAGCAAATTGTAAATTTCATCCTCGTCAGAGGATTCAAATGGGTTTCTATGCTCGTGAAATACTACGCTGAGTTTGATAGCATTTTGCGTTATTCGGGAGAGTTTTCCTCCTTTGAGCTCATGGTGTTGCGTTCTCTTTGCCTTGCTACCAGAGTAGTACTTTTTCTCAAAGTCATGCTGCAAATTTGAGAGTTTGGGTGCGATGAGAAAGTATTTGTCCAGTGACTTTTGATTCTGTGTAATTCCAACTATGCCTCCAATAACCTTGAGTTCACGATTTTCTTGTTCAATCCCGTGGTCTGTACCTATTGATGTGAATCCAGCAACACCTTTGCTTACGCAGAAATTCCCTTTCATGAACTCTGCCAAGATTTCTGGGTGCTCTTTTTCTGCTTGCTGCATTGTAGAAATGTAAAGTGGTAAAAGGCGTGCACAATTTAAATGATCATAGGCAATAGTGGTTTATTTGTGCATCACATGTGATCATTAGACACTCTGGCTACTCGCAGACTGTTGGCTTCACAGATCATCGCCAGAAACTATTTCTACATAAAAAGCAGCCACTATGAGTTCTTCAGTTTATTAAAAATCTTTAACAGGCTGTTTCGCCCTTTACTCCAGCATCACTTCTTTGTTATTTTTATCCAGCAGCCTGAGTAAACCTGTAAAAACCGTTATACAAGCTTGGGTTCTCTCTGGTAGCCTACTATCATTCATCTATGACGTCACAAATTATAAAAAACTGCTGATTAAAATGATTCAATAAGCTTGCTGTATCATCATTTTTTGTTCCTTCCTCGTATGGAGGGTTGGATACAATGCGCCATTGTTCTCGACCATGAGCTGTGCGTACTGCACATTCATACGTTAATTTTGTCCATTTTGTGATGTTTGTTGTCCAAATCATTCTTGGTCTGCCTTTACTTCTTTTACCGTTTATCTTCCCTTCTATTAATGATCTTTGTATTGAATTTTGCCTTATTGTGTGTCCGAAATACTTCAATTTTCTTCTTTTGACTGTTTGTAAGAGCATTTTGCTTGAATTGAATTTGGAGAGTACTTCATCGTTAGTGATTTTTTGTTTCCATGAAATTTTTAACATTTGCCTGTATGTCCAGAGCTCGAAGGCATCGATCCGTTTCTCCATTTTTTGTGATATTGTCCAAGTTTCAGAACTGTATAATAGGGTCGACCAGATATAGCATTTTAAGATCCTGAGACGAGTTGATAAATTTAAACGTTGATTGGTTAAAATATTTTTCATTTTTCCAAATGTAGTTCTTGCAATTTCTATCCGTCTAAGAATTTCATGGTCACACCTCCCATCTTCAGTTATTAAATGACCAAGATATGAAAAAGATTTTACTTTTTGTATAATTTTATTGTCAATTATAATTTGGAGTACTGTGGTGTCTGGTGATTTTGAGATTATCATTGATTTGGTCTTTTTAGCGTTAATTTTCATATTAAATTCTTTACCAATTGAGTTAACATTGTCCAATATTTCTTGAAGATCTTCTTGTGATTCAGCCAACAGAACAGTATCATCAGCATAGCGTAAATTTGTTACATTCAAGCCACCAACTTTTACTCCTTTCATATCATCAATGTATCGAAAAATCATTTCTGTATATAAATTAAAAAGACATGGAGAAAGTACACATCCTTGGCGTACTCCACGCTTGATATCAATCCCTTTAGATAAATCTTTTTCCATGCGAATAAATGCTTTTGATTCCAGTACAAATTAATAATAAAACGTAAGTCTTTGCCATTCATACCAATATTGGACAAACAATGAATCAGTTTCTCATGGTTAACTCTATCAAATGCTTTCTCATAATCAATAAAACATGCATATACATCTTTATTTACTGCATTGTAACTCTCACAAATTGTTCTGAAGTTAAGTATACCCTCTCGTGTTCCTTTACCAGTTATAAATCCACTTTGCGTCATGCTAACCTCATTCTCAATAGATTTTCGATTTCTTAATGAAATTATTCTCAACAAAATTTTCAGTACATGACTGATCAAACTTAATGTTCTAAAGTCACTGCAGTTCTTTGCTTTGGATTTCTTTGGTAGTCTGACAAAAACAGTTTCATTCATTTCTTTAGGTATAAATCCAGTCATATATATTTCATTACATAATTTGTGTATGCGTTTTAAACTTATGCCATTGAGTGCTTTTAGCATTTCTGGATAAATGTTATCCTTTCCTGCAGCTTTATTACATTTCAGATCTTGAATGGCTTTCTCAACTTCAGATATCAATATTTCTTCTCCTTCGTTATTGGTAATTTCAGGCATACATGTTCTATCATCATCATATAATTCTGTTACATACTCTTCCCATCTACTCTTTATATCCTCTTCCTGAAATAACATTTTTCCTCCACTATCCATGATGCAGCTGTTTGCTTGTTCAACTTTCTTCAAACATGTTAGCTGTTTAACTTTATTGTGTAATTCAAGTGACTTATGAGATGCTTCTAGATGTTCTATTTCACTGCATTGATTTTCCCACCACCTTTGTTTAGCATCTTTGCATAATTGGGATATTTCCTTATTTAAAGCTTTATATTTCTTGTGATTATTGAATTTGTTTTTCTTTCTCTGTTGCATTAAGTCAAGTATCTTCTCAGTAATCCAAGGCTGTTTAATGTTTTTCCTCTTTGATGGTAAAATATTGGCAGCTGCATCATTTAAGGTTTCTTTAATTTCATTCCAACTTCTATCTATAGTTTCTTGTGTAATTACTTGAGGAATTTCTGTTTGCTGTAATAATTCAAATTTATTGTTTACTGTAATACTGAATTTTTCTCGATATTGTTCATTTTTAAGCATGTTCATGTCCATATGTTCTGACATATTTGTTCTTTTCACTCTTTTTAGCTTTATTTGGATTTTCATAACAACTGGATTGTGGTCAGACATTATGTCACATCCTGGATACGTTTTAACTTGTCTTACTGCATTTCTGAACCTATGGTTTATCATAACATAGTCAATTTGATTCCGAAATTGATAACCTGGACTTTGCCATGTATACAACCGCCTAGCAGGATGTTGAAAAAGAGTGTTCGCTATTACTAAATCATTAAGTTTACAAAACTCCAGCAACCTTCTTCCACGTTCATTTAAATTGCCAAATCCATAACGACCAGTTGTGGGATATTCATGATGATCACCCACTATTGCATTAAAATCGCCCATTACTATATTAACTTCTCCACTTTTAGTATATTTAAGTACATCCTTTATTGACTCATAAAACAACTCAATCTCTTCATCGGTATGTTCTTGGGTTGGTGCATAGTATTGGTATTGGTATATATAGCATTGGTATTATATGGTATATATATATGGTATTATATAGCATTGGTACTTGCTGTATGTGCGTCCCAAAGTAACTTTGTTACAAAGTATTTACTTCATAAAGTACTTTTGTAAATTTTTTACTGTTAATGAATGGGGCCAAAATGAAATTTTGGCCATTTTGGTAGGGGATTCCAGGTCATTAGAGTGCACAGAAAAAATGCCACCCTAATTTTTTTCATCTTTATTGTATCATCTGACAAAATCAAGAAAGTTTTTGCTTTTAACAAAAAAAAAAAACACGAAACCTTTTTTAATGACAAATGTGCCCACACTAAGTGTAAAATGTACATTTAAAATATTTCGGTAGGGTGGGGCAATTTTGACTATTTTCCCTTGACTATGTGCCTGACCGGTGGCATGTAGGGCTAGCCGCTAGAGCATAGGCAACATAGTTAATAGGCAACATAGTTAATAGGCCTAAATATACATTTATTAACTATAGTGGCAAGAACAAAACTACTTGGTTGGGTGCTGTACAAGTAGCACGAGACCAACCAACGCGATATCCACGAACAGAATGTTCTTTGGGAAAGTAAATTCTTTATGGAAGTAAAAGTATAATAATTTTGATATAAAGTACCTCCGAAGCAGAAGCGTTATATTACTTTGTCAAACATTTTACACTAACAGTCATCAACTTATTTCTCTTGTAACATATGGCTTTTCTGCATTCTATTCTTCTGTTGTTTTGTTTTAAGTTTTGTTTCATTTTGTTTAAGAACTGCATTTAGTAGAATCTTTAAGCAAAAATTTGTTTTAAAAAAAGTTTTCAAAAATTATGATGGCATATTTTTGTATCATTGTACTCAAAGACATGCATCATGCACGATTTGATTTTATTTCACACAGGATTGTTTGCTATCTTTGGAAATATTGGAGTAATACTTCACAACACTCGCCAACTCATCTCAAATAAAAACTCCCTATCTGCTGTTGCTTACAGCCATCGAGTTTTGGTCACGAACTTGGCTCTGGCGGATTTACTTCTTGGGGTAGGCTAAGGCTTTGTTTTGATATAGCTTACCTGCCTAATAATACGCTTGCATAGAATCTACAAGCACATAATATGTTAATCAGAACAACCGCAAGCTTCACCAATTTTTATTCTAGACCTCAAAGTTTTGAGCTGTATGGCCTTCCACCAAAGACAAAAACTAAATGTGAATATAACAGAGTCTTTTTTGTTATGAGTTTTTTGTTTAAACTATCACTGTCGGTTTTTCTGGTACTATTACACTGCAATCAATCTAAAACAGCTCCATTCTCTTTTCAAAATAAGTAAAAAATTTAAACTCTTTTAACTCATTTACATCCACTTTTTTCGAGTTTGAAGGAGAAAAAAGAAATTTGTTTGAGTTGAGGTTGGTAGGCCTCCTTTGATGCAAACGAAATACCGTAATTTAAAGTCCGAGTTATTTGTGCAAAGGTTGTTTTTGTTGAAACATATTTCACAATGTTTGTTCAATCACTTTTCTTAGATTTATCTGATAAGCCTTGGAGTAGCCAACAGCGCCTACAAGAACATATATTGCAGAAGGGATATTCAGTGGAGAGCCAGCAGAACTTGTTCAGCAATGGGAACCATGGCTGTTATAAGTATTCAGTGCTCAGTTTGTATCCTGGCAATCGTGGCTACTATGCGTGTGTTTCTTGCCGCAAGGTAGGTTTGACTTTCAAGTTGGTTATGATTCTATATTACCGTACTCTACATTAATTTTAGCTTATATCATGATCTACAAAATGTTTTCCATTTTACTTTGAAAGTTGTTAAATCTAATTTCTTATCATTTCTAGACCAATCAACACAATTTCACTGAAAAGATATATTTTTGTGGCATTATTCCTTGCTTGGTTTGTTTCCTTTATACTTGCATTGACACCATTGTCGGAGTCTCAGACTAATTACTTTCTCTCTGAGGTCTGGTAAGTACACTACAGCATACATGGCGTCCCACAGTGAATAGAATCTTCCACAGGAGAGCCGTCAATGCTGACGAGAGTAGCAAGCTGCCTCAGTGCTTTGCCATCTTTTTTGACTCGCGGCGCACTTAAAACTTTGAAATTCGGCGGCATACTGAAACAAAACTGTTACCCAAACAAAACGACCTACAAAACATGTTTTAATTTTTATTAGAAAGATTTTCGCAGCAATCACTGTGCAATGTGCATTTATCATGACAATTTTTGAAAATAATGCTGCAAAAATTTATTCAAACAAGAATATCAATCGCATTATAAATTAACTTTTTGGTCAACAGCAAAGAGGAAAAACTTCGTTAGCAGAATAGCTTATGTGGTGTTGTAATAGAATTCCAATGACTGTTATGAAATTTGTTTATTATATTCTTCCTATCCAAAATTCATCAAATAACATGTTATCGATATTTGAACTTAAACGCATGGTATTTTGTAGTTGAAAAATTTTCTTTAAAAGAAAGCAGCCTACATTCTTGCCTTAGCGTTCTAGCATTAACCACAAAAGGATTTCGGACCCAATCGTATGGCGCCGTGTTCATGTTTTAAGTAATAGGTGATAATAGAGCACATGAAAAAACTGTAGGTTTAACTACAAAAACTTCATTTTCGAGATTTCATCATATTGCATTCAAAGGAAATGACAGTTCCTTAGTGACACATTTCGATCAGTTTGCTCTGGAAAAAACATCGAAGCAAACTAAATACAAACTTTTAGTGATTTGATTTGATGTTTTACCTGAAACGCGCATGACGTTGACGAAAACTGGTTCTGGGTTTAAGATTTTTGATGATAGCTCATACAAACATAACTCGAACGAAGATGAACTTTTGCACTTATCGTATAGCCTATCACCTTGCTTTTGAAAGATGTAGTTGTTGAAAGTGCATGACATATTTTGGTTGATTGTAAAGTCAGCTTTGAGAAGAAAGCTTTCTAAACAAACTTAGCATAACTAGTAGCATTGACAGGGAGGGTCCAGGGGGTACTTTTGGACCCGGGCCCGAAGTCATGTTTCGGGCCCGGAATTTTATCAGAGGACCTAAAAACGAAAAAAAACACGTCGTATTCCTAGGAGTTCTATTGTTTTCTTTAAAGGTTTATTGTTTTAGCAGGCCCGGGCTTGCTGTTTGCACCGAGCCAATACTGTTGTCTCTAAGGCTCTGGGCATAATACAAGAACGTAAATGAAAGCATAATTAGGTTACAAAGTTAATTTTTCATAAAACAAGTGATTCACACTGTGCGTAGGTATGTGCTGTGGAAAAATGAAAGGATTAAAGTAAATTAACGGGTAGAGATTTTTTCGGAGTGGAAATATTGTGTTGGCTTATGCCTTAAAGACTTATGGTATATGCACTGATTGGGTTAGTGCTATATCCAATCGTTTCGGTGGGCTACAGGCATTAGTGCACTGCGTTATACCATTAACGCCAAACGGACTCATTACCTAATACACCGTGCAGCGATGGATTACCAACAGCTCAGTGGTGATCTAAATGAAGTGCTTGAAATCATTGTAAATTTCTTTAAAACACGGCCTCTTAAATCTCGGCTTTTTCAGTGTCTTTAGAATGAATTGGGAGACGAGCACAATACTTTGTCGTTTTATTATAACTCAAGGTGAATTTGTAAGGATAAAGTTCGTTTTCATGTGTACAAATTCAGAAACAAAGTTATTATACTTTGAAAAAAGAAAACCTTTTGTTGGCAATGAAAATGCCCCTCAAGGGTTCACATCCCTGAAAACTGAACAATTCATCGAGCTTTGATTTGACCTGACTTTGGAAAGCATACGCAATCTTGCTTCACTTATCTCATTCTATTAATTTGTAGCCTAAAGCTTTTCGAATTCTTTACCCTTTGCACGTATTAATATGAAACCTGCTTTTCAGCGGTAGCTGTTAATAAGTCCAATTATAAGATGGTATCTAAATAAGATAGACACCGAACGAGAAATGCGGGTTGCGGTATTTAACACAAAACATACTTGTGTATGGTATAGTATGCTACAGTAGACCATGTAACTCACAAAGTTTCTTGTTGAAAAAACAGGTATGAAAACAATTCTTTCCTGACTTTAGTGAAAAAGAAATATATGGAAGACTTTACAACCAGACTGTGGGCGTTGCAACCCAATGACAACAACGATTCCTTTGCTTGGAATACTGACAGGTGAATTAAGTAGACCATCATTTGAAAAAATGGCATAACTTTAAGATCAATGCAACGCAAAGAATTAATGTAGGTCATTGTTAAGCACACGTTTGTGATATTTACACCCCAGTTAAGTCAGTGGCCGGTCAATTGGTCGACAGACATTTGGTCGACAGTCATTTGGTCGACAGACATTTGGTCGACAGGACGTTTGGTCGACAAACATTTGGTCGACAGGACATTTGGTCGACAATACATTTGGTCGACAAGACATTTGGTCGACAAGACATTTGGTCGACAAGACATTTGGTCGACAAGACATTTGGTCAACAGACATTTGGTCGACAAGACATTTGGTCGACAGGACATTTGGGTTAGAGTTAGGGTTAGGTTAGGGTTAGGTTAGGTTAGGGTTAGGTTAGGGTTAGGTTAGGGTTAGGTTAGGGTTAGGTTAGGGTTAGGTTAGGGTTAGGTTAGGGTTAGGTTAGGGTTAGGTTAGGGTTAGGTTAGGGTTAGGTTAGGGTTAGGTTAGGGTTAGGTAAGGGTTAGGTTAGGGTTAGGTTAGGGTTAGGTTAGGGTTAGGTTAGGGTTGGGTTAGGGTTGGGTTAGGGTTGGGTTAGGGTTGGGTTAGGTTAGGGTTAGGTTAGGGTTAGGTTAGGGTTAGGTTAGGGTTAGGTTAGGGTTAGGTTAGGGTTAGGTTAGGGTTAGGTTAGGGTTAGGTTAGGGTTAGGTTAGGGTTAGGTTAGGGTTAGGTTAGGGTTAGGTTAGGGTTAGGTTAGGGTTAGGTTAGGGTTAGGTTAGGGTTAGGTTAGGGTTAGGTTAGGGTTAGGTTAGGGTTAGGTTAGGGTTAGGTTAGGGTTAGGTTAGGGTTAGGTTAGGGTTAGGTTAGGGTTAGGTTAGGGTTAGGTTAGGGTTAGGTTAGGGTTAGGTTAGGGTTAGGTTAGGGTTAGGTTAGGGTTAGGTTAGGGTTAGGTTAGGGTTAGGTTAGGGTTAGGTTAGGGTTAGGTTAGGGTTAGGTTAGGGTTAGGTTAGGGTTAGGTTAGGGTTAGGTTAGGGTTAGGTTAGGGTTAGGTTAGGGTTAGGTTAGGGTTAGGTTAGGGTTAGGTTAGGGTTAGGTTAGGGTTAGGTTAGGGTTAGGTTAGGGTTAGGTTAGGGTTAGGTTAGGGTTAGGTTAGGGTTAGTTAACCCTAATATATTAACCCTAACCCTAAAATGAATCGTTCTGTCGACCAATTGTCCTGTCGACCAAATGTCTGTCGACCAAATGTCCTGTCGACCAAATGTCTGTCGACCAAATGTCTGTCGACCAAATGTCCTGTCGACCAAATGTCTGTCGACCAAACGTCCTGTCGACCAAATGTCTGTCGACCAACTGACCGGGTACCGTTAAGTCTATAGTTTTAGACACATAAACTAAGCAGCAATAAGTTTTGGTAGTTTAGCACAGGGCTTCCCAGACTAGAGGTCGCGACCCCCTAAGGGGTCGCGTAACAAACTTCAGGGGTCGCAGAAAGTATACCAATTTGGACAAGGTACTGCATATTAACACCTCTGTGCGAGATGTTCTGATAGCTATTAACTTTATTAAGAGTCGCGCACTCAATAGGCTGCCCGTATTTTTGAAAATTGATGAAGTGAAATGGAATCGGAGTTAAAAACTCTTTTACTGCATCGTGAAGTGGGGTGGCTTTCAAAAGTCAAAGCTTTAAAATGGCTAGCCAATTAACGTTTGAAAACCGAAATTGTGATTTTTCCAACAGAATAAAATTCAGTCTTGGTCCACCATTTTCGCAATGACATTAGCTTTTGAAATTATGTCAAATGTCAGATTTGCTTGAAAAACTAAACGAATTTAATTTGTCCCTTCTAGGAAAGAACCATCAATGTTTTGCATTGAAATCTAAAATTGATGCATTCATCAAGAAATTGAACATCTGGAAACCAAAATTTCAAAATGACTTATCTAAAATGTTCTCACTTCGCATACCGTCCCAACCTAAGCAACATTGAAACCGTCTTGAGACCAGCTTTAACTAACATGAGCCACGGGTGGACTTGCTTTGTAGCAGAAGGCAGTCACACCCATCGCACTGAATAAATGTGTTTGTTTTTTTGTTTTGTTTCCAGTAGACTACCCATAGGCTTCGTTGTGATGGTCAGAAATAAATAAACAATAAAAACAAACTGAACTGAGTGCCGGTAAATTGTTTTTGATTTTCGTTTGATCTAAGCTTTTTAATAAATATCGCAAATGTATATTTCGCACCGTTCGTCATTTTAATCGTTAGGGGTCGCGAAACATCTTAGGAGATTAAAAAGGGTCGCGAGCAAAAAAGTTTGGGAAGCCCTGGTTTAGCATTATTTCAACTGGTAATCTACCAGTAATGCAATTTTCAATTTTTAATTAGTCACTAACTTTGGGGAAAAGAGAAACCAAGCGAAAGTGAAGCGAGAACGAACAGTATTATTGTTTAAGAATCTTCTTCAATTGCCTTGCCTGAACCAAGCATTGACGGCTTGGAATGAATAATTTAGACCAAATATTTTGTTATAGCCTACGTTGAATGAATAATTGTTTCTGCTTTGTTTCAGATGAGTTTGTCTTTGCTTTTCAAGAATTTACCAGTTAGAGAGAGGTTTATTTTGTTTCAGCTTTTGCTTTCTTATTACTCGGTCGAAAATCTATATCGCCTGGTTTTGATATTTTTTTTAGTGAAGATCTGGTTTGGCTAATGCAACAAAAAACACTTAATCTTTAAACCCATGTAAAAAAAATAAAGTCATAAAAAAAAATCATGCAATATTTGTTCGGACATCTATGATGAAAGCATTTTTTTATAAATGAACAAACAAAAAAAAGGACAAGAGATGTTTTTTTATTATGGACAAGTATGTGTATTGTTAGGTAATGTATAAAATGAAATGACGAGATTTACCCGTAATATCTTATTTGTTTGTTCAAATAGATGTCTTTGAATTCGTATATGTCCAACTGCCCTCTTTTCTTACCATCAACTGTTTTGAGATGCAACGACTTCTTCGATAATCTTAACCCTTCCCACTGGAAGACTTAAGACATTTTTGACCGACGATGCATATCTTGCTTTGCAATAAGTCCAGAAGCCCATAGGCTACATTAAGTTAGCCTGTAAGATAGGCTACAGCAATTCAAAGCAGAGAATAACAAAGTCATTTTCACCAGATCTCTAACATGGGAAAACATGATCAAAACTGTGTCTCAACTGAAAGTTAATTTTAAGCCAAGTCTCTACCTCGGATATTACTCCGCACACGGAACTTGTCTTCCTCGAATATTTCCGGATTCTTCTGCTGAGCATTCACGGGGATTTTCTATGCTTCTTATGGCAATAAATCTTGTCCTATTTATCTATATGCTTTGCATGTACATTGCAATTTACAGGTGAGAGGTTTACGTGACTAACTGCGTGATAATTATTTCATGTTTAAACTACTTTTAGTGATGTAGCCTACCTCATTGACCGTCATTGAATAAGCTGTTGGTTGGAGTATGCCTATAATGGTACCTAGCTAATTGTATTTGACGACGATAGATACAAAAGGCAAAGCTGCTTAACCTTGCTTGTAAGAGTCAGAAATATCATTTTAACTTGACCAGATAGAGTGTTCTTGAAAGGGCATTGTCAGCATTTGCAGCATATGCTTTTGATTGACAATTTCATTCTGTGCAAAGTAAATGTGTTGCTAAATTACTGCTTTGGACTGTTATCGAAATGCATCATAACAGTTCACTAATTTGTAATGTGACTCATTATGCTTGGCAGTGTAAAAAACTAAAAATATACAGTCTATGTTCTCTTATCTGCTTGCCTTTACGCAACACGAGCATCAGTTAAGAATTAGCTAAGTTCATGCATTAAAGTTAGAACAACCTTGCTCTAAGGAAGAGCAAAAAATACTTATGAGCTCACTGCATCCAAATTTTCTCTGAAGGGATGATGAAACAACTGAAAAAGTAATAGATTTACTGTTTAGCTTAGCACATAACATTGGTTGATAGAGAATTGATAACTCACGGACAGAGAAATTGCATTAATAATAAGGTTTGTATACACTGCAGTGGCGTAGCTAAGGGGGGTTTTTAGGGGTTTCACCCCCCCCCCCCTTTGGCACACGTGTGACGTCACGATATTGAAAATGATGCTTTCAATCTCTTTGTGTCTCTAAAACAAAGTTTGCCTAATTTTAAACGAAACTGCATTAAAAGAGCGAGTTTTGCCAATAACAAACATTCCAATATCTCAGCCAGGAATTTGCAACAAGAAAACACAGAGACTTAGCTTTATTTCAGAAAAATGCGAAGAAAACATGATCTCATCCTTTATGCTATGCCACCGGACAGCACCATTTTACAGGAATATTCGTACCCACATTTTTGTTGAAAATGCTCTCAGAATGCACCAAATTCAAAGTAATTTTTCAAAATTTTCTGGGGGATGCCCCCCACAACCCCGCCGCTGGGTCTCGTTTTAGGCGAACACACCGTCAAACCCTTCCCCCCTTTCAAAATTCCTGGCTACGTCACTGGATACAGTAATTGTAAGTGTTGAGGCTTTAAATCATAAACACAAGCCGGGTTATCAAGGTTCGTTTATGTAGCAGAAAGAATTGAAATACCATGACAAAACTGTGACAGAATTGATGGTGCGCTGTTACTTACCAGCCCAGCCTCATTGGCGAAACAGCGATGTCTATTACTGTCAATTCTTGCTACAATCAAGCTGACTAGAAACATATAAAACTGAAACATTGCTATTCTTAAACTTATTACAGCTATTGCTTAAAATAAATTGCACTTTAGCATCACCATCAAAAGTAGACGGAGAGCAGGCGTCGCTGCAATTGGCAAACGAGATTCCGCCTTACAACGCAAGATCACCAGAATCATTCTCACGAACTTCTGCTGTTGGATTCCAATTTGCATCATGGCTTTTGTGAGCGTAGGAGGTAAAACCATTATCTCTATCATTAAAAGCAACAGCTTTGAAAACGATGCATTGAGATCAGTGAGCTTTCAACACATATTTGAGTGCTCACAGCAGCAAGTATAGGGTTGTTTGAAACAAACATGTAGGCCTAGTGTGTTGATGTGTAATGCTTTGGGTTGGTTTCGTTTTAAAAAAACAAAAAAAAAAATTCGCTGTTATCCAATTCGAAACGAAACCGAAAGACTGCAACAGCGTCATAAATCCAATGAATGGCCTAATAGAATTTACGCTTACAAATGTTCAAACCGAAAATATTTTTTCCATATAAGGAACAAGCTTTCCTTGCAAGCGCGAAAAGTTCAATCCTGTTAGCAACAGGCGTCACGTAGCGCTCACCATTAAGTAGGTCTAATAACTTGTACTGTAATGGCCATACAAAACGGTCTGCTGCTATTCGGAGAATCCAATTATGAGAAATCACAATTCGAAGACAGCCTTTTCGGAGAAAGCCTTTTTCGGAGATTTCTAAAATCTCACAGCGGCATCTGCTTATTCAAAGGAATTAGCTTATCATAGAGGTTTATATAATAAAGTCTCAGCAAAAAAGTCTCGACTAAGTTTTCAGCGAAAAAATGAAGGTGTTCAAACGGCGTTTCATGATTAACAACGGTAGTGAATCAAATGAAGTCTCAGCGAAAATGCTTTGACTAAAGTTACTAAATATGCCAGATATTGTTGCTGGATATCGCTATAGCCTATATCCACAAGATATCAGCTAATTTATATCTACCTCACTGAAACAATAAGTTTCTCGTTTGCATGGTTATGAGAAGGTAAACACAAACAGCGCTTACCCAAAAGATCCCTACTAATTCTCTAAATAAACAGAAACCGTCGTTGGATTTAAATAATCACCAAATCGATTTTCTCCGAAAAAGGCTCGAATTGGGATTCCTCAAAATCGGCCACTCCGAATCGGACTCTCCGAATTCGATTCTCCAAAACGGGCCATTCCGCCATACAAAACGTTTCATTCAGCCAATGCGTTTACAAAAAAAAACAAACATAAAGTTTTATAGCGTCACCAGAAGCTAGTCACTTTGTTTATTTATTTCCAGGTGGCAAATTGACTGAAGAGGCTTATGCTATTGCAGCCATTGTTTTGCTGCCAATAAACAGCGCCTTCAATCCCTTTCTTTACTCTGACTTACTGGAAATAATCTGGAAGAAAGTTTTTGCTGAGACGTGGTGTGGAAAGTGTGTGAAATCAAAATAGTTTAGCATGAAGAAAAGCCTCCCTGCAAACTGTTTAAGAAAGTATGTAAGGCATTAACTTTTTGATCAGCATAACAGTAAGGCAGCATTTAACAAGAATAAAAAAGTTTTGTTCAGAATTGTGTATATTTAGTTTTACCTGAAGGCACTTACACTCGCCAGTTGTATATGCATGGGGAGGGTTTCGGTTTCAAAACCTTCTATTACACTAGATATCTTAAATTTTATACTTTGTTTATTGTTTATTTAGGCTGTTTTGAATAAGTTACCTTCTCATTATCTTTGTCACCGCAAGTAGTTCGATTTTTTGTCTAAACTGACGTCATGGAAATTGTAGCCTATTCGTGCAATGATATGCTCAAACAGTAATTTGTAAAAGTGAAATGAGATCTAGTATGGCTGGCATAGCAATTTTTAAATGTTTTATCTTCTTGTTTTCATACGTTTTATTAGGCTACATTAGCATATAGCTGAGTTATTTGAAGTATATGGGCTATCATCAACAAAAATATTCATTTTACTCCTTCAAAAGCATGTGCTTCTCAAAGTCTTTGTTGCAAATATGCAACAAAGGCTTGCATATATGCAATAGTGCGCATATTATATATCTCCATGGCCATACCAGTGTACCTACTGCACTGAGGCTGGAAGGCCGAAACGGTGGGAACTGTCTGCAGTTATGCAATAGTGCATATATGTAGCAAAGGGCTCTGCTGGGGTAAATTGCCGTCTGTTAAGTCGAAATTTTACTGATTCATTTTAATGTCGTGTATGATTATTATATAATGCTCATAATTGTTTCATATGCAGCAAAGAACACAGATGACAACCTTGCAATCCGTCCGTCTACGCATTCGTCACAAGAATTTAGCAGCAGACTATAAAATGGAAGTGTATGTTTTGCGAAGGCTATCTTTTCTTTAAAACTACAGCACAATGAACTAAATAAGATTGGAATATTTCAGTGAACGTTCTTGTAAAGTAAATTTTTTCGTAATATTTATCCTAAGATTGTTATTGAAGAAATTGTTTTGTGTTTTAAGATGTCGAGCATTTGCAAATGCGAAGCTGCGTTTCCAAGTGAACTAAAGCAATAAACGAATCGAAGGGAAAATACATTGAAATGAACATTCGCGTTATATGTTGTTGTGGATATTTACAGTTGTATCGGTTAAAAGTAAGCATCAAACAAAAAACTATTTTTCTAAAAGTAGCGTTCGTCAATTTGCAAAAAAAAAACATTCTGTTTGAGTAATATTTTTAAAATTTCATTAGTATTTACAGCTTTTTCTTCAGAGTTGGGTGATCGATTTACTTTCGATACTCAAGAGTATACCTTTTCTATTTCTAAACATTGTCATGATTTTTTAAAGATTATTTGTGAGAAAGGTAAAGGTCAAATCACATCATCTCTTCATCAATGCATAGTAGGCCTACGTTTGCTTGATAAACTCTCTTATGCGTGAAATAAAAAGAAGAAACTTTACGTTTAATTTCGCGAAAATACGGCTATGAAATATGTTTTTGTCTACACGTAACAACATAGCCTTTTTGGAATACTAACACATTTTCACAATTTGTCTTATTTTGAAATTTTTTCATAACTATGATTATGTATGATAGCTCCTGAAACAGCTTGCTGTCAGAGTTTTATTGATTATTTGGTCGTATTTTCTGTCAACCGACACCCTTTGTTGTAAGGACCTGTTGTAATATTGCGTACTTTGATTCAATGTATTTACTGAAGCTAAGTCTTTTTGCTGTCAATTTATCACATCAATCAGTTGTACCCATAGCGTACTCATACTCAACAGATGGTTGGGTACGCCGTGGTTGTACCATATCAGATTTTCATAAACATTTTTTGTAAAACCACTTGCATGATTTAATTTAATGTATCTGTTCATGTCGCTGTTGAACTATCGACTTTATTGCATTCATCATTCAAGCAATATCAACTCTTCACAAACTATCTGTAGCACAATCTCTGAGAAACTTTTGTTCCTCAATGACCAATAGGCAAACTTTCTAATTTTGAAATTGCAATGTGCTGCAAACAACCGAATCTAATTTTAACCCATTTCTTGTCATGCTCTTAAAATGGAACCACATTTCAAAAGCGTATTTGCATCACATTCTTAAAATTCATGAGGTAAAGCAAGTAGGCGTAGCAATATACATTTATACAATGAAGTTAAAGCATCTACAGAGAAGGAGCATAGATCCTTTGACAATGGGCAGCCCATGTACTGTAATTCGGGTGTAACTAAGCAAAAGTAATAACGATTGAATAATAAGCAATACAAAAAGAAACCAAAGCAACTATATAATAAAGACATAGCATGATGAACAAAACCATAATATCTGTGGAATCAGCATGCACGAGAGAATAAGTAGAAAATAAGCAAAATTAATAGACCGCCATGAGCAAGCTTTTCAAATTTTCTTGAACGCTCTGCAGTCTATAACATATCAAAAAAAGTTTTTGGAGTGTACTTTCTAATGATACGGAAATAACAGCAGCATAGTTTTACCCGTGGTAGTGTCTGGTTGTTAGAAAAGATTCTTTAATTAAAACAGAAATTTTTACCAAATGACTTGATGCGAAACAAAACAAAAGTTCTTTTTATTTTGAAATATTTTTGTCTTGTCCAGCTCTACTTTTAGTTTTTGTGCCAAAGTGGCTTCCAGTTGACTAAAACAACATAAATTGGCCACTAGGCTCTTGATTTACAGCCTAACCAAGGCTGTTCGAAACAAAAATCTTTTCATAAAAAACGGAACAAAATTCTTCAAGACTTTGACCGAAAAAAAGGTTCAAACACTCTCAGTAGTACAAATACAACAATGAATGCCAGAGCTGAATCAATGACATAGTTTTCAGTTCAATTACATTACAATATCACACCATTAAAATTGTTAATTACACTGTTCGGAAATTTTCAAATTACACCTGCTTCAAAATGTAATTGATTAAGCTACACGTTTCAGTAACAAAAATTAAATTATTCACCGATGATTTTTTACAATTTGATTTTATCAAGACAATTAGAATTTTATTTGATAAAGATTATGTTGCAAGGTAGAAGTCCCTTTTGAACTCCAACAAGCGGCTCAACAAAAGCAGGTTACGGATATTATGCGCGCAAATTACCAAAATAATTACATACGATAGAGACACTACTAAATGTTTTTTAAACAGGGCACACGGTCATCAAAAAGCCTGAAAACTATTTCAGGACACGACACATCAGTTACTACAGGGGTCACCAACTGGCGGCCCGCCACGCTGTTATGTGCGCCCGCGGAAGGTATCAGCGTACAAGTATAACCAAAAATACTTTTTTGGAGTTAAAGAGCATGAAGGCAAAAAATACCTTCTGGGAAGCATAATTATTTTCGCTTTGCATACGATTCCACCGACCGACCAATCATATGGTAGTTCTAAGTGAGGGTTGCCTAAAGTTATTCCAAAGCGGTGTCCAGCCACACTGTCCCAGTGGTTGATACAACAAACGTCTGTTTTAGTTCTAAGTGAGGGTTGCTTAAAGTTATTCCAAAGCGGTGTCCAGCCACACTGTCCCAGTGGTTGATACAAACGTCTGTTTTAGTTCTAAGTGAGGGCTGCTTAAAGCTATTCCAAAGCGGTGTCCAGCCACACTGTCCCAGTGGTTGATACAAACGTCTGTTTTAGTTCTAAGTGAGGGTTGCTTAAAGTTATTCCAAAGCGGTGTTCAGCCACACTGTCCCAGTGGTTGATACAAACGTCTGTTTTCGAAATTGTCTGTGAGCATAGGGTTGCTTATTTTAAGTTTGTAAATGTCATGTAAACATTAGTGTGCGTTTCACCGTTATTGTGTTTCACGAGCACTGTTCCCGTTATGCAAGTTTTTGTTGGCAAAATAGGCCGGTGTGCCAACTCAATTTATAATAAACTGGCAAAATATTATACAGTATATAAATTTAAAGACTTTTTCTGGTTGTATTATGAAAATATTTATCTCAGTACTGCAAAATGTTGTTAATCAACAATTCTTGCAATGCTGATAAGCACCGCAAGTGACAGTTGTCTCATAATAATCTAAGAAAGACGGTTTTATAGACTCTCACAAAAAGAATGAAAAAACAAATCAGTGCTTTTTCAGAGGGAACACTGTTCATGAGTTACGATAGAAACGTTTTTTCGGTGATTTCCACAAGCGTTTATTTCATGATGCCTGGCTTTTTTTTTCCTGTTATTGGAGCCTATTTTTCGCTGATATGTTTGCAGGTCACTATTCTTGCCTGTACTGCGATGTGTCAAACAATTCCTTTTTTACTGAAACTGTTAATGCAAGATATCTTTTGTAAGATATCTTTTGTAAAGCGATGTGACAACACTCTTGCTTGGCGATGAATATTATGATGAAACCGCTCGCCTAGCTATAAGTGCGCAAAACAAGTGGCCTCATTTATTAGGTACGGTATTGTTAAAGAAGTCAAAAGTGTTGTTAAAGTAGCTTGGCCTGGCAGTAGCGTTGTTCGACTAAATTTGTTGCTGCGGTATTCTAAGATAAATATTAACAATATATAACTCTGGATACTGGCTACGAAATACGTTCTTTTCTGGCATAAGAGTCAACCTACCTAAAATTTTATTAGTGCGGCCCACCACAGCTCTCCTTAGTGCCAAAGTGGCCCGCATGCAAAAAAGGTTGGTGACCCCTGAGTTAGTACGTTGAAGGCCAACTGCAGTTTTTTGTGTTTTCATATATTTCCGTCCCGTATATGGTTTATAAAGTTAGAAGAGTTCTATAACTTATCGACGCAATTCTTTCTCTGTTATTGAGCCTTTGGTGTCGAGGGTCTAACTCTTTAGCTGCTACCCCAAGTAACAGATGGAAAGAATTGCAAAACTGCTACAAAAACAGAATCGTAAGACAGAGTAAAAGTCTTGGAAACTTGAAACATAACAAAAAAATGCAGATAATTTTCTTGATCAATAAAGCTAGAAAATAACACTCCGAAAAATCTTGAAATTAACTCGAGAAAACTATAATGAGAAAATAAAAACTCTCATTCTTTGTAATGAAAATAGCCTAATGTTCTTGAAAAACGCTATCATGACATGCAGAACACTCATGCGTGTATAAGCAAATCGGATCCCATCATGACTCAAAATATTTTTTGTTTATGTATAAAAATTCGGAAGACTTCTGTGATGTTCTCCAGTGGAGATGGTTTATCCTTTTTCTAAGTCTCAAGAGGTTGAACAAGAAACAGGGCTCTATAAATAAGCGGAAAAGATAAAAAGTGAACAAGTTCTCAAGACCGCAATAAAACATTAAGTAAAATGGACCGAGCACTCTGTTATGATTTTATTACTGTCTTTTTGTTCATTGTTAACTACAACCCTAGCAAGGCAATCAACACTTCTACCAATTTGTTGACCTCAACATGACTACTTAAACAAAACAGGAGTTAGGCCTAGTTTAGTTTTCTCAACAAATAGAACATATGGTTTTAGCAAACTTGTTTGACTGGCGAAAGTAGTATGTGCTGATTATCATGATGAACGAAAATTGAATCAAATGTAAATAAAACTTGATGAGAGTAAAGTGAATTTATGATCAATATGTTTCTCAAGAAACGCAACGTAGTATTTTTCTAGCTGTAAAAACTGGAAGAACAATGAGAAAGAAGAGGTGTAGGGCCTATTTAACTTTTTTAACATTGATTTTAGTGTATTTCAACATAGTTGTAATTTAACATTATAAATATAGGCCTAATCCAAAAAGTATTAATGCAGCCTTCAAACAGGTTATAGCCTACTCTGTAATATAAAATGTAAAAATCTTCATTAGTTTTGAAGACAGCTTTCCATTTAACACCTGGTGGAGAAAGCAACACTTCACGACAACCTGCGAAAACATTTTTTTGTCTCGAGCCTGCCTCAAAAGTTGGAAGCCTCGGTAAGCATGCATAAAATTGCAGAATGAAGCTTCCGATGAAGCTTTCTCGGTCAAAGGATAAAAATAATCACAATCAAAAGATAGACTTTATGCTGTAACAGAAAGCGAACACTTCAAGAGAACGAAGTAAACGTTGCAAATTGTTGTTATTCCACAACAATTGATGTGTTGTAACACCTTTCATATTTCAATATGCTACCTACTGGCCTACGATTTAAACGGTGTCCGACGTTTTTTTCGTAAACAGTTGTTCGTAAAACAATTGTTCGTAAAATTAATTCTTCGTAAAACAATTCTTCATAAAGCATTTCTTTGTGCATGCAATTGAGAATTGATGTATACCAAGAAATGCTTTACGAAGAATTGTTTTAGGGATTTGATTTTACGAACAACTGCTTACGAACAATTGTTTTACGAACAACTGTTTACGAACAATTGTTTTACGAACAATTTACCTATAACCGATTTAAACTTGTCATGATTTTGACTTATTTTTATTCGTGTTACAAGAGGAAGCACAAATCGAACCACTCTTAATCTTTAATGTGACTTGACCAAGAATCGAACCAAGAAACACATTCGAGCAGTTGCGCATGTAGAAAATTTTCATAGCGAAAAGGGTTTAAAAAAATTGCATGAGACCATATAAAACTATGGTAACCTACATTTAGCCTACTTCATTGCAGAAAATAGTTAGGCCTATGGCAGGTCACATAATATAGGCCTATGATTGCGCTGATGATGAGGGTTACAAGATGAAAAAGTAACATTCACCAAAATTACCCTTTTTCGTTCAAAATTTGTAGGTTAAGTGGACAAGAACAATACAATCCAATGTTCACAAAGATTGCACGCGACATTTGGTGAATCTTTCCTGTGAAGTGCGACGTTTTTCATGTAAGTTAGCCTACGTTAAGATTGTATCTCGTGGCAATAGGTTATTTTAAATAATCCTCGTAACGGGTTGATTTTACTCCACAAAAAATTGGGCAAAGATGATGAAAATCTCTACAAAGCCTGCGATTATGAAACAAAATTTGAAATTCGTTGAGATTTGTTGAAAACACTTATCTATCTTTGTCGTCGGCGAATGAGCAGGTCTTTCCAGGCTAGATTGGAGGGCAGGAAGTCATCAGCCACTCGACAGTCTCGTCGTCCATGGTCCTTAGTCTATGTGCACTGTGTGGAGGCCGGTGGGTTAGGCAGTGATGAATGACATGGTCTGCGGTCTGTTTTGTGGAACCACACTCGCATTCTGATGGAGGAGTCAAGCCCCACTTGTGCATGTCCAAACGAAAGCGGCCGACGTCAGTTCGCAGACGGTTAAGCCTGACCCACGCAAGTCTTGCGAAAGACATCCCCGGTGGACGGAGATCGGCAATGTAAAGTCACGGAGCGTGGAGGTGTCTTTTTGCCATTCTGTGTTGCGCATGTGGTTCGTCCAGTGTTCTGCACTTAAACCAAGTTCTTCTGCGTTCTTAAGTAGTTGTTGTGCGGCAAGGTGGTCGGGGTCCAGGGCGCGGCGAGCGAGAGAAGTCGTGGCCTCTTTACGATGTAACTCAGCAGGTTAAAAACACCCAAAGTAAAACCCTAATCCTTTAACTGCCAGAGGCTCTTTAAAAAACCAAAGCCCTAAAAAAATACACACTGTTTGCAATCACCATAACACTGGTTTTTGTTTGCCAAACTGTATGGGTCTTACTTTTTTAGAAAGAGGAAGACTTGTATTGTTTAAAAGTTGAAAAAAATTACTAGGTTTGTTTTTGAATTTTTTCTGCAATTGTCAATCATTTACAGAGAATTTTTATTTTTTGTAGGCTACAAAGTGAAGTTTATGTGGTTCTTTCTTCGCACAACGCTTAAACATTGCCCTCACAGCGTTGCGTGTTAAGCTTGACACTTGCCTGACGTCTAGCGGTGACGTTTACCACAGTTTGAAGGTTTTTTTTTTCACATATCTAAACGTAACAAAAAAGTCAAAAAAACACAAAATTTTTGCAGTTTGTTAGAAATTTTAGTCATTTAAGGCATTTAAAAAAAATACACAAAATTTGTAAACATATTGTAAAAGACTGTTGAAAATGCAACAACTTTTATGTTTAATACAGCAGTTCAAAATCAAAGCCTTGCTCAAGCCATGGCCATGCTCAAGCTAAATTCTGAAAAATGCATCGAAAAAGCGTGGCAGTTAAAGGGTTTTAAAGCACTTAACGTATTTACCTCTTTCAGTTGGTTATGCGCATTAATAATATTTTCAAACACAAAGAAACACAAAGTAAAAAGAAAACAAGACTACAAAGCATTTAATATTTGTATAAGATAATATACAACATTTGTAAAAGTTGGTCATTGACTGCAAAACATAATACAGGGTGACCCAAAAAGATGCGTACCCATGTTTTATTCGATGAAAAAATCCATTCTTTAACAAATGTCTTTTCTGTTGCAGGACGTGATAGGTAAACCTATGGCTGATAGTTTGCAACTATAGTTGCCCCAAAAATGTCTTGGACAAATCAGCAGAAGATATTCTCCCTGGAGACCTATTTTGCGATGAAATCATACCTGAGTGTACAGATTCAGTTCCGAAAACGTTTCCATTGTCGCATCTTTCCATCAAAATCAACAATTGTTAGTTGGGTTACGAAGTTCAGAAAGCATGGGACTCAGGGCCTGATTAAGGCTCATGGGGGCCCGAGGCATAGCTAAGTTTAGGGGCCCCTGTTTGCAATCGCTTTCAAAGCAATGCCATGTAGGCTAGTCTCTGCGAATGATGAAATATGGGCTAAAAAATAGTTCAAGCAAAACTATAACTTCATAAATATTAATTTAGCCAATTTACCTACAACTTTCTAACAGTATGAACACTTTTATACTTATTACAAAAATTATTGGATGAAAAATCTCTCTAACAGATTGGCAATTGAGCTCATTTCAATTTCATACAGGAAACACTAGCAAAATATAGGCTACATTTGAATTTGAACTAGCAGAGTTTATTAATGGTTCCTTGACACCAGTGCTGTATTAAACCCTTTGTGGGTCCCGGGGCCAGAATAATTTTGGGCCCTCTATTGTCAAGCAAACCTATAATATTGTGTATATTTTCACTGCATCGACATGGAAATGTGGTTCATTTCAATAGACTTTCTCACCAGTTTAGAAAACAACACAAGTGTAAGTAACCGCAAACGCAGGTTTATCATTTCTTAGCTACATCTTTGTTCGGAATGAAAGGCAAAAGTGTTAACAATTTCTAATAAAAATAAAAAAATACTGGGGAGCTGGTAGGCTACACAAGTCCCAACCACCCTTGGCAACTCATGATAAAGAGGAATTGACCAAAACATGTGGATGGAAGTGTGTGAACAGTAAAGCAAAGGTAAAGTAGTTTCACCCTATATGTTTGGTTGAGTCCTGTCTTTGCTATGAGTTGCCAAGGGGGTTAGGGAGCAAGTCTTTTAGGCGCTGACAGTTAGGCGCTGGTCTAATAGGCGCGCACACTGTGGCGTCTGGATATTTAGGTGCGGAGCACTGTGGCGCCCGGTCATTTAGGTGCTATTGCTAGTAAAGTCTGTAGATTGTATCAGAGTGGCAGCTTGCCAGAAAATTATATAATGGCTTCCGTGAGTGAAGCTGCTTAAACCGGCAATGCTTTTCACACAACTTGTGTGAAAAGCATTACCGGTTTAAGCAGCTTCACCCATATATTTTTCTGTTTAATATAACGTTTTGTGTGAAGAAGCATTGCCGGTTTAAGCAGCTTCACTCACTGAAGCCATGACCAACAACGCACACGCATTAACAAAACAACGTAGGCTATTTTTCTGTTCAATATAACATTTTATATGAAAATCATTGCCGGTTTAAGCAGCTTCACTCACGGAAACCATGACATATTTTTCTGTTCAATATAACATTTTGTGTGAAAAGCATTCTCGGTTTAAGCAGCTTCACCCATATATTTTTTCTGTTGAATATAACATTTTGTGTGAAAAAGCATTGCCGGTTTAAGCAACTTCACTCACTGAAACCATGACCAACAACGCACACGCATTAACAAAACAATATATTTTCCTGTTCAATATAATATTTTGTGTGAAAAGCATTGCCCTACGCTCCTACCTGCCAAGCTGATACAATCTACAAAAAACCTGACTAGCAATAGCACCTAAATGACCGGGCGCCACAGTGCTTCGCACCTAAATATCTAGACGCCACAGTGTGCGGCTGTGCGCGCCTATTAGACCAGCGCCTAACTGTCAGCGCCTAAAAGACGTGGACCCGGGGGTTAGGAGGGGACTTGTATACCAGCTCCAATACTGGCCATGGAACATTATCGGTCACGACGCGGTCATACCATCGTACCACACAAAATTTTGACTGTTTTAACTTTGCCCTGCTTTGCCGCCCGGTACCGCGCAGATAAAATCTGGGGATAAAACCAAAGCTGTAGAAATTATTAATTTCCATTCAGATTTGGTCATCTGGTAACATTATTGTTTTTCACTATTTTTATGTTTTATCTGGCAACATTGCTTGTTCTGTCAACCAAGGTGAAAACATTGTGATTGTACGGTAATTTGTAAACAAAAGCAGTGTCAAGAGTTTTGAGGATCAGGTGTTCAATTATTTTTATTCAACATTATTTCATTCCAAGGCAAAGCTTTCATAATTTTATGTAGGTATTCAAGTTAATTAAAGTTTTTAGGGTATGGTAGTCTAGGTTAGTGGCAAGAATAAACAGGTACGTCCCTTGTGTTAAGAATGATTTTTGTTTTGTACCGTACAACATGTGATATGCCAGGCTTATAAGGTATTTGAAGATAAGAGCAATTTCATGTGCATAACTTATACGGTATTCAGAAAAAGTAAATACAGAAGAACGTTTCTGCTAAAAGTACAGGACAGGTTTCTCCTGCTCGCAACATCACTAGTCAAGGATATTTATAATTATGGTATTGTAAATGTTAAAATTGAAATGATAATTAAACTATTTGAAATGCTATTTTGCTTACAGCTAACAATTTTTTAAAACAAAACACTTTTATTGATGAAAAGAAATTGAATATGTGAATATTATTCAAAAGGGCCCTCCAGTTTTTTTATTTTTTTTATTTCACTATTTGTGCTTTCCAATTTCTTTCAATGTTTTCTAAATGATACTTAAAAAAAACAGCCAGATTTTTCAAACATATCGGTAAACACATAGAAAATACTCTATCAATTTTTTCATTGATTTTAAAATGGGCCCAACTACAGCAATTGCACTTCAACTTCTCTATAGTTTCTCCACAGAATCCTCAATGAGTGAACTTTTTAGGTATGATGCTTCTTACCAGTATGTTTAAGCATGTAATCATTATCGAAGTTTCACCACAAAAGTAAATGACCAAAATACCGTAATTAAAACAGTTGTGCCAAAAACGCTTTGTGGCAATTGGGCCCTTTTTGAATTCATATATTTAATTGCATCCAACCTGTTATATGTTAAATACATTTCTGCAGATCAAGTTACTAACTTTATCGCATTTTAATTTTGTTTTGGTGTTTTTGATAGTAATGGTGGTAATTTTTTGATAGTAATTGATAGTAATGGTGTTTTTAGAGATGTTTCAGTGTAGTCAGGGCCCAAATTTGTATAATATGCCCCAAATTTGAGATGGTTTAGTATAATAAGGGCCTAAATCATCTTCTTAATGGACAAGTACATGCAGTGAACTTTAGCAACTCAAAAAACACTTTTCTGAAATACAAAAATCTATTATTTGTGGGCCCCTTGAGATGGTGGGCCTGGGATCCGGACCCCCCTTGACACGGCACTGCTTGAAACCTATAAAAGTATTGACGCCTACGGTATTAATGTAAAAAAAATTGGGGGCCCCCAAAACCAGGGGGCCTGAGGCCTGTGCCTCGTGTGCCTCATGGTTAATCGGGCCCTGATGGGACTGTAGCGGACTCTTCTAAAATCACTGCAATGGACGAGTAAGTTTAATCATGTTTACTTGTTTAGACAAGTTGATTTTAACAATATTGCAAAACATGTAATCGAGTCCTCTACAACTCTACATATATCAAATTTTGTAGTGTGTTTTCTTTTTTGTAAGAAGATACTTTTGTCTCAGTGGGGTGGCGCCGCAGCAGATAAGGCACTGGTTTTCCAAAAATACATTTTTTGGCTCCGGCTTAAGCAAGTTATTGATAAACAGTGCTCACCTTTATCCTGGGTGTAATAAATTAGGTGGGCATCGTTGCTTAAGAGAAAGCGGACGAGAGAAAGGAATTGGCCACCCTACTCCTGTTAGTACAGAAGGCCTATAGTGATGAGAACCTTATCATCTCATTCTCCAAAGCTCAATAACTGAGTACGGGACCTTTACTCTTTCTTTTTAATTAAGAACAAAGATTTCACTAGCTGACGAACCATCTACAGTACTGTACCTTCATCTTCAAACATTCCCATACTTATAAAACATTTTAACTACTTGCATTGGTGAAACCTCACAGGTCGCATTAATCAAGCTAGCTCTTGTGCGTTAAATCTTTTTCCCGACAAAATATTGCATGTACTATGTGCCATTGAATGAGAACTGACATGAGTCACTTGGGCATGAAGTGCTTCAAGTGCCTCAAGCGCCTCGTTGCTCAAGCGCACGCGTCGAGACCTGAACCATTGCTACTTGTTCTTGTTTTTCGTTTTATTTTATATGCAGAGCGAGTTTTTTTGATGGAGCTATCGAAGCGATTTTTCTTCCATATTACCTTAAAATAAACCGTAGACTACCGTAGTTTGTGCTTTGGCATATCTTTAATTTTTCTTTGTTATATTACAGATAAATCTACCAAGTCTACGAAGTTGGGCACTATGCACATTGCACACATTAACTCCAACTAACTCACTCGGGCTGCATATGGAAACGAAAATATAAATTAACCGAACACAGCTATAAATTGAATTTTTTAAACGTACTTGTTCCATTTGCTTGGTTTGGTCAGAGGAGGAAGAGGAAAGGGCGCACCAAAACGAGATGGCTCGATACATATATGACACCTGGATGGGAGTGGAAGAGCTGAAGGAGGTTGTGAGGAGTCAAGAGCTGTGGAGGTGGAAGACTTATGAAGTGGCCGAGAGTCGAAATCGGTTGAATGGATGATGATGATGACGACACGATGAATCCATTTTTAAGATTTTTTAGGATTTGAAAGTTATAGGCTATAGCCTAGTTTCATTGGCATGTTTGAAAGATGTGAAAGATACATTACTTTTTTAACCAAAAGTTGTAAATGTTATGGAAGAATTTGAAGCATATTTTTTCCGCACTATGAAAGTTTTTTAACCAATCGGGTGCAATGTGTTTCTGCTGCATTGGCAAGTGGCCTAATTAGCCGCTTTTGCGTCACTGGACCCGCGTCAGTGGTTCAAAGCCTCTACAAATATGCGAAACTTAAAGGGATTACCTATCAAATACTTTTGCAGTCCGAGGATAAAGGTTCAAAACCAACCATCTAAGAAAGTGTGCAGTTTTGAAAAGAACTGATAAAATGCACATGTTTAAAGTTTAGGCTATAGTCAAAAGTAGAAATCTCTAAAAACTATAGCCTACATTTTCAGCAACATACTAAATTCAGTTCAGTGTATTTGTTTTGTTGGCAAAATAAACCTTTAACCTGACATAAAAATTTAGGCTTAGGCAATTTTTAGTTTACGAAATTCAAAATTTTATCTTTTGTCCACTAAACGCTTTTTGACAATACCTGTTCGTTGTCACCGATCTACAGTAGTTGTTTGTACATTTATGAGGTAGGGCTGGTAGGCTATACGCACACGAAACACGAAAAAGGTTAACGACAAATACACACGCACACGAAAAAGGTTAACGACAATCCTGCGTCATTCAGCAAGTAGGTCCTACTGTATAGTCACAAAAATGAAAAAATGGCAAGTTAGGATTTTTATAATATCGATAATGTTATTCCTGAGCATTCATCCTGCCAGCATGAGCTTGATAAAGGCCGTAAATCTTGGGAGCCAACCAACTTGTTGCATATCGTCCGAGACAGAAAACTGAACTTTCAGTAGGCTAGATGCAAGATTTAAGAAATAATTCTCTCATAGAAATAATGAACAACAAAGTATGCACGAGGGCGTCCTTGCATTAATTAAACTATTTCTTCATTTTACTGTTTTATTTGAATTTCACGAACTCTTTTGAAGACATTCAGTATTTAGCAGCTATAAAATAAGAGTCTCCTACAAGTCAGCAGTTGTGAATTGAGCACATTTTTATTACATTCGCTTAAAATTGTGTAAAAAAGGTATCACAATTAACAATTTTTCGTCTTGCTTTCGATAATTTTACGTTTTAATATGCTGCTAACTCAGTTCTTAATTTTCTGTGATCGTTGGGTTATGTAAAACACGGCTGGATACTGACACAACTCTTAAAAAACGCAAAGTAGCAAAAATTTCCCCTCGCTTATTACGCCCAACCCGCTTAATCCAAAATCGTCAGGTCTCGAAGTGGATTTAAAAAGTGGGAACTACTGTACTGGATTTATGAAGGCATGCAATTCAGCAACATAAATATCATATTGGCGCAAATAGGCTACCACTAACAACAACTTATTTGTACCGCTACTGTTGCCTACTGTACAGTACGTAGCTTACAAGGACAACCTAAGAAAATTACAGTTACAGTTGTCTGAAATAAAACTTAGCAGTTCCCATACACTCACCTTTAACACTGCCTATTATTTCAAATTAGGTCGCTTGTAATTAATTCTTACCTAGCATATAACTTGATGTTACCTTAAAATACAATCACATTAATGGAAACTAGACTCATTTGTTACTTAGTAACTCCTTACAAATGCCTTGGTGGCCGTTGTGCAAAATTATATGTAATTTGTAAATTACATGAATTGCTGTACTACCTATTACACCATCTCAGTGGCCGAGGGGTTTCGCTTTCGGTTGTAATGCAGGTAGGTCTGAGATCAATTCCAGGTCGGCTCATATCAAAGACTTTAAAAATAGAACCAATTGTGTTCTTTCTTTACATAATGCAGTGTGGATAGGTCGGGTAGTAATGTGATGATGTCATAAATCTTATATAAAATAAAATGAGCTCTGTCGCTAAAAGACCTTGGTTTTGGTTGGTTCGGTTGATTTTGGTTTTTCAATCTTTATCCTCAGACTGACAAAGCTTTGATACGTTATTCCTGGTAGCACCGCATACTGGCAGAGGCTTTTGATGCAGGGCCAGTTACCGAGATTAGCAGTGAAGTTTCCGATTGTTGAAATGTTGTTGCCAGAAAATTATTTCATCCACTAGGTGCTGCTAAATTCATAGCTGAAATTAATATACTGTACTGTATTTGTTTTGATGCAAAATTATTTTTGTTTGCGTTTTATTTCGAATTCAATTTTTTTCACGAATTCTGTTTCGACAAACAAAAAAATTGTTTTAAGCAGCCCTCCATTGAATGATTGATATGGTTGCAGTGTGAGATTTTTGATCGTTGCTTAATTCACTTTATTCTCATCAAGTTTTATTTACATTTGATTCCATTTTTTTTATCATATTGATCAAACAAGACATACTACTTTCGGTAGTCATACAAGTTTGCTAAAACTATGATATCCGTTGAAACAAGCATGCACGAGAGAATAGGTAGAAACCAAGCATGACACATGAAGAAAAGCAAAATACATAGATTTTCAAACATCAATCTTTTCAATGTAATCATTTTCTTAAAAACTTTTCGGTCTGTAGCATATCAAAGCGTTTTGGTACGGTAGTGCCAAACTCAATGATAAAAATAAAATTGGCAACGTTTTTATCTACTTAGGGAGGTAGGCACTTTAACATAGGACAGTTTTCCGTGCGAACCAGCTATTGTGCGTGCGTACGTACGTGCAAACCCGCATTGGTTAAGAAAGGTAGGACAATTTTCCTTATAAACTCAATTGATTACAGTCATTAAGATCCTTCTTGCACTCAGTTCAGTTGCAGAAGAAAAAAGAACATTAGCAGAGGGCGGGAATCGAACCCACGCTATCGAAATGACTATTCCCTTGCCCTAACCTTAACCCATTAGGCCACGCTGCTTGTGGCAACACATTCACTTAATTTTCTTTGTACCAAAAATCTATCGAGTAGATAATCACGTGATTATCAGAATATCACGTGCTGAGTCGCATGACTGAAATCAGCTGATTCGCAAGGAAAACTGTCCTATGTCAAAGTTCCTACCACTTAGGGACGGGTGTCAAGAAAAAATCTTAATGGCTTGAAAGAAAATTTTCACCAAGTAACGTAACCCGAAACAAAGTTCATGAATTGTTTTTTCATTTTCACCCTCAAAAGAAGTTATCAAGTATAGAAAAAAAAAGCATTAGAGAGAGAGAGAGAGATATTGTTTATTTGCCTTTCTAATACGACTCGATATAAAGAAACACAATTACATACAAATCAAAATATGGCAAAAGAAAGGTCTGGCAGCACCGAACAACCTTGCGGTTAACCAGTCAAGGTGCTGCCTGTCATCAGTCATCTTACATTGCAGCATCAGACATTATAACTGTATCAATAAAATATAATGATGGATGGAACAGTAGCTTCGAAATCGAATTGTATATATAAGGTTTTGTAGAATATTGAATCAAGACCAGCTGGGAAAACATGAGCATATAATGAATCATATCGTTTAAGAACACAAATACGAGGTTACATGAGATAAAATAATTTAACTGAACGATTTTAACGATTTAATAAGAACTTAACAAGGTAATTTTATAAAGTTTTTTAAACAAAGCTAGGTGTTTGCTTTTAATACATTCATCCAATTCACTCCACAATTTAGTACCCCGATGTGTCAGAAGATTGTGTGCCACGGATTTGTTTATTTGTGGAAGAAAATACTTCATTTTATTTAGTTGTCGAGTGTTGTGCGAGTGAATATTATCAAGTTTTATAAAACGATCTTGCAATACAGGCGGTAGATTATTATTGGAAACTTTATGCATAAATTTTGCAATTTCGAGTTTGTAAATATCTTCACGTTGTAAAATATTCAAAGATTTGTATAAGCTAGTGACGTGACTGAATTTTGTACTTCTAGTGATTGCGCGAATAATATTATTGTGTCTTACGTCAACTTCCTTGATTAGTGTTTTACCTGCAGTACCCCATATAGTAATACCGTATTGAACACGACTATATACTAGACTATAATATAACATAAGCAATGTTTCCTCTAACACATAGTTACGAAGGCGATAAAAAATTCCGGAATATCGAGCCAACTGCAGCGACAAATGTTTAATGTGTGAGGACCAGGTTAGATTTTCATCGACATGGATTCCCAGGTACTTAACTGTTTTCATTCTTTCAATCACTGTTTGGTTTATACACAACCTGAAATTAGTTTCAACAGTACGCTTAGGTACTTTGTTTATTAAAATGTAGCTTGTTTTAGAGTAGTTTAAAGAGAGTTTGTTTCTTCGTAGCCAAGCATCAATTTTTTGTAGTTCAGTATTGGTTTCTGTTTGTAAAGATTCCAAGTCTTCACCACGTAAAGCTAGATATGTGTCATCCGCAAAAAGCACGGTAGAAAATTTAGACATTAAAGGAAGATCGTTAATATACATTAGGAAGAGAAGGGGTCCCAATGTTGAACCCTGAGGGACTCCACAAAGGATTTTTTGCAAGCTTGAAGCAGAATTAGACACTTTGGTATATTGGTATCGATTAGTAAGATAACTTTTCATCAGCTCAAGAGCAGTGCCACGTATTCCGTAGCAATGTTGAAGTTTATTTGTCAGTATGTTGTGGTCAACTGTATCAAATGCCTTTGACAAGTCAAGGAATATGCAACAGGTATAGAAATTTTTGTTCACATTGTTTAACAGATCGTCATACAGCGTGCTTATTGCCATTGCAGTGGATGTATTTTGACGAAATCCAAATTGTTGAGCACTCAAAAGGTGGAATTTTTCTAGATATGTGTAAATTCTAGTGTGAAGAAGCTTTTCAAATATTTTACTAAATGGAGATAGCAGTGATATTGGTCGATAGTTGGTGGAATTATGAGGATCACCTTTTTTATAAACCGGAATAACCTCAGCAATTTTTAAGGCATCAGGGAACACTCCAGTAGTGACGCACAAATTAAATAGTTTACTTAGGAAGAAAGAGATCACAGGGCTGGCATATTTTATAAATTTAGTTTCACAGTCAGATTTCCTTGTTGACTTTTTGTCTTTCAAATTAGAGATTAACTTATATATTTCTTCTGGACTTGCGGGATCAAAAAAAAGAGAGTTTTTGACACTGTCTGGAGACGAAGTTATATTACGCTGGTCTTTTGATTGTTTAATTGTTTTTGCCATGTTTGGCCCGATGTTAACAAAAAAATTGTTTAGTTCCTCTGCTATGTCTTTTGGAGACGTCAGAGGTTTGCCATTTGTAGTAATTACTTTAGAGGGCATTGTTGTTTTTTTCTTTTTGATACTGGATAATTCATAAATACTTTTCCATATTTTGTTGGAATCGTTTTTGTTTTCTGTTAGGGTGTTGTGATAATATTTACGTTTAGCAGCCTCGATAGTACGGTTTAGTAGATTACTAGTTTTTTTGGTTCATTAGCCTAAATCACTCAACAAAATAATGAAGTGCTGAGTTGAGCGTATGCATTTCATCTAAACTACCTTCAACAAAACGCAATTTCACAGCAGCTTTACAAATGAAAAAGGTGCCTGCATGCAGCAATAGTCCATTCATCATTTCACTCTTACAACAAAAAGCTTTAAGTTTTAAAAACGGTACAAACAACTAATGCTTTTTTTCATTGACGTACGGTAACTTTAGCAAGGACGCATTGAACAGATGTTTACTTACACTCAATCATAGCTGCAATTTTTTGTTATGATTTCAGTTCACCTAGAAATGGATCTTTGCATGTGTCAAAGCTCAGCATCTCAAAGCACAAGACGTTTCCTCAATAACTTACACAGTTTGAACATTACAACAACAATAAATTATTATCAATATCGTTGTGAAGAAAGGGGCGTTCTTCCCGGCTATCAGCACAAGGCTGAGCACTCACTGGTACAACGAGCAGTTGCGATTCGCTAACCATAACGGTGTAGCTTCCACGCTAGCCATTCAGACCATCCAATCAACAATATGTTTCTCGGCAGCCGATTTGTAGCAAGAATTGACAGCGATAGACACCGTGTTTCGCCCATGAGGCTGGGCTCGTCAGTATCGCACCACTAATGTCCTCTGCCCTGGCGCCTGCTAGTTTTGTTGGTTCTTTTGTTTCCACAAAGATAAGAAACTGACTGGCAAAGCGGTGACTGACGAGCCCAGCCTCATGGGCGAAACACGGTGTCTATCGCTGTCAATTCTTGCTACTGCCGAGAAACATCAATATCGTTTACTGGATTCTTCTAATCACTGGTGTAAGTAGTTCTGAAAAGGACAGTTTTCACAAAAGGTACTGCTTCGATTTTAGAGCCTGCTGAATTCTTGTGTAGATGGACGGGTTGCAAGATTATCATCTGTGATCTTTGCTGTAAATAAACACGTTTACCAGATTCATGACATATTACTCGTGTAGCGCATTAAATTGAATCAGTAGCATTTAAATTTAATGCACATTAACTCAAAGATTAAACCACAATTTTTGCAATTTAAGGTATAATATCGCCACTGGAGTATAGCAATCCCAGACAGTCAAATCCGTCATTTTTACATTGATTCAACGCCTGCAGACGTCCAATCAATTTTAAAATGACAAATTTTGCTGTATGGATAAGGTTTCCTGGCCCAACAAACACTGCCAAGTTGCATTCCCTAGATCAGTGCTACTCAAACTGTAAAACGCGTGACGGTGCTGGTACGTAAGCACTTGACTCCTGGAACGCAATTAGTTTGAAAATAGTTTATTGAGTAAGTTATTGTTTTGATCCGAATGTGTGTTTCACCTTGCGCAAGTTGTGTTTCTCGGCATAATTTCAGTACTTTCTTAATATGCTATTAAAGTGATATAGACTATAACAGGGATGGCAAACCACTCGTCCGCGGATCACAGAAACTGCGTTATCCCCATGAAATTACTTTATCCCTATGAAACGCTGCCATACTGCTATGCTTATCACAACGAAAATACTTTGCGTACTTCCTTTTGCAGTTTGCATGGACACATGTCGTCTTGTTGAGCCAGCGAACTGTCTTGATTCAACCCACCTTCCACACGACGACTGAGCAAAAACTTTTTTCCAAATCAAATCAGGCAAGTCAGAGTAAAGAAAAGGATTAAAGGCGCTGTTTATTGGTAACAAAATGATGGCTGAAACAGCATAAGCCTCTTCAGACAATGTGCCACCTAAAAATTTAAAAAATAGCTTTGTTGTTAAGTAAAACAAGTGTGTTATTTTGTATATTTTTTCAGAATACATTGCAAAAATAAAACTTTTTGTGTGGCTATTCATGACCATACTAGTAGAGATGACCGGTTATGTCACATTTTGAAGCCTTAAAATACCGGGCCGACTGTTTCGTAGCAGTTCGGCAGACAAAATACATTACTTTTGCCTTAAGAGTATGTTGACATGAATCGCAGGTTTGTGGACGTTGACTCAATGTTAAGAAAGTTTGTAAATTGAGAGCTGAAACATTGCGCAGCTGGACATTTTGCTTGATGGGAGTGAACCATGAAGTAAACTCATACACAGTTAGTCACAGCATAGGCAAGTCTCGCAGCTAGAGTGAAAAGGAAAATAATATAGTATGTGCATTTGTGCAGTTAGTTTTCATGTGATATTCTCAAGCAACATAGCACAGAAAAGTAATGCACGTTACCGAAATTATGCAGCTGATTAGGCTACTGAGCAAATCAAGCTTCTGATATGCAATGGCTACAGACTTAGTTGTATCTTCACTTCAGCATACTTTTTAATTGCTACTGTAGCCTACTTTAACTTTGTAGTCAGTTGACGAAAGGAAAGCAGGTTAGCTTCATGTTTGCAAAACTAAACTAGATAAACCAATCGTTTTCTGTCAGCAAAATATTGTAACTCTTTGACCAATGCATGAATCGTAATGCAAGTCTTGGCATGTAGGATAGCCTATACAATTATACATGACCACGAATCGGTCATGATCTGTAGTTCACATGTTCAAGTAGATGATGGACTTGTTGTTTTATTGCATTTTGTAGGAATTAAGTGACAAAATGCCTAACAAATGCATTGCGTTTGGTTGCAAATCAGGCTACTTTACTTCTGCTAGTACTACCAATATTTCTAAGTTTGCTTTTCCTTTGGATATGGTGTAGTGTTGCTGCCGCAATGGATAAAACTTGTTAACCGATCTAACTGGGAGCCTACACAAAAGTCTGTTTTGTGTATGAAATATTTTGAAGAAATTTATAAGTTATGGTAAAAGAAATAACCTCATGTGGCATCTAAATCCAGTTCCGACAGTTCACTCAATTCAAGCATTAAAACGCCATCACTCCATCAGCTTTACCAACTCCAGCACCACCTCCACGAAAAGCACCCAAAATTCGTATAAAACAACTTGATGAACTGGTAGACTTCTCGCAGAAAAACAGAATATCTTATTTTCAGTGACAAAACTAAGGCACACTGCCCAGATGGTTTCCAGTAGCCTACTGTCGGGAATAAACCTTTTTTGATTTTTTTACAACATTATTTCTGACAAGTTGTCTGGCTTTCCCAAGGTTGCTGAAGCTGTTAGTAGATCGAAATTTGCATGTGCAAACAGATTTGTTGAAAAGGGATATTCAATTTTGGAAAGGGGATCTAGCTGCAAGTGATCTATGCATTTCAAGCTTTGAAAAGTTTCAGAAAGATGTGGATAAAGTTGCCAATGAAATGTTTGACGCAACATTATCTTCTAATAGTGCAGAAGTTGGCTTTACAATAGCCGGTTATATTGCAAAAAACTTGTTAAAGGCTCCAAATGTGCAATGTGCAAAAGTTTACTTACAGCTGATTCCGCAGCTAAAGCTCCTTTGTACTTTCAACTTTTGTCAAGGGGAGCTTCAATGTGCCTTCTCAGCCACTTGTTGATTTTGTTTATAGTGCTTTTGCTGTTTTAGATGTTGTTGAAGAAAAGGTATGCAAATGTGGATTGCCTTGTCGAAAGGCTATGCAGTAGACTATGTTTTAAAAAAATATCTTTTCTTCGGTGTAAAGTTTACATGTGACACACATGTGGTCTGGGGACTGGGGCAACCATTTTTGCTTCGAAAAATGTTGTTAATATTTATTATAATCATTACCAAAAGATTATAAATGAGTCAAAAAGAATTGATAACATTGTAGCATTTAAGCAAAGGAAAAAGTAGTTTAAGATTCTATTGTAGTTATGGGATGTCTTTTTTCCGTCACCATGATCACTATCGTCTTTGTAGTTCCCCCCACTTCATTGAATAAAACATATATCATATCATTATTTTCGCATGTCCTTACACTATTTCTGTTGTAAAAAAATAGTCTGTGCTGTTTGTTATTGTTTATTTTGAGGTGTTTGTTCACTTTCAAATTATTAATTTGCACCATTCATTATGTAGCTTGGTAATGCAATATGTCTAAATGTAAGGTCAGGCACCTATTAAATGCATTAAAAACGCCTAACAAGTCTGAAAAATATCTGCTTTGTTGTACCTCATGCCAGTAAGAGCAGTTTCTTTGTTAGTCAAAATTTCAAGTATTTTTGTATCGGCCCGTTGTAAACAGGCCTTCATACGTGACATAGCCGGCCATATTCTACTAGGGCTATGGGCACTGGCCATGGGCTATTACGTTGTACCAATGTGAGCGACGCCGGATTGAAAATTTAGAAACGAGAAAACAAGGAAGCCAATCTGTGTGCAATCTTCGTGTCCACCTTCAGGCATGCCTTAATTATCTTCAAAAAACACAGGCTGCGTGCTCTTGAGCGGTGTCGAAACAGCGCCCTTTCGAGTGCCGTATTGAAGCTTTTCCCACTCGGTTATGCATTGCAGCCGACTTTCGTTATTCTAAAATCGTCGTACCAAAAACGTTTTCAAAGCTACTGCTTTTAGAAATAGAAATAATGTTTTTACCTCCTGCGCTCACAAAACCCATGATGCAAATTGGAATCCAACAGCAAAAGTTCGTGAGAATGATTCTGGTGATCTTGCGTTGAAAAGCGGAATCGCTTTGGCTGGTTACAGTCGCTCCTGCTCTTTTGCTATTTCGGATGGTGATGCTAAAGTGTATATTTATAAATAATTTCGAGAATAACAATGTTTCAGTTTTGTCGTGGCTTTTCAATTCCTTAAGTTTTATAAAAATAACTTGGGAACTTTGATGACCGACTTGTGTTACTGGTTTAAAGCCTCTACATATAGAAGCACGCAAAAATGCCTGAAATCCGTCCCGATAGCTCACTTGATTAGCCCGTGACTTCTGGAACGTAAAAGCTTCAAGATCAAGCGGCGCTGGTTTGACTCTCGGGGTATGCGCTTGAGTAACGCACGTTAAGGATTGCTCTCCATTCAGCGGCATCTAATGGATGAAATAATTTCCCAGCAACAAGACTTCAACAATCGGAAACTCCACTCTGTCAATCTCGGTGACCGGATCTGCGTCAGTAATTCAAAGCCTCTACAAGTGTGCGAAACTGCCAGGATTAAGCTCTGCAAGAAGCTTTCCCAGTCCGAGAATAAAGATTCAATCAATCAAATAAGTTTCCAAAGTACCTTTCTATGTCCTTGAAGAAACATTCTTCTGACACTCAATGTAGTGTGAGACAATAGAGAGCTTGTACCTCTAAAGCAGGGGTTTTTAAACTGGGGTCCATGAACCCCCAAGGAGTACGCAGACTAGTTTTAGGTGGTCCATGAAGGCCCAATGGAAATATTAGGGTATAATTTCAAAAATGAAATAAATTTTTCAAAAGAAAAGATATTAAGTTCAAACAACGCTGATGATTTCTAGTTTGGCATTTCCAGATAATTGTTATGTTATTGTACTGTTTTTTTGTTACGTACGATTATTACGTCCCTTTCCACATTGTTATTTTTGCCGCTATTTGAACATTGCAAAATTTTATCAGTTGCTGCTAGGCTAGACGTGCTCTACCACTTTCTCTGCACACAGACATGTGCAGACATTTGGAAGCATTGCAAAACTCTTTCAGAGATTAGGCTACTGCTTAGGCGCAGAAGATGTTAAAAATACAGCATGAATATTTTACCCTTTCCTCGTTGAACTGGAATCTATCGGTGGTGAGGACCTTGCAAAAGAGTTCAATAAACTATAAGGGCAGTGAAATCATTGAGAATGTCTTTCAATTCGAAAAGTATTGGCGATTTTTGGAGTTCGTTGACGCAAGCATATCCTCTTTTGGTAAATAGAGCGATGGCTGCTATAATCCTTTTTGCGACTACATATTTATATATTTATGTGAGTCAGGATCATCCTTATGGTAACTATCAAAACAAACAGTCGAAACCGATTGGATGCAAAGGATGACATGCGTGTTGCCCTATCAAAGACGAAGAAACAATGTCATGTTCTTGTTGAAGACAAACAGCAGCATCCTAATTCACATTAATGAAATTAAATCAAAGATATTGAAAAACAATCTGCATTCGCTATTTCTTAAATTTAATAAAACATAAATTTGTTACCAATTCATTTTAATTTTATTGCGTTATGTCCAATTCATGCTGAGCTAAAAAGTTTCTCTGACTAGGCCACAAAGGGGCTCCACGCAAACAAAAATTTTTTTAAGGGGTCCGCGTTAAAAAAAGTTTAAGAACCCCTGCTCTAAAGAAACTCCATTAGTCAATCTTAATTGTTCTCCAGATGCTTTGTATTCTTCAATTTGTCAAGAATTTGATGAGTTAAGGTTATTTATGGTTTCGGCTCTTCTTTACAGAACTATTGTTTTTGTCCAATAAGTAGCCTAAATTTGGCCTTGTAAGATTTTTCGCTCAAGTGCAAGGTCGGGAAAGAAAGCAAGGGCTGTTTACGATATGTTTATTGTAGGATACATTGATAATAATTTCGATTTGAAACATATTGCAAGTCAACTTACTGCGTTTGACTTCATAGCGCAGTATGGCAACACAAAATTTTAATAGCCCCAACAGCCAACACATTAATACCCCTACAAGGTTATCACTGGGCAACATGAAAATGTTATTGAAAAGCTTATTCTTTAGATTTCGACAATTTACATTTTAGAAACACTCCCGAGCTGGTCAATAAAAGTTCATGATATGTGGTTGACCATAAGCAACAGCGCTACTTCCTTCATTGATCTTTGTTAAAGCATAAATTTTGAGGTACGATTTTTAGGTGTAATCCAGAAACTTAACCCGTTAAGTGCGTAATTAAATTTCCGAAACTCTCCTTACTGTGCGTATTTAATTTGATCACTCGCAGTATTTTTCGTCGCAGTATTGCTTGCTAGGATATTAGGGAACCCCCATGACGCAGCACAATGCGCTTTTGTTCGATTTCCTTTTGTGTCTATTGCTTTACTTTTTCATCGACTATTGCAGAGAAGTCTCCGGCTGGACTATTGTTTTCTGGTGTAATCGCATTACTCTCAAGTGATTATACCCTTCACCAGTGTGAAATTATTCAACTAGTTGTTTATTATGAAGAAAAAAATACATCAATTCACAGAACAGAATAATTTCTAAGCATTTATAGGACACTAAACAAAGTACACGCAAGTTTAGTTTGGAAATATTCAAACTGTAGCCTACCATTTTCTGACGCTTGTTCTAACATTAGCAGCAAAACAAAACCCTAATTGTTTTGTTGACTATATGTTACAAAATATGTTTTCGAACACAACAAAATATTTCTGAAACTGCTTGCAACATTAAATCAAAATGACTTCACACTGACTGAGCGCGCATGATGTGGTTCGAATTTTATACACTGGAAGGAAGCCATTTCAGAAAAAAAAACATTTAGGACGAAATCGTTTTATTCTTGCAATTGTGGTTATATTGTAGGGGGAGTGCAGAAGCTACCTAATATTGTAATAGAGTGATTTAGGGATTAATGAATTCCGTCAGGCTGCAATCGTTATTGTAATGTAAACAATGCATCTGTGTTTCTTCACACGTCATAATTGCGCCTTACCAGACAAAGTGAATAGAGGAAAGCGAAATTAAAAGCGCCATAAATAGCTGCGATCACGAAAACGACAATTGTCGTCTTACGCACAGCAAGAGCGACTGTCTCGGACGACAATTGTCGTTATACGCACTTAACAGGTTAATAAAGTGAAGTTGGTTATACAGTAGTCTAGAAGGCCATGAATAGGCTAAATGCTATTTGTACTGTAAAGTTAGCTAAGCCTCTTACCTGTAAATTGCAGTGTAAGCGCATAACATGTAGATAAATGCCAAAAAGTTTATTATGATAAGAAACAAAGAAAATCCCCATGAACGATCAGTTGAAGAATCCGGAAATATTCGAGGAAGACAGACTCCGTGTGCGGAATAATATCCAAAATAAAGGCTTGGTTTGGAATTCTCCTTCAATTGAGAAACCGTATCGATCATGTTCTTCCATGTTAGCGATCTGGTGAAGATGACTTTGTTATTACCTGCTGCTATGAATTGCCGCAGCCTACTTTACAGGTTGCCTGGCTGGTCAAAAACTTCTTCTGTCTCCAAGCAGTTAGGGCTCAGATTATCGAAGAAATCATTACATCTCAAAACAGTTGGGTAAAAAACATTAGAAACAAAAACCAAAACATTTCTTGGTTTGAATTGCTGTGCCCCACCTTAAAGGTTAATTCAATAAATTGGCCGACTAAATAGATTCAATAAATTGGCCGACTAAATTGACCATCGATTGCAAAACATCGCAAAGGACAAAACAGAATGGAGATCCTATCAACCTTGTTAAAAGACTGATCGAAGCCAGTGGATGCCAAACGATTTGGCTACACTGGCGGCAGAGACAGTTACAATAATAATAAGTTACAAAACAAAATATGCATAGCCAGTCTTTTTATGTGTACAAGTGAGAGAGGAGTGAAACTATACAATGACGGCATCAGTTTTCCCTCACTTTATTACTTTAAATATTTGTTCAAGATCAAGTGATATTTAGACACCTTTGTTGCTAAAACTGTATACATCGATGATATGATACAATTCAAGATATTTTGAGATATTTTCTGTAACTGTAAGCAAGTCTATTCAGTCGAACTTTAAAATAGTAACACCAAACACTGCACAGTATCTTACTCTTGGCTCCATTATTTTCATGATTAATTTTATTTGCAAAGTGACAAAGCCCTATCATACCGCAGTAGGCGAGCCTGTCACAGACTTTTTATTTTTAGTCAACAAAACTATTAATAACAAAATATAGGTTTAAACTAATTTGTCAATATAGGCTACTTAGAACATAATTATGCCAAACCGAGCAAATTTACAGTTGCTTAATCTATAGGTCTGGAATTGTAAACTTAATCGGAGTTCGGTATAAACATGGCAACCTAAAGTATATCGACCGTTATGGGTGTAAAATATTACAAGTATGTAGGTAACGGTGACCTACATTTGCGCTGCATTGATGTTAAAGTTATGCCTTTTTTCAATAGTTTTCATTGTCTGCTTGATTCACCTGTCAGTATTCCAAGGAAAGGAATCGTTGTTGCCATTGCCTTGCAACGCCCACAGTCTGGTTGTAAAGTCTTCCATTTCTTTCCTTTCAACTAACGCCAGGAAAGGATTGTCTTCATACCTGTTTTCCAACAGGACACTTTGTGAGTAAAGTTGTCCTTTGTCGCAAATACTGTATAAGCATATTTCTATGCTATAGGTTTTCTGATTGACTTAACATTAGGGCAGCCTGAGCTTAACTTTACAAAAAAGTCGTTCATACTGGCAAGAAACGTCAACATAGGCTCTTTAACCTTTTTCTCGTGGCGGAACCTCTGGTTCACTTTCGTGTTTGTCGGGGAACCGCACTAACAAAACTTCAAATTAAAACAATAACGTTCTTGTTAAAAGCATAACAAAGAAAGTGACGCAACAACTATCGATGTTTCTGCACGGTAATCTAAAAATTTAGCATGACGCAGCAATATACTGAAGCAAAAAAATGATATTCCTAGAAAAATTAGGAACCGTAATGGAACCATATGGAACCCTTTAAACCAGGAGTTCTTCAACTGGGGTACGTGGACCCCCAAAGGGTACGCGGACTAGTTCTATGGGGTCCATTAAGGCCCAATGGAAATCTTAGTGTGTAATTTGAAAAATGGAATAAATTTTTCAAAAGTAAAAAGATTAAGATCAAATAACTATCCTATCTGCCCTATCAAACACGAAGCCACAATTTCATGTTCTTGTTGAAGACAAATAGCAGCATTTTTCACATTAATGAAATTAAATCAAAGATATTGAAAAACAATCTGCATTTGATATTTTTTAAATTTAATAAAACATAAATTTTGTTACCAATTCATTTAAATTTTATTGCGTTATATCCAATTCATGCTGATCAAAAAAGTTTCTCGGACTAGGCCACAAAGGGAGTCCACGCAAACCATTTTTTTTAAGGGGTCCGCGTTAAAAAATGTTTAAGAACCCCTGCTTTAAACTCATGGAACCTCACTATACATGGGTTCCGCTGAACCCTTGTTAAATAGTACTTTTATAGACTGACGCAGAATATGGACTAATTACTGTAAATCATAGGTACTTCAGCCTTTCGTAAGAAAACAACCCAACCAGACGTCGCCAAGTAGGCTATGTACACATGGATACCTAGAGATAGAGCTACAGCTACCATGTTTAGGTAGCCATGATACAACCAGTTAGCTTGCTCATTCTGCATAGTTGTGGGAAGGGGCTTCAACAATGAAGATTCTTGTTGCGCGAACAAAACCAAGAAGAGGATTTCATCACTTGTCTCGGGCTGACATTTTGCAAGACAGCTTAGCCTACTGATCGAAATATGTCACGTAGGCACTGCCATATCCTTCAAAGGTAAGGTAACGAAATCGCGTCAGTAAATCTATGTTTTGGTCAGGCCTATGTCAAAGTGAGTCAATATCAACAAAGCAAAACAGGAAGCACGTTGCATTGGTCATGCACGCTTCAAGCAGGAAGTGCATTAAAAATAGGATTACCGTAGACTCATCTTGAAACGGTTTGGAAATACTAGCTTATTGTCAAAAGCACACCAACGTTCAGTGTACTGTTGGTTCAAGATGTTATGTAGTTTCAAACTTATTTGCCGTTTTGTTTTACATGAATTAGTTTTTGCGTTCGAACTCTAAATTTCACCGCTTTGTTGGTCTACTGTTTGCAATAGCTGTGACAACTTTTCTGTCAAGATTATATATGTTGAACTTACCAGACTTCAGAGACAAAGTAGTTGGTCTGAGATTCTGACAATGGTGCCAATGCAAGTATGAAGGCAGCAAACCAAGCAAAAAATATGGCCACAAAGATATATTGTCTCTGCGAAACTGTGTTCATTGGCCTAAAGAAGGATGAAAAAATTAAACTTAATCATTTTCAAAATACAAAAGAAAATATATTGTAGGCCATGGATGATGCTGCTATAAAATTAAAAACCATGAAAAATTTAAAGGTTAAACCTACCTTGCAACAAGAAACAAACGCATAGTAGCCATGATGGTCAGCAAAAATACTGAACATTGTACGCTTATCAGAGCGATGACTCCTATTCCTGAACAAGTCCTGCTGGCTCTCCACTGAATATCCCTTCGGCAATATATTTCACTGTAGGCGCTGTTGGCTACCCCAAGGCTAATCAGATAAATCTAAGAAAATCGGTTGATTGAATGAATGAAGAAAAAGAGAAAAATACTTTCTACAAACAAATAGGCTAAGCTGCAAACATAATAGCCATAGAAAACTACTGACCTTAAAACTTATGATCTAAAATAAAAATTAATCAAGCCACAGGTTTGAATAACATTTCTATCCAAGCGCAAAAGCTTTGCAACTAGAATTTCATTTATTCTTGAAATTTTACTTTCATGAACATGCAGGTGCATCAAAGTGAAGTCTTACCCCAAGAAATAAATCCGCCAGAGCCAAGTTCGTGACCAAAACTCGATGGTTGTAAGCAATAGAAGATAAGGAATCTTTATTTGAGTAGAGTTGGCGAGTATTGTGAAGTATGACTCCGATATTTCCAAACGTAGCAAATATGCCTGTGTGAAAGATACTTTTGTATTAACCAGATAAAAAAATGATACGTAGAAACGTTAAGCAAAAAGCATCAGCGTAAATCACATTATCGAAAAGCTTAGTAGCCTATAGCGTTAACTGGGTTGCCAGCAATAATTGTTACTTGCTCAATTAAAACTTGCTTAATCGTGGTTGTTTTGGGTAATGTCGGCTTGTGAGATACGGATGCTGCATCCAACAACCATTTGTTTGACTGCTTTGGCTCTATGCCGCTCAATCAAAAACTATGCGAACCCTATGTGGAGTTTTCAAGACACAAAAAAGGTCAATCTCATATGCTGGACTGGCTCCCTAGTGAGTTGGACAAAAGTTCACGCTATAAGACATGGTGTTATAAACCCAATATATCAACATCAACTTACTCAATACTGATATCATATCATTATAGATTTGGTCGCGCCCGGTACGATAAAGATACTATTGGCTATAATAGTCAATACGCCAGTACGTCAACGAACGGCTAAAGTGGCAATCAACTATACTGTATACATTTCGTCTAGAACAGGGTTTTTAAACGTGCCGCACTGTTTGGCCACATACACATAGCTAGCTTGGTCCAGGGGCCACAACTGGAAATATTGTATCTATTGTTCACAATGGTTCTTATTATGTATTATGACGCATGTGGAAATCGCATTGAGATGCTCAGCGAAAGGATGTTCACTCCTTGTTCACACACAAAACGCGAGTAAGCCAATCAACCGCAAAACAGCAGCGGATTTTTTGTCTGGTTTTTCGACTTCATGAGCTACTACAGACAAAATGTAACTACAAGAGATGTAGCCTATGGTAAAGATTTGTTTGCTTGATTTTACAATGGTTGAACTTGTGGGGTTACCTATCAAAAATAATGCCTATTAATTGCTGTAAACTGGAGACATAGCGGAAACTGTCTAAAAGGTCACACATTATAAACTCCACCCCTTTCCGCCGGTCAAAAATTTTAAGCTCTTGGGCCACACCCCTGGTCTAAAATCGTCTCCGTTTGGCATAGCGAGAGAACACTTTACTGAACGAACATGCTTTATTTATACCAGTTGATTTTTTGATCAAAATACTTGATACATATTTCAACGTTTGAACACTGATACTGTTTGATAATTGAAACTATGTTGTCTTTTGCTGCTAAACTTTTCACAATCCACATATCAACCGTTCGAAGTAAGCAAATTAGTTTTTTTATATCGATTCAACGTTTCTTGACAACAAGTCAATGTAAAAATGGAATCGTTTCAAAAGCTGACAAATATCCCAGTTTGCAAAGTTCGTTCTTTTTGAACAATACGAATTTTTGTGAGGTGGGGGACAGCAAGAAAAACCGCAAACATTGAAATGTTAAGATAATTTATCAACTTTCAGTTTCCGAGAGAGGATAGTAAATCTAGTAAATCGCAACAACTGATCATATAAAATGATATAAAAGCAAAACAAAGTTGTTGTTTTTAAAATACCTTCAAAAAAATCATTGCTTGTCTGTTACACAAAAACAAGAAATTTTTGAATATTTAAACAAGGATTTCACAATTTTTATAATCATAGAAAAATTTTCTCTCTCTTGTAAACATTTTTACATGTAAATTTGCGTTTTTTTTGGGCTAGTTGTGCTAATAGTAATCTTCTGTAATTTTTTCGTTTCGATCCAGTTGTGCTGATGAATCCTATAGGAAGAAAACCGGTTCCACAACATAAATTATATTAAAAAAAATTTGAAATACTATTGTGAGTGTTTACTTGGTCAAATGGTTTAAGGTTTAGACTTGAAAAAAAACTATTGATTTATTTTCTTAATGATTGCTTTCTGTGTTAGCCTGTTAGGTTGATCGCCCATTTGAGGAAGTGTCATAGTACCTGATCACCTTTACCAGTTAGTTTTTCTCACTTTTGATTGTAAACAAATGGCGATGATATTTGAAATAAAGAGTTGTAAGCGTTTAATTTAGTGCTAAATATGGACGACCTGAGTCTTCAGTCAAAACGGGAACCTGGGCATGATTGGGTTAACTCAATTTCACTACAGACGTTGTTTCACTGCAATAATGATGTATTGTACTCTATAGGTTAGCTGGTGATGAGTTACATAAATTTTATAAACTTATTGTTTAGTTTTTACCAATAATCCAAACGAAAACTTGAAGCACGTATGAACTGATAAGAAACGTATCAGATGAAATTGGGCTCTTGGAGCAATTCTGGCATTCATCTTCACCATCTTGGCAATCTTGGATACCGTTGCATACCTAAACAAAACGGGAAGAGAAATTAATAAATATTTTTTCCAGAATTTACAGCTGTATATCAAAGACAAAAACATAACACGAAGACCCATTCATCCAATAGCCAGTTTTAGTTAAAATTTACTTGGTTAAGCTTGGATGAAGTTTATAAATTTTATGCTTAAACCCAAGAATTTACTAATTGATTTTATTAAACACTGTTGTTGCTTCGATCTCATTAAATGGTAGCTTTACAAGGCTATAGTCTTCTTCTTAAATATTGTAAACTGATTGGATATTTGTTGTGGCTCATAAAAAGAGCATTCTACTGTCGTTGAAGAGTAAAGTAGCTGCTCATGCAATTATTTTACGCCATTTTTCTTTTCAATTACGCCACTCCTTTTTTCCTTGTGCTCGTCATCAAACAATTCAGAGCCCAGTGCGAGTTCATGGATTGGCAGTTAAAAACGTTAAAGAAAAAATCGTAATGCAAAGAAACAAGAATAGGCTAGGTTTGAGACCACAGGCCTTACGCTTAAACTTTTGTTTAGTTTAATAGTGCTAGTACTGTAAAGTATAAGTTACCTCACCTTGTATCGGGGCAAGTAGCGCGGTATAGTACCGGGTTCGCAATAAAAATGAGTTTTACTGGTACAATTCATCTCATCGCTTTCGTCGAAACAGTCTGAGACGTTATTGCATTTGGCTGACTCAGGAATGTGAATTGGAAGCCTAGTTGCTCCTTTGTCTTCGCAGTAAAATCTTGCGTTATAAACAAAAAAAGATTGACAAATACAATAGTGAAATAAACAATATTTGTAAAAAAAATGAACACAAAATATTCAATTGACTCTTTAGCCAAATGCTACAATTTTGCAACAAATTGTACTGCTAACTATTCTGTGTTGTTTAGTTCGTACGTAATAGATACAAACATTATTCTGTGTGAACTGTAGGCTACCTGTACTACAAGTTGGGAGAAAAATACACGAAAATTTGATTTTTTCTTGGGCGCAATGGAGACAACAGCTAACTAATTACAGTATTTCATTTTTGAATCCGTTATATGACAGCGTTCGCACTAGTAGTGTCCTACCGTAGCAGATAATACAATAAAGCGGCGAAAAGACCGCGTGGTTATCTGAGTTAAAAATAAAAAATTCAACAGTTCAACACCCTTCGGAAGGTAAAAGCTTAGCCAAACATGTGTGCTTTCGTTATTCATAGAATGAAACAGATTTTGCAGTAACGTATGTTTTGTAGCTTTATTCCTTTGAAGGGCTTAGAGTTTACATAATTTTTATGTTTACTTGTTTGGGCAATTCAACTCGTCATCAGATTTTGGGGGTTCGGTAGGATTGCAGTCCGGCATTTGGTCGCAAACTTCTTTCCCAATCAATGCCTTCTTTGAGACATTACAACTGAAAAAAAACTTTTTAGAAAAATCGTTTTTAATTTTTTCTATGCCACAATATCATTAAAGATGTACCTAAAGGAAGACAATAAAGATTTTAAAAGTTTTGTTCGCTACCAAAGTAGATATTTACTAGATAAGGTGCGCATTATGCAATGCCAAGCGCTTATGAACACGCAATGCAATACCACCGTATTGTTTTTTATCTTTTTTCTTGAGGTAAAATAAATAAAATCAAGAGCGAAAAAGATCAAAACATATGGCATCTTGATGTTGCAATAACATAGCCCTATCCTTTTCCCTTGTGTACGAAACTAAAATAGTCACAATTTTCAACTAGTTAGCATTTATTAGCCTCTACGACGTTCCATACTAATTTGCTTGCATTATAAAGCAACTTACGTGAATGCACAAGAATGCCGAACATTGTAGCAATAATCAGGTAAAGGCAATGGACAAAGCGTCGCGTTGCATTCGTCTTCCGAACTTTCACAGTTTGCTATTCCGTCACATTTAGTTGTATACCGGGGGCGGTTGACGTCAAATACTGGAGATATGATATTGGACGGTTCATAAATTACATTTACAACCTTTTTCTGTTTTGTAGAATTGTTTTGAGACCAGACCACAGTCGTTTTCGAACAGACTTGGAATGAGAGACAAAGAAAAGTAACTGGACGTTGAAATGAAGACTTAAAGTAAATGTTAAGAATGATCATGATAATAAATATTAGCAAAATATTATAGGTTTAAATTAGGAATGCACGCGCACTCCTAAGGGATGCGATCCCTCTTCCGCGGGAGAGCGTGGATGCTGAATCATTAAGTTAGGATTATAGTTATAAAAATGGCGTAAGAACCTGTAGCCTATTTATTAACCGGCCTTCAACCAACATTCTGAATCGTTGGTGACTGGTTACGTTTTAGGCATTTTAGGAGGGGTGCCAGAATTATTGATTTTAAGGTGATCTCAACAAGGAAAAAGGTTATAACCTACCGATTTAAGTGATCATGATATTATATACATTACTTTGTAGTAGGCCTAACAGCAACATTGAAGAGCTGATTACGAACATTTTCTCAGTCACATTTTGGACAAAACTGAGTTATTGCTTGTTTTGAAGTACTTTTGCAGTCCCAAGTTACCTACTAAAATTTTTCAGATGACAGTTGTAGATAGGCTACTTAAGTTCTCTATAGCAAACTGGCATCGTTCAAAAGTCAAACTTATGCAAGAAAAGTACTGAGGTCCAATTTTTTTTTTAATTTCTCAAAACCAGCCAGTAATCCAGATACCATTTTAGGTAGGCTATATGCTTAATTGCTACGAGACAACACACAGAAATATGCAACAAAAGCAGAACATCTTTCTCCTGCTGATTTTAAGAAACACATCAAACAATTCAACTGCAGTTATATCAAAACCTACCTTTTTATAACTTGGGTAATTTTCTGTTACCCTAATGTTTAATTCAGAGTCAAGTATTTGACAAAGTAGGCTACTTTTATATTATGTGTTTGACTACTAGTAACAGTGGGAAGTTGGAGGTAGAGTATGCGTCGCAAAAATTGTTTGGGCATGAATATCCGGATTTGGCAAAAGATATTTTCAAAGCCCCAAAAACAACTTTTCCCCATACACATATGATGCCAAACATTGATAACACGACAATTAAGTGTGGCAAGAAAGCCAAATGTATTGAAGGCATGCAGTTGAACAGAGAGACTCGCACGATTTTAGGCTAAACTAAAAAGCGTTGTTATTGTTTTTAATCAAAAAGCGTCGTTGGCTGCATGGCAGAGTAATGAGAGCCTGGGACGGCATTCGAAAGGACGCTGGTTAGAGACCACTCAAGAACATGTGGCTGTGTCTTTGGCAAGACACACCAATAAAAAGCGTTCGCTAATGGCTTATCTTCAGTGCATTTTTGCGGTGTTCCATCACTGCTCTAGACATGGGTGAAAAAGATACGAGAGCATAGGCCATCATACGTAAAAAGCTTTTTGGCAGTCAATACAAGGCTGAGTCCCTACTAAACCAGCGAGCAATTGCAATTCGATGACCATTACGGTGTCGTCTCCACGCTAGCAATAGCAATTAAGACTCTCCAATTAATTATGTGTTTTTCGGCAGCCGATTGTAGCAAGAAGTGACAGCAATAGACACGGTGTTTCGCCCATGAGGCTGGGCTCCTCACTATTGCACCACTTATTCGGTGGCATGAATGGAAATGTCTAATGCCTTCACAGATAGAGAAAGTGCAAATAAAGGAAAAAAACTTATCGTGTCATCAACAAATAGTTTAAATGGTGAGGACTTTGCACACACATTTCCCAAACCTTTATAGCTTTTTCGAGACATCTTATAAATGCATCCTATGTCATACGTCATCTCATACAAAATGCATAAACAGTGAGTAACCGGGCTAGGTAGAAAAATAAATTTGCAATAAAACCAAGATTGAGATAATTTTACGTTAATCCATTCTATAAAAACTGACTTATTTGTGAAGAATTAAATATCCGTGGATCAGTAGAATCGGGGCGTTGAACATATAATTCATGACACTGGAACAACTCGATGTTGCATGATTCCTCGTCCGATCCATCACCACAATCTGGGTAATCTATTAAAACAGAAATGTAAAGACTTTCACAATTAAATAATGTTTTCTGCAAGGAGGCTACAGTCTGAACAATGTTGATAATTCACAAATGTAGATACAAACGACCTGTTTTAGCCTGATGCTGCGTGTTCGCTGTGATAGTATAGCAGTTTGCACTAGCTTTCAGAACACAGTTCCCTATAGTCATGTACTATGACAAATGAAATCGAAACTCAATTTATTGTATAACCTTCAACTGAGCCACGAAATCCTGGTTTCAACAAAAACGAAGCTCAATCTATTGCGAAGTTGATAATACCGTACTATGCTATGTTTGTACTATATCAATCGTATAGCGCTTCTGAAGTTGATGCGTTTGAAATTTGTATCACACAATGTCATGAAATGTTTGTAGGTTAGGTTATGTATAAGTGATCTCATGTGCAACATTATAAACCAGAGCACCAAATAGTAACTTAAATAGTGAATAAAATGTATGTGTGTTGAGTTGTAACAAATTGGTGAGACTTTTTACTGTGTGTGATTGTCGTGAAAAAATGGCATTAATATATTGTATGTGGACGATGATTTTCAAGTGAATTTCCTAATTACACCAAATTTCTTTCACAAACTGTGCTACCGGTACATAATTTGAATATTTCAATGAACAACAGACGTTTGAGAAGCACAATTGTTTGTATCATGCAATCATAATGGTGATGATGATGGCGTATGAGCGATCTTTCCAGGCTAGATTGGAGGGCAGGAAATCTTCAGCCACTCAGCAGTCTCGTCGTCCAGGATTCTCAGACCATGCGCACCGTGTGGAGGCCGGTGGGTTAGGCAGTGGTGGATGACATGGTCTGCGGTCTGTTCCGTGGCACCACACTCGCATTATGATGAAGGAGCCAGGCCCCACTTGTGCATGTCCGAACGAAAGCGGCCGACGCCAGTTCGCAGGCGGTAAAGCCTGACCCACGCAAGCCTTGCGAGGGACATCCCTGGTGGACGGGGATCGGCGTCGGGTATGAAGTCACGGAGCGTGGAGGTGTGATTTTGCCACTCCGTGTTCCACATGTGGTTCGTCCAGTGTGCCGCACTTAAACCAAGTTCTTCTGCGTTCTTAAGGAGTTGTTGTGCGGCAGGCACAAAGGAGCGTCTTGATTTCAGCTGCTGCTTTATAGGTGGTGGTCTCTTGAATGTTGCATGGAGGAGATGGTCCGGGTCCAAAGCGCGGCGAGCGAGAGAAATCGTGGCTCCTTTACGGCGTAGCTCAGCGGGTTGGATGCCTGCTAGGATGGGTAGGCAGTCCGTTGGAGTGGGACGCAGGCATCCAGTCACAGTACGCAGTGCGTCGTTGATGGCGGTATCAATCTGGTGGGTGTGAGAACTACGACACCAGACCGGCGCGCAGTACTCAGCGGTGGAATGAACAACGGCTAGGGTAGCTGTACGAAGAGTTTTAGCACCAGCTCCCCAGCCGGAACCCGCCAATCGCCTCAAAAGTGCGACGCGTGTAGATAGTTTTTTGCGCAGTGACTTCAAGTGCCGGCGGTACGTGAGTGACCTGTCCAGGGTTATGCCGAGGTATGTAGGTTCGGCACAGTAGGGCAGGCGTTCCCCATCAATCTTGATGTTTATCTCACGCTGTGCCTCCCGGTTGTTAAGGTGGAAGGCCGCCGACACTGTCTTTGACTTGCTGAGCTGTAGCTTCCATTTCTGGAGGTATGCTGATAGTGTTTGCATGTCTTGGCTGAGGTTCCTCTCCACTGACTGCCAGTTTCCTGCTGAGTGCAGGAGTGCCAGGTCGTCTGCGTAAGCATATTTCCTGGAGTTGGTGGGGGGCAAGTCGTAGGTGTATATGTTAAACAGGAGAGGAGCCAAGACTGAGCCCTGTGGGACGCCGTTTTTAAGTCGGCGTAGTCTGCTTCGACGACCGCTACCGGTTGTGAGGGTAAAACTGCGGTTTTGCACAAGTTCCATCATCATATGGACCATGTGTCTGTCAGGGAGCAGACGGAGTAACTTGCAGGTAAGGCCGCTATGCCATACGGTGTCATAGGCAGCCGTGAGATCAACAAACACGGCGCCAGCCTTCTTCTTAGCCGAGAAGCTGTCCTCAATGTCTTGGGTCATAAGAGTGACCTGATCTACGGTTGATCGTCCGTGTCGGAAACCAGCTTGTTCACGAGGGAGCTGCGGATCTATTATTGGTTCGACACGGGCGTAGATGAGTCTTTCGAGAATCTTGAAGGGGATGCAGAGCAGTGAGATTGGACGGTAACTCTTCGGGTCCCCTGGGGGCTTCTTCGGCTTAGGGACTGCAACCACAAGGGCTTTTCTCCAGATTCTGGGAATTCTCAGGTGGCGCAAACAGCAGGAAAGGAAGTCTTTTAACCAGGACTTTAAGGAGGCAGCAGCATGGAGTATCAACTCCGGGCATAGGTGGTCAGGGCCCGGGGCTTTACCTGGTTTTATGTGCTGGAGGGCGGCGGAAAATTCTTCCGGGGTGAACTCACCCGAGATGTTGTCCCCGTCTGGGGTTGTTACCCTCCAGAGGTCCGTCATTTCTTGCAAGACGGATCTATCTGATTCACGGTCTTTCGATTTGTATTTCCCGTTCTCCACAAGTTGTGAGGCGATGGAATTTGCTGAAACGGGGCATTGTTGACGAGAGGCACGTGATCTGCCAGTTAGGTTGTTCAGTGTACTCCATGCTATGCGGCTGGAGTGCGTGAAGTCGATTGATTCAACGGCTTCTGTCCAGCGCTCCTTCCTCTTTAAGTCCAGCCTTGCCAGCAGAGCTGTGGCTGAGCTGTTGGTGTCATTGCCCTGAGGGGCGTGGAGGAAGTCGGAGTAGAAGCTTTCGCACTCCTTATCCCAGCACGGTATGTAGGTCTTTCGTCGGCCGCGGGAGATGGATTGTTTTGCCGCTGATGTTATTGCATCACAAAAGTCCTGGTAGGCTTCTTCCACGTTGTTGGTGTGAGGGGATGGGAGATACTGTGTGGCTTCATTGGTGAGGAGGCTATAGTACTCCCAGTTAGCCATTCTGAAGTTCCATCGATTAACAGGCTTGCTCGGGACAGGCATTATGAGCGTTGGAGCCGTGATAATCGAGGGTCGATGTTGGGACCTGGGGAACTTCTCTAGCACACGTCTGTCCGGTTGGCAATTATCGGGGTCATCACTTGCGAAAGCCAGATCGGGGTTTGTACCAGTGTTCCAGCGTCCAGAGAAGAAGCTCGCTGCACCCTTGGGATCGTGCAGTAGGGTGAGGTTATTATTGGCTGACCATGAGGCCAGGCTTTCTCCGTCGGTGTTGGTGGTGTTGTAGCCCCAGTCAACGTGGTGGCAATTAAAATCACCAGCATAGAGGCTGGGTTGGGGGAACACTGGGATGGCTGTTGGTGTTAAGCGTGAGGGTGGTGGCTTATAGACATTGATGATGTGATAGCCTGATATGTCTATGCATAACCACTCTATCTTCGATTGGGCACTGGACTGGTCTATTGGCGTCCAGCTCAGTTGCTCATGGACAAACGTGGCGAGGCCGTGTTTCCTGCTGATGGTTGCGCCTGCGAGTGTGAAGTTGGGTAATACCAACTTATCTACAGATGTGCAGTGGGTCTCCTGGAGGAGAATAACGAGGGCCTGATGTTTTGTGGCCAGATACTCGATGATGCTGAGCTTGCTGGCCGTAATGCCCTCGGTGTTCAGCTGCAGTACGGTGGGTTGTCGGTACTTTTCGACAGAGGAGCTGCCGCGCCCTGAGAAGGGCGTTTCCCTATCCACCCTGGGCTGAACCTGGGCCTGGTTTGCTCGAGTGTGACAAGCTTTGCTTCGCATATCTTTTTTCTTAAAGATATGGTACTGACGGGAGGGACCACGAGAAGGTCATATGGTGCATTGTTCACCGGTATCTACAGTGCAATACACATCACAAACGCGAGAAACATCATGAAAAGAATAGTCTACGTTCTTTTACAAAAAACTAACAAAATAAACTGCATACTACAAACCTAATCATTGCTCATTGTAAATGCATGTAGCCGAATAACCAGAAGCCTTGGTGGCAAAATTAGAAGTTTCAGTTTGATCTTTAACTTGCGCTGATTGAAATTAAGCTACTCTGATCACAATTTCTGCTCATTTAAATCATCTAAATGGAATCTGTTTTTCACCACAACGATCATCATGCTACTATACACTGTACAGTATACGACTTTCTCTGGTGAGATAAGTTAAAGCTAAGAAAAAAAATGCCACTCTTTATGTGTTTCAAAACCACACTTACTGTCACACCGTTGATCCATCGGTATATAGGTTAACCCGTCGGAGCAGTTAAAGTTTCCCGCGGCATTTGCAACGCAATTCAACTCATCTTCATGGAAAGGGCAATCGTACGTTTCATCACACACGTTCGTCTTATTGATACATGTAGCAGGGGCGCTTGAATCATCTTTCTTGCAAAGTATCTCACCACTTTTACAAACTCCTTCACCTTGAACAACAGCAATTTTCAACAAATTATGAAATGAGTTTTTATTTCCTGAACTCAAGTTTTGTAGCCAAACTTATAGTGTGGTCTACTCCATTTATGTATTATTGCCTAAGACTTATGAAAACAATAACTCTGCCTCCGTCTTCCACATAGGTCAGGACTCAGAACTTAGACAGCCACTTTATCTGGTCCAGATATTTCCTAGATCGAGTACAAATCTGCCCAAATCTTTACCGGATTTGGACCAGATAAGTGGCTGTCCGGAGATGTGAGGATATAGGGCTAAAAGACCGGTTTTCAAATAAAGACTTGATTGAAAAGACAGTTTTGAAGTTAAAAACTTTACCTCTAGATAGACTCTGGAGCAGTGGTTTTCAACCTTTTTGGTGGAACGGAACCCAATGAAACATTCCAAAAGCTCGAGGAACCCCTGTTCAATAATTTAATTGCCTTATGCAAAAAACATCGTTTGATTAATGAGAACTCCTTGAAGCGAAGAAAACATGTCGACGAAATTTGACGGGAAAGCAGAAAGTTAAAGGTAATCGCACCACAAGAAAACAACAAAAATTCGGGATCGCAGCGAACGTGTTAAAGTGTAGCAAACTTATTAATAGTGGCAAACCTAATCAATATTTGATTATATTTAAACAATATGTATATAATAATAAAATAGACGCTCGGATTTGAATGTAAACTTGCGAAACCCGTAGACTTACTGGCGGAACCTTAGGGTTCCGCGGAACCCTGGTTGAAAACCACTGCTCTAGAGATTATTAAATTAAACATTAGAAAATGCATGTATACTACCTTTTCTTATCTGTTTGCAAATATTAGGTATCTTTTGATCTTCTGGGCTATCTGGACACAAGCACTCGTCAGATAGATCTTTGCAATGGAACACGTTGTCACAGCGTTTTTTGTTTGGAATTACCAGTGATCCATCAAGGCAACGAAAACAGCGGTCGTTGATAAAAGCTGAAAATAAAAATATAAAATTAATCAACTTCGACGCCTTTTCAAGAAATACATACCACAAATCATTTTAAAAACAGGTTGTGATAACTAAATAAATAAACTCAAAATAATAACGCAATGCAGCGTAGTGGTAACGTCCTTGCTGCTTTATCAAATTAACTTTGGTAAATAACATTTTGCGATATTTTAGCAAGGTTTTCTTTTGCGAAGCAGCTTCACAACCGGAGTTTTTTTTCAAACCTTTTTTGTCCACCACATTAGGACAGTTGGTTAAATTCTCGACTTTATGAGCAAAGAAACAAATAGATCACGCGGTACAGGTTTGATTTTTGGGGTGTGAGTTTCAGCAACGGATTTCAAGAACTGCTCTCTATTTAGTGGCACTTAGTGGATAGAATAATTTGCTGACAACTGCACTTCGACCATAAGCGGAAAACGTTACTCTTTCAGTCTCGGTAATTGGGTCTCGAACTTTCTATACATAGCTGGCCAAACAACATAAATCAGCCATTGAACAAAGATATTAAAGTCACTGGTTTGAAATGCTTATTTTAAATCATCAGGTATTTTGCTACACAAATCTCACAAATCTTTTAAGCGGTGTCAAACTAATGCGCATATGAACTTTGTGTAGATTTCGTAATCATTGCGTCACTTAAGTGGACGACCAATAAGCCACAGTATTCTTGCTTCTTCGTTTGAACCCTTTTTATCACCAGACTAATAGGCCCTGTATTTTTACACCCCCAAGCTAGATATTATGAAAAATGAGACGAGAAGCTGTTAACTAAAGCATTAAACTTATATTAACCACACGTAAGCTCCAGTGGCATGGCTGCAATAAAACAGGAATATTACTAATGCTTTTATGGAAGAAAGGCATGCAGCAAATATCTATGGTTTTTGGAACTTTCCCACGTAAACAATTCAGGTTATTTGCATTTGACCTAATTCTTATTAAGAGCTTCCAGTCAGCCATGATAAGAAGATAAGCCACCAAGAAATGCAACTAGGCTGCTTGTATGTGCATCATACAGGAATTCATAGAATCCCTGCGTTCTATGCATCCCTGGCATCATATTTTAAGAATCAAAATGAAACAAAATGAAACAGATGTGTAATTCTCAAATCATAAAATACTGTAGTTTTAGAGAATCGTGTTCTATTCAGTGCTCTAAAACTTTTGAAGCACAGTTCAACAGTTTTTAATGGCAATAGCCTAATAGGTATAATTGTTTTTGTTTGTTTGTTTGTTTATCTTTATCCTGCATTGCGGGAAAGCGGACTTGAGCGCTATGCATCGGTGTACGCCTTCCGACATACACCTGACCCACGCTGCAGCCGACGACAATGTCTGTTTCCGGTTGTCTACTCTACTTATGACTTAAATTTGGTACTACCCATTACTCGAAATCGATCACTGGGTAGAGGCAATTATCGTAAAGTTTCTTGCCCAGAGAAACAACAGCAAGTGCGGGTGGCTGGAGTCGAACATGCAGGCTCTCGACTACGAGCCCAACGCGCTAACCACTCGGCCACGGCTGCCAAGTGGTTAGCGCGTTGGTAACCTTCGAGGTAACCAGATAATTACTTCGAGGTAACCAGCAGTGGCTTTAGTTACCATTAATATGCAGAAAGTTCACTGAAAAAAAAACGCTAAGGGGCCTGCGTCAGTGCCTCAAATAAGTCTCTGCGCTATGGTCTTTAAAAGTAGGTCTATAAGAATTTGTTGAGATATGCTCCCAAAGAAACTTACGTGGTCCAAAGGGAAAGATTTTCACAATGAATAAATTCAATCATGGGTGGTCGCATTTTCTACTTAAAATCATTATAACTTTTCAGAAAAGTTGGTTGCATTTTGAAGGTATACTTTTGAAATAAATTTTGTTATGAACATGTATTAGAATGTTGCTTTAAAAATACATTAAGCGCTTTCGAATGACAAACGTATAAAAAGGCATAAACGAGATTCACACCAAACATACAAAACTGTCTTCAGTATACAAAAAGGTCGCACGAAAAATGGCGCAAGTTTGTTTCCTTTCACCATTTACACCAGGAATACAATACGTTTTAGTCTTCTTTCATACAATAACTTAAATACCAAATGATAATGCGCAATACGGTTGATATTGCGCAATACGGTTGATAATACGCAATACGGTGATTATGGGTAGCCTATGACTCAATAATTATGCTTTTATTGTGTAGGATTTTGAAAGCATAACATTGCACTAAGTCGCAACAATGAGTTGACAAAAAAAAATATCAATAATAATCTGTTACAATGCGTAACAACAAACCGAGAAAGCTAAAAAAAACTCAAGTAGTAGCCAGTGGCATAGCACGTCAGGATTTTCTGTTGGGGGGCGTTCATTGTTTTGTAGATTACTCTCGTTTGCTAATAATATCCAGCATGAGACAATGCCATGCCTTATTGGCAATGCGTCAGATCAAGCTTTTTTCCAGTCAGTTTCTAATGTTGATAGATTTTTTGCGCTATGCAGGAATGCACATGGACGTTTTTGGAGCTATCAAGGAAGCCATTTTGTCTGATCAAATGCAAATTTAGAAAAAGTCATATTGATTGATGGTTTCAGCACTATATTTTGCAAGATGTTTCACAGTACAGTAGATAGATCTAAATAGGGGCGTAGCCAGCACAAGATTTCAGGGGAGGGAGAAAATCAGTATTATTGCACTGTCAGTGACCCCAGCAACGAGTTGGCGAAGACGGAGCACCCGGATAGGAGTCTGATGGGCCTTCCCCAGAAAATTCTGAAAACAATACCTAAAAATTACGCATTTTGAGATTACTTTTGGCCTAAATCAATAATAAAACTCTGCCAAACGATGCTGTAACACAGGAAGCAATTTCCCTTTTTGCCTCCCTGACTACGCCCTTGAATCTAAAATTGATAGCTGTTGTATGTCGCAAAACTTTTTAATTGTTTTATAAACTTATATTAGTTCTTTATCATCACATGTTATCTGTATGATTTACTTAAGTTATTTCTAAAATGTCTTTTAAAGATCGAGCTGATGGGTAATCCAGTATCTGGTAATGACGTCATTTGTGCTCTGATGCGTCACGAGACAAAATAAGACCGAATTTCACTGAAATGCGTTCTCAAGTAAAAGAAATACAAAACTTTTCAGCCCTGTTGGTTTAGTGGTTGCGCGACTGACTCAAGATCAAGCGGCGCTGCTTCGATTAATTATCGGCGTGTGCGCTTGAGCAACGCATTTCAGAAATGCTCTCCATTCCACACCATTTAGTAGATAAAATAATTCCCTGGTAACAACACTTCAACAATAAGCGGAAACTCTACCGTGTCAATCTCGATGACTGGGCCGTGATTTTCTTTTTTCACGAACTTTTGTCTCATTTGCATATTTCTGTAAGTGTAGCCATTACTGGTTACCGCGCAGCACGCGTAACTGTTTTTACCGATTTTCGCCCTCACAGCAGCCGATTTTCGCCCTCCAGGTCCAAATCTAAACATTGAACTTGAAAAAAACGTAGCCTGACACCTAGTCTAGTCAAGCTTGAAAAAGTTGAGAAAAGAAATTGATTCTGGTGACTAGTCCAAAATTAAGATTAGATTTTCCGAATTGATTAAGAATTAACCCTAACCCTGAGAATTAAACCTAACCTTACTTTTTTTGAAAAGTTTTTGTGCACCGCAATAATTCACGTAAACGAAAAAAGATTAACCTCGATTGGCGTCGAACCGATGTCCTCACGAACATTAGGCAAAAGACGAAACCAATGAACCAAACACGCCAACGAAAAATGTTTGCATTCACACGGTATAAACAAAAACTCTATGCGAAGTAACGAAAAGTTTGTGGGAAAAAAATTTTGCGACCGGGCCTGCATCAGTGGTCCAAACTATGTACAAGTATGCAAAACTGCTAGAATTAAGCTCTCAAAGAAGCTTTCCCATTCCGAGGATAAAGATTAAATCAATCAAAATAAGCATATCAAAAAATACATTAATATTACCATTAGAACTAAACCAAAAATATTTCTACATTTTTTAAAACTTTTGACATAAAATTTAAACAGTTAATTTTATAATGAAATTTGACAAATGGCAATACTGTGCTAAAATTGCAAAGTGGCCACTGGCCAGGTTTGAAAACTCCAAATTTATAGGGCCAGTTTTATTGGGAAAATACTTTACAGCGTATAGCTACTCAAGCAGCTCAGGTATAAACCAACTAGCGATTCACATAGAACAGTTAGTTATTGGACAATGGATGGGTACTGGGCCATGATTGCAGATTTTATTATGTTTTGAGAAGATTTAGAATTTTTTTCGAATGCTGCTATCCCAATCCAGCCAAAACGTTAATTTAAACAAATTTTTAAGAGAAAGTCATGACCCAGTGCCCTCCATTTTATATGCCACTAGTAAGAGCTTAGTTTGGCTCTAGCGTATGCTATGCTTTGATAAACTGATATGGGCAAAAATCAAAATTGATGATAAAACTTTAGTGTTGTACTAACTAGTTGTGTTTGATTCCGTGGAATTGCAGAAGCATTCGTCTATTCCATTGTCGCAGTCTGATATCCCATCACATAAGAATTCCGTCGGGAGCATACAAGAAGATGTATGGCGTAATTTGGTTACTGGACATTGGAAACCTGATACACCAGGGCTAGGAAAGCAACATCAGATAATTTCCATTGCTGTTGTTTTTGCACAAACACTGGCTTGTTGCAATATTTTGATTGGCATTAAGAAGCAGGCAACGGGATGTTAGGTTCTGTCGAGCTTGACAAGAAACCAAATTGAGATCTTATCGATCTATCAATGACACCACATTATCTATCAATGTCCTGTATACCGACCACAAGATAGACATGTGGACCTAACAACGCTCGATGAATACACAATCCATTGGCTGCTGCGCCTGGATGTAACAACGTAATCTGTGGCGGCCTCAAACGCAAGAAGAAGATCGAAAATAGTTTAATAGAAATGGTCTGACACAGCTAACAAATCAGTGCTCTTTACATCGATTTAAACTCTTCAGACGTTATAGCATAAATACCCTTGGTATTGCCATATGCATGTGTGAGCCGTTATTATTATTGTTTTTACCTGGGTGTTATCTCATCCTCTCCCAAGGGGCAATCCCGTGAACCATCGCAAAAGTGACTTCGTGGAATACAAACTTCAGGATCAGTATCGTACGTTTTCTTACAACGTATTGTTGTGTTGCAATCGCATTCATCCCAACCTATAAGTTCATGCAACATGGCGATGTGAAAAAAAAAACAGAGCAGCCCGTAAAAACATTACTACTTATTATTTCTGTGGGAAAAATAAACTTTGTCAAAGTAAATTTTCAAAAAGGAAAAACTATTTAGGTTAGCAATCCGACGTTTCAGCTTAAGAAACATGCAAATGAGGTCATTCAGAAGATATGGAGTTACTGAAAAACTAAAACTTTTCTTCTAAAATTATTCTGTTTCGAGTGAAAGTTTCAATGGCTTTGAGGCAGCAATGAACATTGTTCAAACTTCACCAATTTTACACAATGGGCTTGACCTCTTTTATGCAATATTCATAACAAAATTTCACAACAATTTTCTTCGTGAAATCAGAAATTAGTTCTATCGTGGGTTGAAAGCTAGGAACAGGTCTGGTACCCATCAGTGGTGTACGTTTCTGTAGTTAAATGAGTCAGTACTGCTGTTTCGCATTCATCAAAATTCAATCAAATGCATTCATCAATGATTTAAAACAAAAGACTAACCGATCCAAACGCGTAATGAAAGAATTTAAAAATGAGTTGAAAGGAGGAAAAATTTAATCAACGTGACCAGACTTTGCTAAGTGAATTGATAGACGTACACAAATACAGTAATAAATTGCTACTAAATTGTTCCGAAAAATGGTCACAGAAAATCAATAAAATGCCTCGTAGGCTACAAATCGTAGACTCTTAGCCAAAGCTATGATTTAGGCTGGAAAAAAGTTAAGACCTCAACAAACAAACGTAACTTACAATAAAGGCAAAAAAATAAAAATTTACAAAACACTTTAATTGTTGAGCGCTTCTAGTTATCTTACCGAACAGGCAGTCCAAAACGCCGTCGCATTTATGTTCATTCGGTAACAAGCAAAATTGGAAATGAGTGTCATTAATATGCTTGGTAGGGCATTTGAAACCGTCGTCGTCAGTGTGAATAGTTTTGTTATGGATTATTTCATCTTTACCGTCGCTGCAGAAACAAATGCTGTTATTGACTACAAAATGATTACGGCAGACGAAAGAAAATTTTCATGCGAAGCGGCTGTGAGGAAACTTATTCGACAGGTTTTGGCAACATTGAGTTAAAACAGCCTTCTGCATTGGTACATGTCAAGGATGGCTAAACTGCAACTCTTGGGGGCTTGTTCATACGCTCAGTGAACTTCTAAGAAATTCGTTGGTCAATTTAGTTGTTGAGCAGCTTGGGCAATTAACAGAAATTACGATTTATCATAAATAGCTTTCTGCGTATATTGCATCGCTCTGCGTTTGAGCAACGCATTTCAAGAATTGCTCTCCGCAGCGGCATTCAGTGCATCTAGTGCAGAGGCCATCAAACTACGGCCCGCGGGCCGGAACCGGCCCGCAAACTGATTTCATCTGCCCGCCACGTGCTGCGGAAATAACAGCTGCACTGCTGCACTACAACTGTTTAAGGAAAAAAGTTATCAAACTTTTTGTACATTTTTCCACCAGGCAGCCTACATGTTGGTGTTCTGTTTTTATCATTAGGCCACCACAAATGGAGACAGCCTAGGCCAAATTTGGAAAGATGTAATGCTTTTTCAAGAGCACGATGCCCTGTAGTGTATCACAGCAGGGGATAGCTTTTCCAGCAACCTTTCGATTTTCATCACAACTTTGCTATTCCACCACTGACTTTGTTGTTTATTGTGCTCAATTCCAGTCAATGGAGATTCTAAATAGTTGCATATTCTTTCACAATTTGCATCTGGCCGCAGCTGTTAATTTCGCAGCAATCCGGCCCTCAGACAAAAAAGTTTGGTGACCCCTGATCTAGTGGGTGGAATAATTCACAGACAACAACACTTCAACAAGCTGAAATTTCACTCTGGATTGCAAATCGTAATTTTATTATCGCCAAACAAATTAAAAGTGGACTTACATTGCGTAGTTTACATTGTAAACTGTACAGTGTACAACAAGTGGTGGCATAGAAAAATTGATTTCTTAAATGGGGTCGCACAATAAAAAGATATAAAATTCTATACAGTATTCTTCATTGCAAATTAATTAGAATTTTTGATTCGTGCGACTCATTAAAATTGAATTTTTTTGCTATGCGTCTCAAACTTACAGCAGATTCGACCACATCTTGTAGGCTAAATGAGGTTTTTGTCCACACCCAAGTTGGATCAATCACCATTGTACTTGAAAGTAATTAATTGGCCTACACATTTTCATGTAGTTGTAATTTTTGTTGTTGTGTAATTGCAATTTCAAAGAATTTGGTCCAATTTACAATTACATTTGGTAAGTTGCAGGCATGATATCAGTACGTTTGTTGAGCCGATACTTGGGTGCTCAAAAGGGACCTCTCTACATTGCAACATAATCTTTGTGAACTGCAATTCTAATCGTTTTAGATAAAATTAAACCGTCAAAGATCATCAATAAACATAAATGTTGAAACGTTTGATAATTGTAATTGAAAAGTGTAATTAATTACATTTGAAAGTAATTGTAATTTGAAAATTTCGGAACAATGTGTTTGTAATGTAGGCTACTGTAGTTAAACACTTTGATGGTGTAATTGTAGCCTACATGTGATTGAACTAACAAACATGTAATTGTTCCAACTCCGTTCCACACCCAGGAAGATGTCCATAATGTACATTGCAGCGCATGTGGTGTGGAAAAAAGCAACTGACCGTTTGTGTCAACCTTTTCCACATACTGTACTTGTACAAACAGAAAACTGTAACTTATTTTCCGTTTTCCATTCCGTATACTTCGTATAGTCTGTAGGGCCTTTATAGTTGCGCTGGTACGACCGTATATATCAGAACAGTAAAAACAATTGAAGAAAACTTGTCCAAATATTTGTTGAACGTTTAAGGGTATGTATTGATAAGACAGCATTCTACGACAGGCTGTTCAAAATCTAATAAACTTGACCGAATGTTCATAATTATGTAGTTTTTCAAATAAATAGTTCACAAAAAGCTAACACACTTTTTCAGTTAGGCTAAATCATTGGGATGCAACATGGGTTTAAAAACTAACAAATTATATTGTTAATTAGAACATAGCTTCTCTTTGTAAACACATATATCGGACGTGGTTAGTTACCTGCAGTGACTTTCAAAGTCGCAAAAGTTGTTCCGGTGGATACGCTCTCCGGACGAGCAAATGAAGGGCTCAGATGTAAAGCATTTTTCTGCAAACGCAAAATTGTTATTTTACAAATGAGTTTTATCTATCCACGACCTCTTCTGATTAGCAGTTCTGCCTGACGGACAGTTGTTGTGGTGCAAATGAATAAATGTGGTGTGCAGGGTTGCAGAGTTATACCTGAGCAAAGAGCATTGAAGCAAATTGTGTCCATCTCAAGGCAAGTATATAGTAGAAAATTAGTATCTTTTACGTAACTTTTGCGTTCAAAAATCGGTATCTACATCAGAACTATACTGTATAGCCAATAAACATCTTCTAGTTCTTTTTGCCACAAAGGCACGACCTGAAGTTGCGCCTCTGGTGGCAAGAAAGCTTAAGTTTGTTCAACCGCATGTTTATGCTTGTGAGCACCTGCTCAGTGGCTGAGTGGTATCGCCTTCGGCTATGCTGCTGGACTGCTGGTAGATCTTAGATCGATTCCTGGTCGGGTCATACCAAAGATTTTAAAAACAGTAGCGATTGGATTCTTTCTTGCATAACGCAGTGAGGACAAATCGGGTAATGATAAGCTAAATCTAATACAAAATTAAAACTGAGCCCTGTCGCTAAAAGATCTTTGCAATTGTAGGGCGGTAATAAATGAACTATAACATCATTATTTTGATGCTTGTGAGCACAAAGGCCAAGCCTAGACAGCTTAACGTGGCCCATTGAACAATCTTCTTCGTGCTACCGAGTTTACCAGGTGAATGTTACATTTCTTGCCAAGCGAGGCAAAGAAAAAAAAGGACAGAGAATCGAACACTTATCCTTATAATTATGATCCCAATATCAATTGATTTGTAGACCATGATATAGCTGCGTGTGCAAAGTCACAGACTCCACGCACAAATTAATAAGTGGCGACGATGCTGACCCCCCAGACCGTACTCTAGTGTCGGGGGGTCACCGCCGTCTAAAGCCCGACTCATTTTAGTCTGACAAACGAGTTCTGGAATTTGCTGATGTCATGAAAATTAATATGAATAATAAAAAACTAATATGAAAATAGTGCTATAGAAGTCAGATATTCAACAGATCACATCCCCACACAACAGGGCGTATTAATCGGCTTTCGTACCCCCGGGTGAGAGATCATTGTCGTCTAAGGACCTAGCTATTTTTAGTCCGTCCAGCACTTTATAGATATTTGAAATCAAAAAAGTAAACTCTTATACAAGTTCAATATTTAATAGCTCACGTCGTATCATGAAATTTTGTATTGTCAGTCTTCATTATGACGTTGTAACTCCATATATTCAATTATTTGGTATGACCAATGCAAACCAATAAAACCAGTAAATTCATGTTATTTTGTTAGAGCTCAAAAAAAATAAGGCTGCACTTTTGCACTCTTGAAAAATGTATTTCAATCCTGGGTAGAATAGGACTTTTACATTATAAAGACCTCGTGCATTGCCGAATATGCTGCATATTGACAGCTAGCACTGTCGACAAGGGTAATGAAAGGTATATTTTTGATTATAGAAGCTTGAAATCTTTTTAGGAACCTGCAACTAAAGAAAACTCCACAACGCCGCATTTCAAAACAAACCTGTTATTTCGAAGTAGTGCTTTTTCATCTATTCAAGGGTTTTATTTTGTTTTTTTTGTTAAAGCAAATATGGCGTTAATTAATAATTCATTCTTAATTAATAATTTTAAAAATAATTCCTTATTTTCTTTGACTTTAGTTTTGTTCAAAAGTGTTGCATTTTGCATAGATTGAAACCAGGCCTTTTCATTAGTGCCGAGCTACGATTATCGTTTGAAAACGACCCTGTCAACAACATCCTGCTAAAACCAGTCACAAAAAGAAAAATGACTGTTTGATAAAAAAGATCAAAGCATTGCAAGATGCACTATCATGTTTCTGAAAAGACGAAATTCAAAACCACGTTTTTTCTGCAGTAATTAAATTGCCCGACCGAATCTTTACAATATCGCATTCACAAAGCACATAAGTAGCCTAGCTGATATTTTTCAATTGCATGACGAACATTGTCATGCAAGAAACGAGATTCAAAATTTTGTTTACAGGTGACAGAATACAGCAAGCCATCACCAGTATGCTATTATTTGATTAATTATCTCTGTTATTGGATACTTGCTTTAAGTTTACTGGCCAATGCAATCGCCACTGAGGCAATAAATATTCGCCACGACATTACAGGAAAACTTTTTACAAGTAAAGCAAGTTTTTGTTGAAGATCCAAATACAAGTTCATCTGAACCTGATTGCTATTAAGTCAAAACATTTTCTTTATTACTTTTGCTTTTAGGCACAATGCTTGGAAAGAGCTGCATTTAAAAAAGGAAAAGGTTGCATTATAAAATTGCTGGAAATAACTCAAAAATATCTTGCTGTATCGGTCTTGTTCATTTTGGAAACCGTTTGAAGCTGTAAAGAAAAGTTGCTAAAGCTTGCCTTATGCAAATTACAGATGGTTGTTCTATGTTTAATCATTTTCAAGTCGTTAAAAGATCTTAGCTGTTGTAGAGCGACAATTAATTAAAACCATAAAGTTATCATTTTCAAACACTTGCAAAGACAAGGATGTTCAGCCAGTGAGCTACGTCATCAAGAGTAGACCATGACAAGCATTATTAACGAATCTGTAAGAATATTTGCTCTTTCCTTCGTGCTGTCAAGACAACCTTGCACGAATCAAATCCTTTTGTTTCCTGTCATGGTTTTGATCAAAAGAAATTACAAATGATTAATTGACATTCGAAAGCGTGTTTGCTTGCCAATACATCATCAGTCAAATAACTTGCTTTCAGATTTAAATCACAGTTTTTGTTTCTTGCCTTCATAGGTAACGTTTGTTAAACAATTTTTAGAATTTAAAGCCAAAATATATTGAATATCACTAAAAGGTGAAACTTTCGTTAAATTTATAACTATTTCCTATTTCCAACTTTACTGTTTTTCAATAGCCTATGTTGACGAAATTAAAATTCACTCATTTGCATCGAACTGCAAATAATGACAACTGGGGTTGAACTTTAAAGGCACAATGAAAGGACGACATTTTCAATCATGTTTTTATCAAATGCAACCCTGTGCCCACTCTACATAATTATTGTCTTTTTTGTCCAGAGAAAGAAAATTACAAGCTAACTTATGGACAAAAAATTATGTAGTATTTTAAAAGGTCAATTTTTGGTGTAATTTCAACTCAAGTTACTAAAATGAAGCAAAATACTGAAACAAATTAAATATTTGTCTACAAGTTGACACCTTGAGAGACTTGTAAAAATGCTTCATGCATTGTTATCAGCCTGTGCATAATATCACACGTTTTATAAGCTTTTAGTTTTAAACAGGTAAATTCAGATAAGAACTTCAAATCCATTGATCCACTTACCTGGGTCGGTAGTGGTACTTTGTGTTGATAAGGTCGCAGACAACATGAACAAAAACAAACTATATTTTATTAAAATCATTGCCTTTGTTAAACGTCCAAGCCTATACTCTGCACACATTTACGCCACGAAGTGTTAATAAACAGCTAGTTCAACACAGTGGCGGATCGAAGCTACTTTGTTCATCGTGAATTTACAAGAATGGATTAATACGGACCAACTCATCGAGTTTTATTAAAATCTAGTCTAAGGCAACTTATTGCATCCGTCCCTGGTGCAATATGCAACAACACGATATTGCGCAAGATTATCAGTAACAAACCAACATTTCCGTGTCACTTTTGTCTGTCTCCTACCAGATCCTTCCCAGACAGTAAAAAACGACGGATTTTGCTGTCTGGGTCCATAACCTTATCGTTTTGTATTTATTCCCAGACAGCAAGATTCGTTATTTTTGCATTGATTCAACGTGTGCAGACGTTGAATCAATGCAAAAATAACAATTTGTTGTTTGAGTTTAGTTTTGGTTTTGCTTATATTTTGTATATTATATGTTGGTGTGACTAACCCAAACCAACAAAGCTAGTCCATCTATGCTACCAAATAAATAATAAAGTACCGTAATACATAAATCAGCATATCTTAGTTCCTTTTATCAACTTTGTATGTGTCTTCTTATACAAGAAGCACTTTGATTAGAAAACCGCAAAGTTCATTGGTGCTTCTTGTAAACGTTTATTAAATTAGCAGTGATATATATAATTTTCTTGGTTCGTTCCAATTAAGCAATTTGCTAGTAGACATCTTACTGTTGTTGCATTGCGCATGGGTTTTGGAGGTTAAACGTCCCCATTGAGCTTGATGTTTGCAATTTTTGTATTGTTCATGGCTTATCATGGCTTTATTTAAATGCGCCATCTTCTATATTTCTTAGTTTTTATGTAAATCAAGTTTTGTGAACACGTATTGGTGTTACAGCAATTATAGCCAAGAAACTATCAGCGATGAAACAAAAAAGTGAAAAATTGAGTAGCTGGCATCGAAATTTCAAAATATTTCGCTTGCTTTTGTTGTTTGTGAGTTCAGCACGGCTGCTTGAAGCTAAACAGCTTGAATAACCGGTCGGTTGTTTGCTGATAGCTAGCCTGTTTTTTAGTAGGCGACAGTTTCCACCGTTTGATTGGACATCTCCTAGGTCCTTGCGTGAACAACTTTAATGTTACGTTGAAACATTTTTAAAACAATCTTTTGTTTCATTTTGACGGAAAATTCTTTTATTATCTTTGATTTTGAGATCTCAGCAATTTGGTTCGTTATGCGCTGAAAAAGAAAATGAAATGCCAATGCATGAGAATCGTAGGTTACATGGTAAATAGCGTCAAGACAAAAATGCGTGGGATTGTTTAAAAAATGTTTATTTTCAGATAAACTGACTGCTTTCACTCAGGGGTGTTTCAAACAAGACACAACCTATTTCAAAACTCTGTTTTGTTTGTTAAATAATTAATTGCAAGGTTTGTAGAGATTTTTATCATCTTTAACCCATCTTTTTTTATCGCAAAGTAAAAGCGAATCACTGCAACGAACGACCATTTCAAATTGTTTTTTGCTACAAAATGCAATCTTGACGTAACTCTAATGAAAAACGTCTTCGTACTTCACAGGAAACACCGGCCAAATTCTGAATCGACAGTGGATTGCATTCACAATTTGCATCGCATATTCGCATTAACTAGCAAATTGTTAACAAAACAAAAAACGTACGCTAATGTTCGTCAAGCTTTCTCGACCATTTTGTAGTCCTATATTCATCAGCACAATGACAAGTGTACGTTTAGTGACCTGTCATGGGCTCACTTTCGTTTCAGCCGTGAACTAAATGTAGGCTACGATTTGAATGGTCTCATGATTTTTTTTTCAACCCCTCCCAGGTAAAAATTCCTGCGTACGCCACTGGTGTGTGACAGTACGAATTGTGATTTATTGCATACCACAAATGGAAAATCACCACGCTAAGTTAACTTATAATAGTTATAAGACATTATGTTTAATGTACATTCACTGCACTAAATCTAAGGGTGGGATGGTGCAGTCGTTCAGGCCTTCGCTTTCCAATCATGCAATCCTGGTTCGACTCCAGGCTTAAGCTAGTTGTAGAAAACATCGCTCCCCTCTACCCAGGGTATAATGAATTAGGTGGGCGTAGTTACTGAAGAAAAGGCGGCCAGACAAAAGAACTCGCCACCCTGCTCTCGTTAGAACTGAATGCTTAGTATAATGAGAATCTTATCTTCTCCCCGGATGCTTGGATTCAAGTATGGAAATCACCATTGCACTGAAGAGACCTAAAGGTCAAAACAGTGATAACCTGTCTGCAGTTAAAGAATATATTTGCGTATTTGTATTTGTGACAATGATACTGACCTCCTTTCCTGCAGTTATTTGTTCATTATGTATTTAAATTGTAATATCTAAAATTAAACAACCTCACTATCTAACTTTCCCTCTACTCCCAGCAGCAGCATCGGTTTGACACTTATGGCTCGGCTGCGCGTGAAGATAGACACGAACAAAGCCATATTAACCTCCTCCGGCCGGGGCCAAAAGGGCAAGATGGTAGTCCACGGTCCTGGACACAAAGTTTGACCCCTTTACTTTCCCGTCCATTCACTTTTGAGCTTCAGTTGCCAAACATAAATTCGAGATCAACGCAAAGCTCACTGATGCTATGCAGTAATGATTAAATATTTATTCTTTTCCCTGATATACTTCACTGCAACTGCCTTTTTTCTGTATGCAACACGTCACCTCATCACCAACGGGCAAAGAGCCATGAAAAATACAAGCTATAGTCTGCTAAAGCGCCCAGCTCAAATCAAAAAGAAATATCCAAAATTTCGCAGCCATTCCAAGGCTGCATTTAAATCTGCGCTGCGGCAAAGCATTTGCAACTTTCATCAGCTATTTCTCGGCAGCCGATTGTAGCCTTATTTAACCCCTAAACAGTAATTACGGGCCTGGGAGGCCCGGTGAGAGAGAAAATTCTTTTAATTTTTTTTTTTTGGTTTTTAGAGCTGTTGCTCCAGAAATGCATAAAATAGAGTCGTTTGCAAAACTTAAAACCGGAGTGTAAGGATTAATAAGTAAAAAAAAATTGTTGGCTAAAAACAAAAGTACACCTCAAACTGTAATTTATAGGGCCTCGGAGGCCGGTTGTAGTTTAGAATAAACTTTAGAATTATAATCAATGTAAGTTACATTGCATTTGTACAGTGGATCTCAATAAGGTAGGTGCTATTTGTTAGTTTATTTTTGAATTTAAAAGAAGTTTAAAAATGGCCGACAGAAATGTGTTTCAAATACTTTAAGCTGAGCTTAATCAACAAAATACCAGTGATACTGACAACAGTGACAGCGAAAAATCATCAGGAAATGAATATGTGCCCCCTGATTCGGAGGAAGATATATTCTGATTCACACAACAACGCAGAAACCGTTCTAAAGGACACTATGGTTTCTGTGGTGTTTCAAGCATAAGTGTAGCCTATAGTCCAAGGGTTGGCAACCCTTTTCGCACTGCGGACCAGTTTACGGCAGGCATTATTTGGCGGACCGGCCATCAATAAAACGCAAATGTTTGATCCATAAAAATATATTAGGCCTACAATCATTTAATCATTGTAACATCCTTATGAACATCGGTCTTGCGTAGCGTGAAGTATCAACCTAAGATTGGTGACCTCGCCATCTCTGAGCTATGTCGTTGTTTTCTGCAGCGGCTGTTTGGAGAGTTTCACTCTCCCAACCTGAGTATATAGCTCCAATTGGGGTTTCAGGGTGGGATTGGGAAATGCTTTGGATGTCGGGGGGAAGGACTCTAGAGTGTGGAGCCATTTATCTTGGGTTAGGGTTGTGTTTGTCCATCATTCACATTTTGTTTTTTTTATTTTGTTTCCGTATTGTACATAGATAGTAGTGGACAAAACGTTAAATTTCAATAACATATATTGGGCTGCAGATTCACTGCTTTATATCCCATGCAAAATACATTTACTGTTTAGTTTTACAAAGATTTAAAACTGTCAGCATTGAAGCATTTGAACATCAACATATTTCGGAGGGCAAAATAAAAATTTTAGGGGGGCAGTTCCTTCCTTGGGCAACTCTGTTGCTACAACTGTGTATTATAGGCAAGTTGGGCAAGTAACATCTGAACTGGCTATCACTGACCTTGGCATCTCACAATTCAGCAAATTCAGTTTAGCAAGCGATGACCAAGCAAGTCCGAACTGAGCAAGTAAGTCTCATTTGCTGACTTGGTAGGCCTAACTAAACTGTACTTGCTAAATTAAAGCCCTTGTTGAGTTGTCTCGTCTGACGATCATTGTACAGTGTAACCCACACATTGATGGTTATCTCAGCTATGATACCTGAAAAATGATTTATGATTTTGGCGCAAGAAGCTTATTCTTAGCGTTCATCTCATCTTCATTCGTAGCGTTCAACCGACTTTAGGTTCAACCATCTCCTGGTTTAACCATAGCGATACTATACAGTAGGTCGCCTTGGGCTGAACTATAGTACGAGTAGGTTATACCCTACATTTACTTACAATTTCAATCAGATGGCACAAACGTCTAATATACACAAAGATGTGCTGGTCAAAACACTAGACATGCTACAACTCAGTAAGTACATTTCAGCTACCAAGCCAGCAAATGCTATTTTCAACTAGTATCGAACTTGCTTGGTAATCGTTTGTTAAACTTAATTTGCTGACTTGTGCCGTGCCAAGTTTTGGCTTGCTCAGTTATTACTTGCTCTTGCTCAGTTTCATCATTTGCCAAACTTCCGCCACTTGTTGAAATGTCGCTAGCTCAGTTGTCATTTGCTCGGTTCACAACTGCTGACTTGTAGCCTGGGAGACTCCAAAAATGTTGGCACACAAAGTTATTAACAAACATTTTTATAAATTTAACATTTATTATGCAGGCTACTATTTCATTCGTTCCAGGAACCGGTATTCAGATATTACTAAGTTATTCGATTAACCTTATCTGTAGCGACACGTGTTTTATGAGGACGTCCCACTCTGTTAGTGAAATATTTCACAGAAGGAAATATGCTAGAAATGTAAAATTTCCTGACTTTTAGTTTTTGTTCTTTGTGCATTTTCTGAACCTAATCTGGTCATTTTGCTACCTTCCTGCCCTTCACAATAAGCATTTCGTCTCACTTGAATAGAGATTTTCGTGCAATGGTAGTTATGTGAAGGTTAGTGCAATATAAATGGTAGTGCAATTCTTTTGAAATGTAGAAACGTTCAAAAATGCCTTATATTAATGAGCACAAGTAATTTTTTGTTTAGTTTAGCTATAATTCAAAAATTTCAATTTTGAAGCTATTTTTGGGAAATTATAATAAAAACCGACTTTCCGATGTTTTTTCATCTCAAACAGTTTATTTCAATAAATTTGTTGAATAAAAATTTAATCTCTATATGCACAATACACATGGCTATTACCTTGTAAAATATTTTGGTTCTGTGATTTTCACAGCTCCGGTTATTAGCGATTAATTAGCACTGGGCTAAGATAGCCCGTGACGTTGATTGATTGATTGAATCTTTATCCTCGGACTGGGAAAGCTTCTTGCAGAGCTTTATCCTGGCAGTTTCGCATACTTAGAGAGGCTTTGAATCACTGACGCAGGCCCGGTGACTGAGATTAAAATAATGGTAGCCTACGAGCTGTTTTCGTGCTTTCCGCATACGCACATTCATAAATATGAGCTTATTCGCGTACTTTTATACTAAAATCGCTTCAATATCTCTGTATTGCATCCTATACGTTTCAAAATGTGCATTTTTGTGTAGAGACAATGTTTTGCGTGGGTTCTCAATTGAGAAAACGTAGCCTACTCCTTTGGAGTAAAGTAACGAGCTCCTATAAGCAGTAAAG